>NC_090647.1:353422729-353758979 GCF_040937935.1 Hyperolius riggenbachi | reverse complement strand
TTTTGGGGTGTATTTTTACACATACCCATGCTGGGTGGGAGACATTTCTATGTAAATGGACAATTGTGTGTAAAAAAATCAAACAATTGTCATTTACAGAGATATTTCTCCCACTTAGCATGGGTATGTGTAAAAAATACACCCCAAAACGCATTATACTACTTCTCCTGAGTACGGCGGTACCACATGTGTGGCACTTTTTTACACCCTAAGTACGCTAAGGGGCCCAAAGTCCAATGAGTACCTTTAGGATTTCACAGGTCATTTTGCGACATTTGGTTTCAAGACTACTCCTCACGGTTTAGGGCCCCTAAAATGCCAGGGCAGTATAGGAACCCCACAAATGACCCCATTCTAGAAAGAAGACACCCAAAGGTATTCCGTACGGAGTATGGTGAGTTCATAGAAGATTTTATTTTTTGTCACAAGTTAGCGGAAAATGACACTTTGTGAAAAAAAACAATTAAAATCAATTTCCGCTAACTTGTGACAAAAAAATAAAAACTTCTATGAACTCACCATACTCCTAACGGAATACCTTGGGGTGTCTTCTTTCTAAAATGGGGTCATTAGTGGGGTTCCTATACTGCCCTGGCATTTTAGGGGCCCTAAACCGTGAGGAGTAGTCTTGAAACAAAAATGACCTGTGAAATCCTAAAGGTACTCATTGGACTTTGGGCCCCTTAGTGCAGTTAGGGTGCAAAAAAGTGCCACACATGTGGTATCGCCGTACTCGGGAGAAGTAGTATAATGTGTTTTGGGGTGTATTTTTACACATACCCATGCTGGGTGGGAGAAATACCTCTGTAAATGACAATCTTTTGATTTTTTTACACACAATTGTCCATTTACAGAGGTATTTCTCCCACTCAGCATGGGTATGTGTAAGATCTCTGTAAATGGACAATTGTGTGTAAAAAAAATTAAAAAATTGTCATTTACAGAGATATTTCTCCCACCCAGCATGGGTATGTGTAAAAATACACCCCAAAACACATTATACTACTTCTCCTGAGTATGGCAATACCACATGTGTGGCACTTTTTTGCAGCCTAACTGCGCTAAGGGGTCCAAAGTTCAATGAGCACCTTTAGGCTTTACAGGGGTGCTTACAATTTAGCACCCCCAAAAATGTCAGGACAGTAAACACACCCCACAAATGACCCATTTTGGAAAGTAGACCCTTCAAGGTATTCAGAGAGGGGCATGGTGAGTCCGTGGCAGATTTCATTTTTTTTTGTCGCAAGTTAGAAGAAATGGAAACTTTTTTTTTTTTTTTTTGGTCACAAAGTGTCATTTACCGCTTACTTGTGACAAAAAATAATATCTTCTATGAACTCATTATGCCTCTCAGTAAATACTTTGGGATGTCTTCTTTCCAAAATGGGGTCATTTGGGGGGTATTTATACTATCCTGGAATTCTAGCCCCTCATGAAACATGACAGGTGGTCAGAAAAGTCAGAGATGCTTGAAAATGGGAAAATTCACTTTTTGCACCATAGTTTGTAAACGCTATAACTTTTACCCAAACCAATAAATATACACTGAATGGTTTTTTTTTATCCAAAACATGTTTGTCCACATTTTTCGCGCTGCATGTATACAGAAATTTTACTTTATTTGAAAAATGTCAGCACAGAAAGTTAAAAAAAACATTTTTTTGCCAAAATTCATGTCTTTTTTGATGAATATAATAAAAAGTAAAAATCGCAGGAGCAATCAAATAGCACCAAAAGAAAGCTTTATTAGTGACAAGAAAAGAAGCCAAAATTCATTTAGGTGGTAGGTTGTATGAGCGAGCAATAAACCGTGAAAGCTGCAGTGGTCTGAATGGAAAAAAAGTGGCCGGTCCTTAAAGAGAACCCGAGGTGTGTTTAAAGAATGTTATCTGCATACATAGGCTGGATCTGCCTATACAGCCCAGCCTCTGTTGCTATCCCAAACCCCACTAAGGTCCCCCTGCACTCTGCAATCCCTCATAAATCACAGCCCTGCTGTGAGGCTGTGTTTACATCTGTAGTGTCAGTCTCAGCTGCTCCCCCGCCTCCTGCATAGCTCCGGTCCCTGCCCCCGTCCCTTCCCTCCAATCAGCAGGGAGGGAAGGGATGCAGGTGGGGACTGGAGTTCTGCAGGAGGCGGGGAGAGCAGCAGACTGACACTATAGAGATAAACACAGCCAGCTCTGATAAGCTGTTTGTCAGCAGCATGGCTGTGATTTATGAGGGATTGCAGAGTACAGGGGGACCTTAGGGGGGTTTGGGATAGCAACAGAGGCTGGGCTGTATAGGCAGATCCAGCCTCTGTATGCAGATAAAATTCTTCAAACCCACCTCGGGTTCTCTTTAAGGGGTAGAAAGCCCTAGGTCCTCAAGTGGTTAAAGAGGAACTGTAACCAAAATAACATACATTAATTTATACATTATTTAGTCACTGCTTGCCCATAGTAAAATCTTTCTTCTCCCTGATTTACTTTCTGAAATTTATCACAGATGGCAACATTTTTAGTACTGGCAAGTGATTTCTGCGTAATGTTTGTTTACTGAGAGTTCTAAAGCCAGTGCAAAAATAAATGTAATCTCCCAGAGTGCTGGAGGGAAGGGGACTGTGCATAATAAACATCCTAGGATAAGTCTCAGTGGGAGGGCGGGGCTTCATACTAATACACAACATTATATATAGATATAGGAAGTGTTTTTGATGCTGAGTCCTTGATATTTAATTTAAAACTGGGTATCCTGAATAATTCACTGCATTCTACTATACAGAAAAGGATTTACATGACATGGGTCCCTAGGCAAGATAGCAGCATTTGCCCACCGCTGATGGTCTTCTGGCTTTTTTAATAAGATTTGCTGGGGGGGGGGGCAAGCATCTGTCAGGCCCCAGACTCTCCTTAGGCCCTAGGCAGCTGCCTAGGTTTGCCTTGTGGATGAGCTAACTCTGCTACCATATGTTCTTACAGTTCCTCTTTAACAGCTACTCTTTTAAAGAGTAATGTGAAAGTGACAAGCACCCAATGGATTGTTCAAGTGCTTCGCCAGAAATGGCTCTGAAAACCTACAGAGCCTCACAAGCAACAAAACAAAAAATATGGCAGAACCACGCGTGTATAATATAGCTAAATATGCAGACATACGAGAAGTAGCTGTAGACAGCTGTATCTTAACAGCTATGCAGATAAATGCACTGAAGTAATGATGACTGGCTTTTTGTACTGTTATGGTATTTTAAAAACACTTGTCCCTTATGGACTGATTTTTCTCTATAATTATGATTTCTTGACATCTCTCAGACCTGATCTTTTTATCGAGTTTTCTACATTCTCCTGACATGTATACATGAATCTTGCTGAGTGACAGGCAAGAGCATTAGAATGTTTGCTCTTACCTCTGTTACTTAATTTTTGCTGTTTCCATTTAATCTTTTACACATGTTGCACTCCTGCACTGTACGTTTTACTGAGATCTTAATGTCTGAGGAATGTTATTTTGGCACAAACGCCCTCAAAGTCAAGCTTTGAAAATGTGGCAACAATTCAATACTATACTAACTGTTGGATTCGTCTGTTGCAGTGTATTTGCTGTCTGGAGCAGATGTTATCTAGATTGCTGGTAGCTGGCAGTTTGCCGGTTAGAAGTTGAGGTCACTGTGTGCTCTGGTGACCTGCAATGTTTTCAGTAGGCTAACACTAGTGTACGAGCTAACTGAAAATCAATGTCACCTTTTCTTTTACCTTCCTTTTCAGAAAATGACCATCAGTACAGTGAAAAATGCTTTATTTTCATCTTCATTTGACATTTATGCACCTTGGATTGTCAGCTTTACTTATTGTCCATTGTTCTGAAATACTACCATTGTTTATTTTAGTATTGAGTCATTATAGTCTCATTGCATGTTTAACCTGCACATATTGTCTAAGGCCTTGTACACATGGGGCTGAGCCATGGGCAACCTTTTTGCAGTGGTTCATTATAATCATTTTTCCAATTGGTTGGGCATGCAAGAACACTGTATAAACTTGTACAATGGTTTTCTGATTGACCCTTTCCTCCTGCATACATCGATCTAGGCATTTTACCAGTACTCACACAAGTTACATAGTTTTAGTTGCATAAATGGTGCAAATGGTGTTGCAATATTTCAGGTAGCGAATCTTCAGAAAGGCTAGGATTCTTTCTACAGTGCTTAAAGGACCACTTTGCTGAAATTGCTGTTTCTTTTATACAGACATTTTTGGAGGGTGGAACCCAGGCTACAGCCCCTGCCCTTGAGATGAATCACCCCCTTACATTTGGGGGGAACTTAAATACCATATTCATATAATGCACATTCATTGCACACAAATAATAATAGCAAATTCACATTCCCCAAAGAATATGGAACACATTAATACCAGACATGAAAAGTGTGTGACATTCCCTTCCTGAGAGGTTTAATACCATAAATGAAATATGAGTATACTCGGCCGGACTTTAGCAATCAAATTATATCATTTTCATATAGATCATAAGTATTTCACCTCTTAAAACAGAAAAAAACCATACAATACAGTTATTTTAAATCTGGTCATAGTGGCCCCTCTGTCTCTGGTCTCCTGCTGAGCTCAGGCTTCCTCTGCCATGAAAGGGACCTAGCTGCTAGTGGGCTGCTGAAGAAATATTATTTTGTTCCCGGTAATTAAAGAAAAATATTGTAATCCACAGAATAGCAGCTTTATCCAGCTGCAATAGACCAGACCCCCAGGTTTTGCCTTCTCCTGTTTCTAGACATGCAATCTGGATTGTACCATGAATCACAAACAGAAAACTGATTGATTGTGTTTCTTCGCAGTTCATCCGTGAAACTGCCCATTTCTTTTTTTATGAAAGACAATCATTAGACTAATGTAGCATGTAGCGCTAAAAATAGAAGCCGTTATCCTGCACTAAGGCCACTTTCACATTGGAATGTTGCATTGTGTTCCTGGTATAACAGGAGCACAACACAACGGAATGAAAAAGTCATAGGTATGGCTGCATTGCATCACATACAGTGAAGCATACAGTCAATTAAAAATATGCTTTACTGCACTGCAAAGCACCACTGTGAACAAGGTCTAAGGGGTATTATGCAGATCTGGAAAATTACAGCTTTCTTTTATTAACACACACACTATATTTTGGGGCATATTTGTGAAACAAGCAATCAGAAAAGTGACTTGAAATATTGCACTAAAATGTATTTATGCAGGTCTGTAAAATCATACCTTCTTTTTTTGTAAGATTAATAGACTATATGGATACTAACACAACATGCATGTCTAACTTTTCAGGAAAGTATTCATTGAGTAAAAGTGTTGCATTGTGGGAGTGCCTTCTTGCTCACATAAAGCTGAATAATGGCATATACCTTGTGTTTTAAAGGCGGTAAAATTATATTTAAAGGACAACTGTAAGGAGAGGGATATGGTGGATGCCATATAGCCAGTTGCCTGGCTATCCTAATGATCCTCTGCCTCTAATACTTTTAGCCATATACCCTGAACAAGCAAGCAGCAAATTAGGTGTTTCGGACATTACTGTCAGATCTGACAAGATTAGCTGCATGCTTGTTTCTAGTGTTATGCTGGGCATACACGGCTCGTTTTTTATTATCAATTGAGCCGCTGATGGCTCGATTGATAATATCCGACGTGTCCGATCACCGTGCCGGATCGATACCGCGCTCGATCCCCGCGGGCGAACAATGGAAGAAATGAAGCAGAGATAAGGAAGTGCCCGCGGGGACGAGCGGGAATCAATCCACGCGCCCGCATGGACGAGCGGGAACGCGCCAGCATCCAGCCAGCGGTTCGATCCCAGCGCACAATTGCACCATGTATGCCCAGCATTATGCAGACATTACTACTACAGCCAAGCAGATCTAAATAGCTGCCAAGCAACTGGTATTGTTTAACTACTTGACCACCACCAGTAAGAGTATCTACGTCCCTGTATTTACACAAATAGAAACAAATAGAAACACTTGGTTCTGTCTCTATTTTTAGAACACGCTTAGGCCTCTTGCACACTGCATGCGATTCCGATTCCAATTTTTAATCGGTTTTACATCCGATTCCGATTTTTAAACGTTGCTACATGCTACGTTTTTGACTCCGTTTTTCTGTTGATTGCAATCAGGGATAATCGGAATTGAAAATCGGAATCGGAATCAGAAAACGGATTTGCAGTGTGCAGGGAGCCTAACTCTGTATCTCCATCTTATGGCCAAAAAGTAAAAACACATCCAAATACCCTATTATACACCTTCCCATAGAAAAATTAAATACATTTTCATTATTTGTAAAAACCCTTGGAGGCAAAGTGGTTAAAAGAAAATAAATATGGCAGCCTCCATAGCCCTCTTGTTACAGTTGTTCTTTAACATTGAATCAGGGCAATGATTTTTTTCTGTAAAAGTATTTCTTCAGGCCTTTGTCTTGTTCTTTCTGATATAGCTGAGTTGTTAAATGTTTGCATTGCTTGCTGGATTAATCACCTAACTCAGAAAACAAATAAATTACATCATACCATAGGTCAAATATTTGTACATATTGTGGTAAGATCAGATTGTAACTTGGCATGAAAATGCCCAGTCCTTTAAATCCTGTAGCATGAAATGTGATTCTTAAACAGGAACATTAACCAAGGATTGAAGTTGATCCCAATTAGCAGCTGAGAAATCCATGAGAAATCTTTACCTTTTCTCAAATAGATCATGAGGGGGGTCTGTGTGGCTGATATTGTAGTGAAACCCCTCTTACAGTGGGATGTCATAACCATGGTCCTGACATTTGGCTGTCTTTGAACCTCATTAAATTGTGGGAGATAACATATTTTTCCAACTGCCACACAAGCCATATCTCCCTCTGTGAATAGAACTCTCAGTAACAAACATTCTGTACATGTCACCATCAGTGATACATTTCAGAATGTAAATCAGCGAAAGGAAAGTTTTTACACAGGGCAAACACTGACTAAATCTAAAAATGAATATTGTAAAAAATAAGAGATGTATTCATTATGTTATTTTCAAAACCGTTCCTCTTTAACTGTCTTTTGATCTCTTGATATAGCTTAACCAGCCTGGCGTTCTATTAAGATCGCCAGGCTGGCGACCGGACGGTTTTTTTGAATAAAAAAAAACTATTGCATGCAGCCAACTGAAAGTTGGCTGCATGAAAGCCCACTAGAGGGCGCTCCGAATGCGTACTTCTGATCGCCTCTGGCGATCAGAAGTAACAAGAAAGGCCGCGATGAGCGGCCCTTCTTGTTATGCTTTCCTCATCGCCATGGCGACGAGCAGAGTGACGTCATGAACGTCAGCCGAGGTCCTGATGTCAGCCGCCTCCGATCCAGCACTTCGCGCTGGTCGGAACTGTTTGGTCTGGCTGCGCTGGGCTGGGGGGACCCTCTTTCGGCGATCAGGTAGCACACGTGGCTGGCAAAGTGCCGGCTGCGTGTGCTCCTTTTTATTTC
Organism: Hyperolius riggenbachi; assembly: GCF_040937935.1. NCBI lineage: Eukaryota > Metazoa > Chordata > Amphibia > Anura > Hyperoliidae > Hyperolius > Hyperolius riggenbachi. Next base: position 353,751,482 of record NC_090647.1, on the reverse strand, counting down.
ATTAAAATCGGCCCAGCAGGGCCTGAGCGGCAGCCTCTGGCGGTAATGGACGAGCTGGGCTCGTCCATACCGCCCATACTGTAGGGGGGTCGGGGGAAAATGAGTTGGTCTTACCCGGGGCTTCTAATGGTCCCCCAAAGACATCCTTTGCCCACGGAGCCACTCCCCAATGCTCCGGCCCCGCCTCCCGTTCACTTCCGGAATTTCAGACCTTAAAGTCTGAAAACCACTGCGCCTGCGTTGCTGTGTCCTCGATCCCGCTGATGTCACAAGGAGCGTACTACGCAGGCCTAGTATGGTCTGTGACTGCGCAGTACGCTCCTGGTGACATCAGCGGGAACAAGGACACAGCAATGCAGGCACAGTGGCTTTCAGACTTTAAAGAGACTCCGTAACAAAAATTTCATCCGGTTTTCTTCCATCCTACAAGTTCCAAAATCTATTCTAATGTGTTTTGGCTTACTGCAGCACGTTCTACTATCACTATCTCTGTAATAAATCAACTTATCTCTCTCCTGTCAGACTTGTCGGCCTGTGTCTGGAAGGCTGGCAAGTTCTTCAGTGTTGTGGTTCTGTGATGCATCTCCCCCCTCCAGGCCCCTCTCTGCACACTGCCTGTGTGTTCTTTAGATTAGTGCAGCTTCTCTCTGCTCTATTATCTTTTACAAGCTGGATAAATCCTCCTCTGAGCTGGCTGGGTTTTCACATACTGAGGAATTACATACAGGCACAGCTGTCTGCACTCTGCAGGAAGAAACAGCCTGACACTTCAGTGGAAGATAGCTGCAGGGGGAAAGAAACACACAAATAATCTCTTGAGATTAAAAAGGAAGGCTGTATACAGCCTGCTTGTGTATGGATGTATTTTCTATGTGTGGACATACTGTACATCAACCTACTTCCTGTTTTGGTGGCCATTTTGTTTGTTTATAAACAAACTTTTAAAAACAGTTTTTAACCACTTTTAATGCGGCGGGGAGCAGCGAAATTGTGACAGAGGGTAATAGGAGATGTCCCCTAACGCACTGGTATGTTTACTTTTGTGCGATTTTAACAATACAGATTCTCTTTAAAGGGACTCCGAGCAGTGCAGAAACTATGGAAAGATGCACATCATTTTAAAGCTCTCTTTCTCCTCTTTCCAATGATATATAAACCACCACCCTACGCCTTTTAGTTTTCGCTATTTTCGCGATTGAAATTGCCGCGTCCGCGATTTCGATCGCGAAAATAGAGAAAACTAAAAGGCGTAGGGCAACGATGTAGGTGTCGTCAGAAAGAGGAGAAAGAGAGCTTTAAAATGATATCCATCAAGCTATAGTTATATTGTATTACACAGGGCGACTTTTTGTCAAAGTCAGCAGCTGCATTCAGCAGAATGGAGCTGCTGACACTGGGGAAAGTGTCGTCCTGTGTAATACAATATAACTATGGCTTGATGGATATCATTTTAAAGCTCTCTTTCTCCTCTTTCTGACGACACCTAAATCGTTGCCCTACACCTTTTAGTTTTCTCTATTTTCGCGATCGAAATCGCGGTCGCGGCAATTTCAATCGCGAAAATAGCGAAAACTAAAAGACGTAGGGTGGTGGTTTGTATATCATTGGAAAGAGGAGAAAGAGAGCTTTAAAATGATATGCATCTTTCCATGGTTTCTGCACTGCTCGGAGTCCCTTTAAAGTCTGAAATTCTAGAAGTGAACCGGAGGCGGGGCCGGAGCATCGGTGAGTGGCTGCGTGGGCACAGGATGTCTGCGGGGGACCGTTAGAAGCCCCGAGTAAGTTCAACTCATTGTCCCCCGACCCCCCTACAGTATCCCTTTAAAGTAAACCTCCAGACTAAAAATCGACTCAGCAGCACTGAAAAGTCCTGGTGTTTCTTTAACAGTTTCACAGCATTAGAACTTTGTTTCTCTTACACAAGCCTCATTTTGCCTAGGCATTTTTCCCCTAATGCTGAGCAAAGCATGATGGTATTTCTTATGTTGTTGTTCTCGTTCTGCTGTTTTGGTGCAATATTATTTTTTTTACGTTTTGAATTTGACATTTCAAGCCTGGGGTGCGCAGCTTTAAGGGGTGATCAGGACACAGGACAGTTGGAACTGTGTCTCCTGCTCCCTGTCACCTCCTTTCAACCAAAAAGATGGCTGTCCCCATGACAAAGATGGCTGCCCCCATGAAATCACAAACATTTGCCTGTTCTTTTAAAACAGGGTGGGTAAGAGTTTATATTACCTATGTATTTTAATAATCATAACTAATGTAACTTAATGACAGTATGTTTGTTTAGGCTGAAGTTCCCCTTTAAAAAATGTGTTCTGTCATTAAAGTGAATCATCTAGAAAAATATGTTGAATCTTTACCTACACCTGGAACATTTCATCACAGCTTATTTCTAATTTAAATCTTTAAAGAGGAACTGTAGTGAAAATAATGTAATTAATAAAATTGCTTATATTTTACAATATTCACTTATAATGTAAATTATTTACTCAGTGTTTGCCCATTGTAAAATCTTTCCTTACCACGATTTATATTCTTAAATTTATCACAGGTGGCCTGTTTAGTCCTGCTATGCAGAATGTTTGTTTGCTGAGAGTTCTATGCACAGAAGGAGATACTGCTAGCTTGGCAGTTGAAACAGACATTTATTTCCCACAGTGCAACAAGGTTCACAGACAGCAAACTGTCAAGGCCATAGCCCTGACATCACACTGTAGGAGTGGTTTTACCACAATATCAGCCATACATATGTCCCTGATAATCTATTTGAGGAAAGGTAAAGATTTCTTGTGGGAAAGGGGTTATCAGCTACTTATTGGATAGATGTTTATTCCTGGATTAAAGTTACTCTTTAAAGTCATCTTTCGCTTCCACTATCATTGAGGAAACAGGTTGGTTATTTTGCCCCTCCCCCCCCCCCCCCCCCCCCAAATTACATCTACCTCTCGAGTTGCAACAACTCAGAAGGGGAATAGTATTTAACGCCGCTTCGGAGTTTAGCGGCAGCAGGGAAATCCGTAATTCGGCTGTTACTGCGCCGAACTGAACGGCACCGATATAATATGTACTCCTGACTGACCCCAGGCCCCACTTCATCTTACCAAAAAAGCAAGATGGACAGCAGGGATAGAGCAAAGCTGTTATCCTAGGGCACCATTTCATCTTAATCCATGCCTGCTTGGCAGAGGTGGTGCTGATCGCCCGCCTCAGGTGAGAACCAACTAAAGTGTGAGCAAGACTTTGCTGTTAGTCTACAGAGAGCTCAGACCACTCAGCTCCAGTTTAGCAGCATTGTCTGCACTCCGAACTGACAGGTTGCAGGAACAGGGCACAGGCTGCTACACGACGACACTATGGAAATTGTGATAGGTAAGATAGACAAGGTAATGCTATACACACTGCACAGCCTCTGCTGTCTAGTTTTACATTTTTTTGTTTAGATGAGCTTGTTTGTGAGTGTTGTGGGTCAGAGGGCTTTAACTGTTACAGATCATAGATTCACATATCATAGATTTCTGAAAACTCTTCTTACTACCCTGTCTACTTTTCAGAAGGTGAATGACAAGTTAGATCAGATACACATGTCAGGTAGAAAGTCAGAAAAAAACACATCTGATTAGATGGTATGCATGACTTTCAACTGGAACTCAAAAATACCAGCATGCCCACAGCATCATAATAGCTGTCTAGTCAAAACAACAAAGAGATAGTGAGGGAAATGCTATTGTGAGTTCTGTGTTTATATGTAATCAGGATTATGTACGCAACAGAGAATGCTATGCTAATAAACATTGGTTTTCTGCTGAAAGTGTGCTGTATTTTTTATTTTTACGTGTGAATTGTTATGCATATCATGACATTCTATATCTATTCATTAATATGTAGAATGCTCACAATCCTTTAGGCCCTATTCCCCTATGCAATGCAGGTGGGTGTGCATTATACACCAAGGCTTGGCATCTGCGTGACTGAATGGAACAGTGCTGTATTGTGGACAAAAATGCAGTAACAATGCATTCCAATAATGCAAATACATTTTAAATAAATGTTTGAATTTATTATAAATGTGTAGGGGTAAAAATTGTGCATCTTACCTATTTACTTGTAAGAGGACAGATTTCTTGGTGTAAGTTCCTTCCACAGGACCCACCCACATGTGTCGTTGTAGTTATCCGCTCCACCCCAAGCACAAGATGAGAATAAACCCCTTTTCCATAGCATCAGGCAAGGGCACTCTGGAAAGGGAGGGGAGACATATGGTGGACACATACCATACAATCTTGATTGTACAGATTTACCAAATCTATGTAGTATAATGGCTAACAGATTGAAAATACTTGGAAAGTATTGTTTTGATACGTTTTAAAGTACATGACAGTGGTTAGAATGAACAATCCAATACACAGATTGTATAGTTACATAGTTACGATGCTCCACATCCCTGTGTGCATGTACAATGGCACTAATTTTTTTTAATATTTTTATTTTTATTATTGATGCAAGGATAAACAGAGAGGTAACATGTTTACATCATATATATTCTTATGCAAGAGAAATATACAAATACAATAAAAGATCTATCCTGTGCTTTAGAGGGAAATTGCAAAAGGCCCAGGTCGCACCTAGGCCATTCGTGTCTATAAGTCTATCCTATAAACAGCAGGTCTTGAAAAAGCCAGGCATAAAGGGAGTCAAAATACCACTTAATTCTATTGCTAGAGTAAGGGGGACCTTATCTTGCGTCATACAGATATTATCCCTCCCTGTCCCTTGCACCTCAATTTTATATTAGTAAAAAGAGAGCAAGGAGAAAAGTAGGAAAAGAAAGGGAAAAGAGGAATAACAGAAGAAAAGAAAGAAGAGAGAAAGAAACAGAAGATAGAGATTGAAGGTGTATGGGTATGCCACCTCCCTCACACACCTTCCTCACCTCCTGTCTGGCCAATCTATTGCTTGCTTAAAGGAATACTGTAGGGGGGTCGGGGGAAAATGAGTTGAACTTACCCGGGGCTTCTAATGGTCCCCCGCAAACATCCTGTGCCCGTGCAGCCACTCACCGATGCTCTGGCCCCGCCTCTGGTTCACTTCTGGAATTTCTGACTTTAAAGTCAGAAAACCACTACGCCTGCATTGCCGTGTCCTCGATCCTGCTGATGTCACCAGGAGTGTACTGAGCAGACACAGACCATACTGGGCCTGTGCAGTATGCTCCTGGTGACATCAGCGGGAACGAGGACACGGCAACGCAGGCACAGTGGTTTTCTGACTTTAAAGTCAGAAATTCCAGAAGTGAACCGGAGGCGGGGCCGGTGCATCGGTGAGTGGCTGCGCAGGCGCAGGAGGTCTGCGGGGGACCATTAGAAGCCCCGGGTAAGTTCAACTCATTTTCCCCCGACCCCCCTACAGTATCCCTTTAAAGGCGATAATTGTACTATTCGGGTTCGAGCAGAGATTTACCTTCGTCAGATAGAATAAAAAACTCCCATCTCCTCCATATTTCCTTAAATTTTTCCTCTCGGTTCGTAGCTAGGTGTATAATTTGCTCCAAATGTTTTAAAGAATTCAGCTCCTTTAGCCAATCAGAGATTGTGGGAACTCGGGGAGATCTCCAGAATTTAGGGATTGTCAGCTTTGCGGCTGTGAGAATATGTCGGATTAGAGATCTTTTATATGCTTTAATAGGACAAAGTATTTTTAGCAATAGTAGAGTAACTGGATCATTTGCCACCTTTATTTCACTGATAGCCTCAATAATTTTACAGATCCTAACCCAAAAAGGTTGTAATTTAGTACAGCTATGCCAAATGTGAACTAGGTCACCATCTGCGTTGTTACAACGCCAACAGATGGGGGAAAAATCCTTATTGATTTTATGTAGCCTGACTGGCGTTCTGTACCAATGGGAGGCAATTTTATAAGCATTTTCTTGGGCCCTCGTAGATAGGGAGCATTTATTGATGAACAGGAAACATTTAGTCCAATCTTCTTTAGATAATGTAATTTGTAAGATGTTTTCCCATTCTGCAATAAATTTAGGAGTAGTGTCACATACATAATTGAGTAAGTTGTCATAAAGAACAGATATTTTATGTTCGTCTGGAGGGGATATGAAGCATAGTTTTTCCACATCTGTGGGTTCTCTGCAGGATAATTGATCATCTGTTATGTTTTTTAGGAAATGTGACAATTGTAAGTATTCAAATTGTACCATAGGGGAGATTCTGTCTGTGGTCACTAAGGATGTCAAAGGAAGGGGACCTTTATCCTGCCACACCTGTTTCAATTTAATATCATTTCCGAGGATTGTACGTAGAGTATATGATGGGTTAAGACCTGGAGGGAAGAGTGGATTGTTCCATATTGGCATTTCTGGCCCTACATATGAGGCAATGCGGTGTTGAGATAGAAGTCCGTCCCAGATTTTGAGAGAGGCAGAGGTTATTGGGGATAAGGCTGCATGAAGTATTGATCTACATTTAGGAGCAATCCATATTACGGCTCCTAAGTCTTGGCCTGCTACTTTCTTTTCCAAATTAACCCATTGAGCTTGTCTCTGATCATGGGTCCAGTCTAATATCCTATTCATGTGAACTGCATAGTAATAAGTTTTAGGGTGGGGTAAAGCCAGACCTCCTTTTAACTTGGGTTTCTGTAGGGTTTTTAGAGCAATTCTGGGACGTTTATCCTTCCATATGTATCTACTCATCAATTGGGACAATTTTTTCCAAAAATCGTCCTTCACAATCACTGGTATTGTTTGTAGGACATATAAGAGTCTAGGCATCAAGTTCATTTTGAGTATGTTGATCCTACCCACCCATGAATGTGATAAGTGCATCCATGATTTGAGGTCTTTCTCAAAGGTCTCTAATATAGGAAGATAATTTAACTCATAAAGCGATTTGAGATTGGAGCCAATCTTAATCCCTAGGTAAGTGATAGATTTAGATTGCCATTTAAAGGGAAAGGAATCATGAACCTTTTCCATGTCTTTTGGGGGTAATGATATATTTAGCATCTCTGATTTACTTGTATTAATTTTGTAGTTGCTAAGCGAGCTGAATTCTTCTACTGTTTTAAGGAAATTTGGGAGAGTAATCATAGGTCTAGTGATGTATAGCAATAAGTCATCTGCATATATTGCAGATTTATATTCTCTATCCCCAAATGAGACCCCTTTAATGTCAGGGTTACTTCTGATAGAAATAGCTAGCTGCTCCATATATAAGATGTATAATAAGGGCGAGAGAGGACAGCCTTGTCGTGTTCCGTTCCCAATTGCAATCCCAGATGACAGACGGCCATTAATCCTAATTTTAGCAGTAGGGGATTGATATAGCGAAAATATTTTCTGGAAAAAGTTTGACTCTATAGGGATCCCCCTGTTGACAAGTACTCTTTGTAGGAATCTCCAGGAGACCCTGTCAAATGCTTTCTCAGCATCGACTGAAAGCAATAGAGCTGGAGTTCCTGTTGTTTGAGCATGATGCATTAATAAGAGCGTTTTATATGTGTTGTCAGAGGGTTCCCTTTTAGAAACAAACCCAACTTGATCAGTGTCGATCAGGAGGGGGATAACCAATTGTAATCTACTAGCCAAGATTTTGGACATGATCTTTAAGTCAACGTTTATGAGGGAAATAGGACGGTAATTGGAACATAAAAGGGGATCCTTGGCTGGTTTTGGAATAACTGTAATGTGAGTTTGTAAAGCATCTTTTGATGGGGGGTTCGCCACGGATAAACTATTGAATGCTGATACATACATAGGAGCTAAATAACTCTTATACTTTTTAAAATATTCGATGGTAAAGCCGTCTGGACCCGGCGATTTGCCGTTGGGAAGGGAACTTACTGTTGCTACAAATTCATCCTCCGAAATTCGGCGGTTAAGCTCTTCAAGTTGTTCCTTAGAGACGGTAGCTACCGGATATTTGCTAAGAAAGGAGTCAATGATATTGTCAAGTTCTTCTGGTGGTTTTTCAGTATATGTCCCTCTGAGATTGTATAGGGAGGAATAGTATTTATAAAATACTTGTAAAATATCCTCTGTTTTTATCTTTTTCAGGCCTTTATCTGTTTTGATAGCTGGGATATATGATGCTAAATGTTTTGCCCTTAAGGATCTGGCTACTATACGGCTACACTTGTTATCATATTCGTATAGATGCGCTTGATACCTAAGGAAATTGTCTAGCCTTCTACTTTCAAACAATTGCAGCAATTGCTTACGTTTAGCAATGAGTTCAGTGAGCACCTTTTCCGCAAGGCTCTGCTTATGCTGTTGCTCAAGAGATGTCAACTCTTCCCATGTTTTCTTTATCTGGGCAGCTTTTTCTTTTTTATACTTAGCTCCCATTTGGATCATAGAACCTCTTAAAACGCATTTATGCGCCTCCCATATACAAAAGGGATTGATATTATCCTCTTTATTGCAATTGTCTGTTATGTAGTCTAGAAGAACTTGCTTATATCGATCAGCACAAGCAGGGTCCTGCAACAAGGTAGTATTCATCCGCCATGAATATTGATTGGGTGGGCCAAATTTTCCATAAAAATCAACTATAACAGGGGAGTGGTCTGACCACGTTTGTACTCCAATTTTTGTTGTGTTTTGCCATGAGAGAAGGGCGTGTGATACCAGAATCACGTCCAGTCTGTTATAGGTACCGTGAGGGTGGGAATAATGGGTGTAATCTTTTTCCGAAGGGTGAAAGGTCCTCCAGATATCTACTAGTTGGAGTGATGTCAATTGTTTCTTAATAAATTTGAGGGCCTTATATGAGATTGGTGACCTTGTCCCAGAGCTGTCAAGCAAAGGGTCAAGGGTAAAATTTAAGTCGCCTCCCAGGATCACATACCCTTCTCTGAATTTATCAAGATGTTGAAGTATTTTAGCAAAGGTTGCAGTTTGAGAGGTGTTTGGCAGATAAATACTTGCTAAAGTAAGCAATTTACCTTCTACTAGCATCTTAAGGAAGACATATCTACCTTCAGCATCAACCACGCTATCCACAACTTGAGCTCTGCAATTCCTGTGTAGAGCTATAGCTACGCCCTTGGTCTTTTGTGGACCTGGGGTGCTCAAGAACCATCGAGGATAGTATGGGGAATTACATAAGGCAGGCACCTGACCCTCCTTGAAATGAGTCTCTTGCAGCAGAAGGACTTGAGCTTTTTCCTTATAAAGGCCATATAAGATTTGTGATCGTTTCTGTGGTACATTAAATCCATTAACATTCAGAGTTACCACCTTAAAATGACTTTCGCTCATTTTTTTAAAAGGGACCGCTCTAGCCGAATTTGTGTACGCCAACATATGACCAGACAGGTAAAGGGGAGAAAGAAAGCAGGAAAGAAAAGCATAGAATGTGCCCCGACATATAGAGAAGCCTTGGGCAAAGGAGAGAAAAAACATACGAACAGGGTGCAAATAGCACCATCGATTCTGCCGCTACCCAATAAGGGATCAATGACCACAGCAGAATGTATACATTGACACCAGGGTAGAAGTACCCCGATTATCAGTTGGGGGTAGTGAGAAGCCATGTGGCTGGAGTGTCCAGGCGCCCGCGGTCCCCGCTACTAGCGGTTGTTTCTAATAGCTAACTTTAAGTACAACAGCCAAGGAACCATGAACAGAAAAGGAGAGGAGATAGGATTAAATCACATCCTGCACATTAACTATCTGGTGTAACTGAAACAGTGTTCATCAACTATATAGGCATAATATAAGACAACAACCTCTTAATATATGTAAATGCAAAATTATAGGCAAGAATAGGTAGGCCTTGCTGTATCGACCCCATTATCAAGCAGGGCAAATGGGGCTTCAGCGAGCCAGTAGCTGTAGTAGATGGGGAAAAAATGTCCAAAAACAGTTCAGATAGGTTAATGATAATGTCTTTCAAAAATCGGATATCATCTAAAACAAGGGTACCTGCGTCCATATCAGGTGTGAATTATGTGCAGGGGGGGGGTCTAGAAAGCAGTAAGTTCCTTGGCTATAACAGGGGTAAATGAAATACTGTGAAGTCACAAACCTTCCTCCGGCTCAGAATGAGGATCCATTGTAGGTGCGTCATAAGGCCTGGATCGGCGTTTCTTGGGCTGAACTCTCTGCCAATTCTCTCTTTGGGGAAGCGATGGTGTTTTTTCCACACCCGGCCAGTCCGGTAGATGGATACGAGGTAGATCGAATTTCTCCGAGATCTTGGGTAAGTCCGAAGGGTTCAGAAAAATAGCAGATTGGCCGTCTCTTTTGATCAGGAGAGAGAAAGGAAAACCCCAGGAGTATGTGGCTCCAGCTTCTTTCAGAGCGTTCAATAGAGGTTTAGTTGCTCTCCTTAACATCAGGGTAAAGCGGGACAGATCTGCATAAAGATGAATGGTGGCCCCATCAAAATTCACTTCTCCTTTATTTCTGGCTGCCTTCATAATATCTTCTTTTAAAGCGTATTTGTGGACTCTGCAAATCACGTCTCTCGGGCGGGACGTGTCTGCAAGCTTTGGGCCGAAGGCTCTATGAGCTCTGTCCAGCTCTATTGGAAAATCATCCGGTTTCTCTAAGAACATGCGGAAAATCCCTTGCAACGAGGGCATGAGGTCTTCTTGCCCTGTAGCTTCCGGGAGGCCTCGTAGCCTGATATTGTTACGTCGGCCTCGATTTTCCATATCGTCCATTTTTAGCCAGTGATCATCCATGCGTTTGTCATTGGAATCCAATCTCCTCACCACTAAACTAATAGTTTTCTCAATTTGGGCTTGTCCTTTCTCTAGCTCACAGACCCTGTCTCCCACCTCTGAAAGCTCTGCACGGACTTCCGCAATGTCCTGCTTGTAGGTGTTTTCTATCCTCGAAGCTAGGGTTTCGAAGTCTGCTTTGGTAGGAATTGCTCGGAGAAAGGCCCGGAGGTCAAAGTTTTCCTCGTCAGAGGAGTCTGTGTCTCTCACCAGAGTGTTCGCTCTGGGTGGTGTCTGAGAGCGAGTGGATTGCGGCCTAGGTGAGGAAATGGCGTCTAAGGCTTTTGGCGTGGTGCCGTATTTTCGCTGTGAGGGTTTCTGGAAATAGGCATCTATGTCCCCTCCCTCCTCTCTAGCTGTCGTCCCCTTCTTCCGTGCGCTGGAACGGCTCATTCTGGACGGATAAGGAAGGCAGTAACTCCGCTATAAATCAGTGAGGACCGCTGGGCGCTCGGAGCTCTCACAGAACACGTCCTGCTGCCGCCATAGCCAAGCCACGCCCCCACAATGGCACTAATTTTATGACCTGAAGTAGTGAGTAGGGCCCACAAAACGCGTCATCCTACAGTAGGGCCTACAAAACGTGTCATCCTACAGTAGGGTCTGCAAAACGTGCCATCCTAGTGTCCAATGAATTGAATATTTCTAACTCTTGTGAAGTAGGACTGTTTCACTTATATTGCTTTTTTAGCTTTTTTTTTCTAATTTTGGGGTTCCTCTTTCCACCCTCCAAGATTGTATGGTGTATGGCCTGCCTTAGTCCGTCCCTTTTGCAGAGAACTCACCAATATTATGTACCACGTGGGCTGTTGTTGCTCGGGGACAAAGCACCATGTAAGTGGACTCCATATTCTCTGGATTATAGCAGTGTGCATGGAGCGCGTAGATAATGGTTAGTACACATAGAAGGTGAAAGTGAACCAGCACTGCTAAAATATAGCTTTATTGATATGCAGGCTTAAAACATCTGCTCAATCAGGCAAGGTTTCATCACATGTATCGGTGGATAAAAGTTGCAAATGCACATACCATTGTGGGTGAGAGCTGGAACTGGGTGCGGTGGGTGCTGGGAGCTGGAGCCTGACGGCCGTTTCGTGTGGAATTGCGTTTCTACGGAGGCTGCGTGGATAATGGTGTTTTGTTTTGTTTTTTTGCACATTATTTAAAAAATACATATATTTAAAAAGTACTTTTAGTCTATTTTTTATAGAAAAAAAAATATTTCAGGTATGTTCTCTACAAATTTTACCCACCAAAAATGTTTAAAATGCATACCCACACACTGTTAATGCATTGGTGTTTCATCTTTGCCTGTTATTGAGCAGGCCAATGCTGCACTGCTGTGGATAGCTAGAATTCAGTTTAGTGAATTCCCGTATAGCCATTGTGTGCTGCACACTGTTCATGGCATGCACATGGCTGTTGCCCCACTTTTGCAGAGTGCTCCTCAATGTTATGGACCACTTCAACTAGTATTGCTCAGGGGTGGAGCTTATGTCAGCAGACTCTATGTTTCCTGGATTAAAACAGCCTGGATGAGGGTTAGTAGGGTTTGTTTGGGGAACATTCTGTTTATTGATGACAGGAACATTTTTTAGTCATGGCACTGAGGTATGTTCCCATGCTTTAAAATCTATTACACTTTTTTGTAATTTTTTCCCTCATCCTCCTAAACCCCTTCATCATACTCACACAGACCCACTAAGTTCCACCAATAATGTCATGCTGGGGCTTCTGATCAGATTTCCATTGATGACTTCTGGAGTTTGGTCACTGTCACTGTTGGAAGGGGATGTGGTGCTCATTCCACTCAAACCTGTTTAAAGTAGACTTGAACTATTGCACAAGGAAAACACAGAAAAATCCACCCTGTCAGGCATGTTTGACCCAGTACCCTAGGCCCTTTCACCGGACTTACTATGAGTGTGGAGTCTGTGGTGAGGAGTGGACTGGACGGTTACAGCAGACTTGCAGTAAGAAACTTATACTCACTGGTCACCAACAGATGCAGGGACCAACAATTAGGAAGTTCTAAGAAGCTTGGAGTCTCCATGGCAGTCGAGAGTGTCACGTAGCTTTGTTTCCATCATGACAGCAGGGAAGCAGCTGCCAAAGAGACAGAAAAGAGGAGAAGGGAACGTGTGGCCACCGGTGACAGGTTTGACTGACTACATACCATGAATGCAGCCAGAGCTTCTGTGACTTAGTGCATGTGTCAAGCGGAGGGGCTCAGGGGGATGGTGTGGGACAGTGGGAAAGCCTTACTACTTTTGTTTGGCACTAGTGAAGAAAAGATGGTCCGCATTTGCTTAAAGCTATGATTAAGGACTACTATTGTCCGAAACATATTCAATTTCAACACACTGCGCTGACCAATATGAGAGTCCGCTTTTTAGTATATGGTGGTGCGCTATAAAAAGGAGTTAGCGCTCCTGCTGTGTCCGCAGTCCAAAAAGATCAATTTGTCCTGTATATCCAGTTCTGTGCCAAACTTTATCTCCAGAGAGCAAATGGAATGACCACCACCACCTCACCCTCAGAAGTGGGCACTCACCCTTAGAAGATGACCCTCGGCTAGATGGGTCTCAAGCGCCTCTGGGATATTTTCAGGCAATCCCCTGCCTATATTGGCTCCTTATACAGTGCTTTATCCGACAGCAAGTCCACAGCATTCACCTCAAATAAAACACATATTCCTTCCCATAGCGTAAAACCATACGAAAAGTTTAATTTATATTAAAAATGCACACTCACATTCCAGTAGTATTTTGCAGAGCATAGAGTTTTATAGGGCTCTACCCCTTCACGTTGGCCACCTGGCTGGCTCTCTGTGTCCGCATGGATGACCGTACTTTGGTCTCCCTGCACGCCACGCCGGCTAACTTCCGCTTCTGCAGGCCACGCCCTACTAGTTTCGTCCTATTGGACTCATCAGGAGCATGCACAGAAGTTTCCGTAACGCGTATTTATAGCCGCATGCCCGCCCCGTTCCTCCCCCAAAACCTAATTGGCTTTACCGCTGCTTCCGCGTTCTAGCCACCTTGGAGCGCAGGCTGCCAATTAGATGTGTTATACGTACCCTCCCACTGAGGGGACGTATGTTCAAATTCCTCACTCCCAATAAAAGTGGAAATTCATTTTCTCAAAGAACGCATGAAACGCTTAAAAAACGCTTTAAAAATACGCATAAGACGCCTGAAAACCGCTTAAAAGCCTTAAAAAAGTTTGCAGAATTAGATTAAAGCTACAGCAAATCCTGGAGCGGGGCACGGGGCTTTGCTGGTTACTGCCGACGTATCCTCGTTGTACACGAATATACCTCAAGATAAGGGGATCCAAGCAGTAGAATATTTTATGAAGCAAAAAAGGGAAATACCCGAGGATCAAATTAAGTTTCTTATGAAAATTTTGAAATTTGCTATGGAAAAAAAATATTTTTGGCATGGAGGTGATTACTATAAGCAACATAGGGGGTGTGCCATGGGGGCGGGGTTTGCCCCCAGTTTGGCAAACCTCTTTATGGGTAAATGGGAACAAGAGGTGTTGGCACAGGAGGGGTCTAACCAGGTCTTAACCTGGAAAAGGTATATTGACGACTTGTTTATAAAATGGGGGGGCACTAAAGAGGGTTTGGCACAGTATGTTGAAGCACTTAACAATAATGAAGTTAATATTACATTGTCATATGAGGCTCACAGTGAAACTATTCACTTTTTGGATTTATCACTATCTATAGTGGAGGGGGTAGGGATTTCAAAAAATTACTTTAAAGAGACAGACCGGAATGGGTATATTTCAGTACATAGTGGACATCATCCAAATTGGATAAAGAATGTCCCAAAGGGCCAATTGATGAGGGTGAAACGCAACTGCACTGGGTTAGATGACTTTGATTCACAGGCACAGGTGTTGGTAGATAGATTTATAGAAAAAGGGTATAAAGAGGAATTTTTACAAACACAACTAACAGATGTTAGAAATAAAGATAGAAGGGAATTACTGCAGGATAACGAAAGGGGAGGAGTAAATAAGAAATATGAAGTAGCATTTATCTCTGATTATAATGAACAATATAGGACGGTGCAGGGGATAATAGGTAAGTATTGGGACATTCTTACGTCCGATACAGAGCTTAGACAGATCCTACCTCCTAAACTGAATTTTATATATAGAAAAGGCCGCAACTTGAGAAATTATTTAGCGCCAAGCTGTGTGGAACCTAAAAGTAGAGGAGAGAGACTACAGGGGTGGCAGCAACCAGGTTTTTTCCCCTGTAGAAAGTGTAAGGGGTGTAGGGAGATAAATACAGGTCGTATGCAGGAAGTGGTGGGATATGCTAATAATAAAAGAACAAAAATACGTCAGTTTATCTCATGTAATGACAAAAATGTTGTATATATGATATGGTGCCCGTGTGGCCTTCAGTATATAGGAAGGACTACTAGACCTTTGAGAGAACGCATAGGAGAGCATATACACAATGCTAATAAAGGCTTAAGGGGGCACACATTGTCATCACATTTTAGGGAAGTACACAACTGTGATTCATCAGTAATGTCTTTTTGTGGTTTGGAGAAGGTGAATGCACATTGGAGGGGGGGGAATATGACTAGAGAGATCTCTAGAAGGGAAACATGGTGGATACATCACATGAATTCTCTTAAAGAGAACCCGAGGTGTGTTTAAAGAATGTTATCTGCATACAGAGGCTGGATCTGCCTATACAGCCCAGCCTCTGTTGCTATCCCAAACCCCACTAAGGTCCCCCTGCACTCTGCAATCCCTCATAAATCACAGCCGTGCTGTGAGGCTGTATTTACATCTGTAGTGTCAATCTCAGCTGCTCCCCCGCCTCCTGCATATAGCTCCGGTCCCTGCCCCCGTCCCTTCCCTCCAATCAGCAGGGAGGGAAGGGATGCAGGCGGGGACCGGAGTTCTGCAGGAGGCGGGGAGAGCAGCAGACTGACACTATAGAGATAAACACAGCCAGCTCTGACAAGCTGTTTGTCAGCAGCGTGGCTGTGATTTATGAGGGATTGCAGAGTGCAGGGGGACCTTAGGGGGGTTTGGGATAGCAACAGAGGCTGGGCTGTGTAGGCAGATCCAGCAGCTGTATGCAGATAATATTCTTCAAACCCACCTCGGGTTCTCTTTAAGCCAAAAGGGCTAAATGCAGAGATTGACCTCATATGTTATCTCAGTAATGATTGATGGGGACCGTATAAACACATTTTAGCCAGGTGATAATGGTGTGCAGAATAGAGTGGATGAGCATATACTTTGATATTTGATTTATTTGAACACTAATTTAGATACGGAGGGTCTTGAACCCCATAATATAAACACTAATTGGAGGGGTATAATATTTCTTAAGTTGGTAAGTTTATGAGTTTTTCAACGTTGGGGATTCAGTTTTGATTTATGAGTTTCTCTTTCCACTATAATTTTGCATACTAGAATTACTGGGCATCGCTAATATCTTTGGATTGTATGTGTATGTAATTTCAGATATCGGTAGATCTGGATTGTGTAGGCATTTCTAGAGGTGGGCGGGCTGAAGATGGGAAATGATGTGAATTGTATAAGCATATTGTAACTTTGATGCATGTCATGAGGGCCAGATGGCTGGCTCCAGGATTTGCTGTAGCTTTAATCTAATTCTGCAAACTTTTTTAAGGCTTTTAAGCGGTTTTCAGGCGTCTTATGCGTATTTTTAAAGCGTTTTTTAAGCGTTTCATGCGTTCTTTGAGAAAATGAATTTCCACTTTTATTGGGAGTGAGGAATTTGAACATACGTCCCCTCAGTGGGAGGGTACGTATAACACATCTAATTGGCAGCCTGCGCTCCAAGGTGGCTAGAACACGGAAGCAGCGGTAAAGCCAATTAGGTTTTGGGGGAGGAACGGGGCGGGCATGCGGCTATAAATACGCGTTACGGAAACTTCTGCGCATGCTCCTGATGAGTCCAATAGGACGAAACTAGTAGGGCGTGGCCTGCAGAAGCGGAAGTTAGCCGGCGTGGCATGCGGGGAGACCAAAGTACGGTCATCCATGCGGACACAGAGAGCCAGCCAGGTGGCCAACGTGAAGGGGTAGAGCCCTATAAAACTCTATGCTCTGCAAAATACTACTGGAATGTGAGTGTGCATTTTTAATATAAATTAAACTTTTCGTATGGTTTTACGCTATGGGAAGGAATATGTGTTTTATTTGAGGTGAATGCTGTGGACTTGCTGTCGGATAAAGCACTGTATAAGGAGCCAATATAGGCAGGGGATTGCCTGAAAATATCCCAGAGGCGCTTGAGACCCATCTAGCCGAGGGTCATCTTCTAAGGGTGAGTGCCCACTTCTGAGGGTGAGGTGGTGGTGGTCATTCCATTTGCTCTCTGGAGATAAAGTTTGGCACAGAACTGGATATACAGGACTTTACAAATTGATCTTTTTGGACTGTGGACACAGCAGGAGCGCTAACTCCTTTTTATGTGTATTGTCCGAAACATGTCAGCTTCTTGTGATGCTTGTGTTCCTGTTGGATACGTCCTAAATAAAGTTTAATGACAACATAGGACAAGTGCGGACCATCTATTCTTCACTAGTGTCATTGGGATCGAGCATCCAGGTTCCAGCACTGTCCTTACCGGGGTAGAGCGGTATACCATACCTTCTGGTTTGGTACTACTTTGCATTTACTATGCACTTTTTAAAATTTCAACACCCCACTTAAGGGCCCTCTGCACAGCCCTGCACCCTGTGTGTATTTAGAGAGAAGAGCCTGCCTAATTATCTCTCATCTGTGACTAATCACAAATGTAATTAGAGCTCTCAACTGTGTCATCACTGGAATTTGTCAGTCTTGGCAGACACAGCTAATATGTAAACACAGGAGGTTAACCCCCTCTTTTTTCCATGAAACCAGGAAGTATCTACACTGCAGATTTATTGCAGGAGTTCTGTAAGCTAGAACAAAGAAATGATTTTCATTAAAGGTTATTTTGCTGTTGCTTATCTTTTAGAGCGGAAGTTCTGAGTTCAGGTCCACATTAACAGCCACTGATGTATAATTGGCAGGGGAGATGACATGGCTTTTATATGTGGGTTTCTGAGATGTAGAGTGATTGGTTAGTGGGGAGGGAGCAGAGATTGAAAGAGCAAACAGAGCTCTGTCCAAACTCTACTATTCATGTAATGCTGGGTACACACGGTGCGTTCCCACACCCGATGCCCCTACTCGATTCCCGGCCGCTCGATTATTTCCGAGCACATTTCTAGCATTGTTAGGTCGATTCTCATGCAAAATATGCAAAATCGATCTAACGATCCATCGAAACGGGAATTGGACATGTCGGAAATCGAGTGGGGAATCAAGTGCGGGAACACATCGTGCGCATCCAGCATAAGCATTGCAGGGAGGGGGAGGGGGGTATATACTGAGTTAGGTTGGTTGGTTTAAGGAAAGAGTAAAGGAAATCAAATCATGGACCTGAGCTCTTAAGTCTAATATTAATTGCTATAGTAGAAGTATTTATCTCATGAATGTCTCTAATAAAATAGGCTAATAAATAGTGTGTCGATGACATTCATTTTAGTAGTCTTGGTTTCTTTATAATGTTACATAATGCAACTAGTTTTAGAGGTAAAAGACATAAAATATTACAAAACTTGACATCATCCATGGTTCAGGAAGCTTTACAGGCTGATGTGAGAATTCCTGTTTACCAGTTTCTCAGTGGAAAAACTTTGTTTATGATCAAAGCACAGGAAGTGAGATGTATCTCCTGCTGCTGTTCAGGATATGCGCTTGCCCATGTGCTTCATATACGTATGTGGATCATCCTGAAGAATGCGTGCAGGCTGTGTGTGTGCCCTGTGGAGACTGCCTAAACATGCCCTGAAGCCTTAGGTATTATAAGGACAGAGCTTTGTTATGACAGACTAAATATTTTGTGTAGACTTAATGTCTATATCTGACTTGTGACAAGTAAATGAATGTCAACATTGCATGTGAAGTGTTTACCATATTTATAGAAGAGATAAATCATATGATGCTTCATACTACTGACATCAAATTCTGTGCCGTCAGCTAAAATAACAACACTATCAAAATGCTGAAATAACTATGGTAACAAATGAACTACATTGCACTTTATAAGAAAGTCTTTGTACTGGGGCATTTTATGCTTCATGATGTGGAGGAAAAGGCCTCTTAGCAGTGTTTTTTTTTGCTAAAAATTCCATAAGGCTCCTTTCACACTGCATTGCGTAAATTGCAATGGACAATATTTCTGTGGTACGTTCACATCGGGCCATTGGCAGGTTCTTTCAGAATTAATGTGCACATTTATAGTGGCAATGAAGCATACTTTCAATGGACTGTGTACTGTACTTTAGGTCCGGATTTACCTCACAGGAGCCTATAGGCACAGATGTCCTGGCACCTTACACTTTGCCCTCCATGAACCTACAAGCACCTGCTGAACCATACTGCAAGTGTGCCGTCTGTCCTCCCTTACTTCCATTGGCCATCATAGGTAGCTACAGGTGCCCCTTAGTATTAGGTAGCCAGAAGTACCATCAATATTAAGTAGCTATAGAGGTGCTCCCAAGTATTAGGTAGCTGACTGAAGGGAGTTCTCACCAGTGGAATGTCCCGAGCAGGGTGGGTAACCTCTCATTTACACTCTCATCAGGACTCTGCATGGAGAAGGAGAGAGGGAGGCACTCAGGGAGAGGAGTGAACCACCTTTCCATCACTGGGGCGCCTATAGACACGTGCCTAAGTGCCTTATAGTAAATCCGGCCTTGCTGTATGCTTTACTGTATGTGTAGCATTGCACTCCCAACGTGATGCCACTTTACAGCAATGTTGCTTTGTGAGTATATTGCAAAGCAATTTGCAAAGTGTGAAAGTAGCCTAAAATGGATAGATGATTGCAAGGCAAAATTTACCATAATTACTCATAAAAAATTTACAAATAATAATACAGTAAACTTGCATCCAGAACTCAGCCAAAACTCTCAGGCCCCTTTTACACTTGCCCACTTCGTCACCCCGCAACACGGTTCCCCGCCGCAAGAGCCATGCAAGTCTACGGAGACTTGCACATTTCTAGCAATGCAACGCGGTGCACCAGAAGTATCCAAATTGGCACATCCCCAATGCAAAGTTTGCAGTGCATTGCCGCATGATCCGTGCCTACTGCATGGATTATGCAGCAATGCACGTCAACTGGCAACGCAGCAAGTGTGAATGACGGAAGCACATGCACGGACTGATGGGAATAAATGTGACATACTTCCTGCCCAGCAGGAAGCACATTACTAGCCGGGGGCGGGCTTATGCATATGACCCAGTCGCTGCACGATGGCACAGGGTCATATGATGGCTGGTTTCTGCGGTGCGATGTACTGCTACAATTAAGTGTGAAACCGGAATCCTGCAACCAGAAGAAAAATCCCAGCCAGTCTTACAGAATGCACAAACCTACCTTTACAGTATATTTTATAGTAACAAAGCTGTATTGTACAGTATTGTCTTTATTTGTCTTCATTTGTTTCTAATTATTTGTTTCTAATTATTGCATTTAATGTAGAATTTTTGGTGTGGGTATCGTAAGAGGTATAGTACAGAATTAGGCCAATATTTAATAGTGACTCTAAGGGCAGGAACCCACTTAAAAATTGCAAATTTAATCCCAAAATGCTAGCTTTGTGAGTTGTTACACAAAGAATAGAAGCTTTACCTGCAATTTTTGCAGCGTTTTGAAGGAATGCAATTTCACTCTGCATTCCTTCAAATGCAGTAGCTCCAATTGCAAAGTGCTGGTGATTTCAGTAGTGGAATCAACCTCATAGAGTTCTGATGTTGGAGCGTTTTGGCAATCCCCGGCAAACGCCAAGAGTTGAGAAACTGGGCAACCACGAAAAAAGCCGGTGGGGAACATCCTCCTCGGGTCAAGAAGGAACCAGCTTTGTGCATGAAAATGTGGGATAAAAACCCAACCTCTTTAACCATCCAAGGCTAGAATTACTAGGTAATTCCCAGCAGTTTGTTATGTGGAGATAAAAAGGAACACGGGAATGCCAGGAGCCAAATCTGGTGTTGTATTTTAGTAAAACAATAAAGAGTCAGTAAGCAAAAAATTGTATATGCACACTTACTGGTTGCCCAATATGCAACCAATATTCATGCATGTGTTAAAGTGCCGTTCTCATTAGGTTGTGGTGTGGTCACTTTCTCCCCAAAAATATATTGCAAAACCAGACCCCCCAACTGGAGTGAAAGCAAAGTGAGGCAACTAACTGGAAGTATCCGAAAAAAAATAATTTAAAAAATTTAAAGCGAAGGTAGGTGTTAGCTTACTTTCATGGATGACAAATGTTCAAATAATTTTCTCAATTTATTGAAAAATAGACAGTCAATTGGCTTGATTCACAAAAGGGTGCTAACTTAGTTAGCACGCCTAAAAGCCCCTTAGCACGGCTAAAGCCGTTTAGGACGCACAAAGTTTTCCGTGCTAAGTTAGCCGGTGCAACGTTTTAGGCGCACCCGGTGCGTCGTTTTGATCGCACCCGGTGTGATGTTTCACGCGAACCGCGCAGCGCTTAACTTTGTGCGCGATTAATAAAAGCTTTGGGCGTGCTAACTGCTTAGCATCCTAGTTAGCACGCCCAAAGCTTTTAGCTTTTAACTGAGTTTGCACCCTTTTGTGAATCGAGCCCTATACGTTTTGTAGTCTGGAGCCACTACCTCTGTGCAATATATACATGCTTTCAAAACAGCTGCCTTTTAGGTAAGTCCACTCTTACTTATATTTTAAACAGTTTTCAATTATGTTATATTCTTGGTGCCTCCTTATATAGTTATGTAAATTTGCATAACTGTCTCTGAAATAAAACAGATTTACATCCTTAAGAAAACAGAAGAAAGGGTGCAGAATTGTGAAACCTAAATTAAGCTGAAACTTCAGTGCTGGGACCTACCACGAAGTGCAAAGCGCTATCACAATCGCTAGCGATTTGTGGTAGCGCTCTGTAAGTCATTTTAGAAGCAATTTCCCTGCTCCTATGCAATACATTACAGTGCAAACGCTCACAAATGATGCATGTCCTGCAATTGGGATTTCCCTCATCACAATCGCTCCAGTGAGATATGCTCCATCCACTTAATTTGGCAAAGCGTTTTGGGAAATCACTAGTGAAAGTGAAAGCAATCCCAAATCGCTGCCAAAAATGCTCTCACTTCAGTGTGATAAGTAGTGATAAAGTTATTGGTGAATGAATGGAAGGAGCGCTGAAATGTGAAAATTGCTCTGATCCATAAGGGGAACACCACCTGAAGTGGTCAAGTCAAGTGGTTAAAGGACTACTATTGTAAAAAATTGTACAATTTAAAATACATGTACATTTAATTATAAGTAGTACATTTCTTCCAGAGTAAAATGCACTATGAATTACTTTTCTGTTGCTGTCACAGATACTAGTCTATCTCTTCATAAGGGGATTGTCGGTATCTCCTTTATTCTTTACAAAAGCAATCCCTGGAAAGGAGCTATACAAAGATGTCTACTGACCTATCAACTCCCTTACACATTATTTTGGTGGTTGGATTGAGCAACTAGGGGTCATAACATTCACCCACAATGCATGCAGCCATGGGGGAGAAGCCTTGGGGGGGGGGGGCGCTGCTCTGGGGACCGACCAGGGCCCTTTTTAGGGTCAGGCGGGGCTGTAGCACAGGAGGGGGAAGCATCGAGCACACACAGCGGTGCGGAGGGGGGCCCGTCTCCCTCATTCCTCACCTTGGGCTCCCCCTTCAGCACTCCACCCTCCAGAAATGAGCACAGCGGCAGTGGGCAGGGAGACTCACCTCTTCCTGGCTCCAGGCGAAAGAGCTCTGCGTGACATCATTCTTCTATGTCTCCAACCTCGCTCACTCTACTACCACAAATCAGGAAGGAGTGAACAGCATTGGAGACATAGAATATATGCGTCATGCAGAGCGCCATCACCTGGAGAGGTAAGTCTCCCTGCCCACTGCCGCTGCGCTCATTTCTGGAGGAGGGGAGTGCGGTAGAGGGGGAGCCCGAGGGAGCCTCTCTGCTACTGTGTGTGCTCACTGCTCCCCCTCCTGACCTTAAAAAGAGCACTGGTCAGGGCCCAGAGCTGCGGGCCCCCTCAAGCATCTTCCTCCATGCCCCCCCCTGCTTATCCCCCCTCATGACCCTGGGGCTCCTATAACTGCCTACCTATAGTGGGGGCACCTATAACTGGCTACCTATACTGGGGGCACCTATACTTGGCTACCTATACTGCCTGATCTGCCTTTCCAATTTCTGTTTTTGGGGTGCGGGGGGGGGGGGGGGGGCAACCAAAGTGTTGTGGGGGGTAGTGATTTCCAGTTACACCCCTGTGAGCAACTGTCATTTAGTAAGTGCTTTTGAAAATCAAGAAAACTCTAAGAATTTCCTGTGAGTTCAGAGCAGTTAAAATGGGTGCAAGACACTGGCAGTTGCAGTTCTCATAGCAGGCGGCCCAGGTTATGTGTGTGTGGGTGGGGGGGGGGGGGTTAGTTGCTCACAGGTCGAAGGCTAAGCTTAATTGACCACAGTAAGGGGTGGGTACGAGTTAGTTGCCCACTAGGGGGGTTTAGGATAGTTGCCCACTGGGGGGGGGAGGGGGGTGACGGTTAAGGTTAGACACCACCAGGGTAAGGGTTCTGTGTGAGAGTAGGGAGAGGCTAGGTCATATTAAAATACTGGCAATTATAACCAATGTTTTACTATATGAATGAAGTGGTAGAATATTGGTAAATGTACTGATATTCTACTACCCCTATCCTGTGCTCTTTTAAACAGGAATAATTTTCAAATGTATGCAATGAGGATATTGACTAGTCCAAAACATGTCAGGTATGTCAGATTTTTGCTGCCTACTATAAGCAACAGCCACATAGGAGAAAAGTAATTTATAGGGCATTTTACTAATGTCTTGTAAGTAGCTGTACACATGTATTTTAAATGTTTTAATTTTTTTTAAAAGTAATCCTTTAACAAACATGCTGGTATAAATTACACACACTCTTTATTATATGAGATCAGTACCAGTACATACAGAAGTGATGGCTCATATGTACATGTTAATTTTTATTGTACAGTACAATTTTTCTATATACTTACACAACAAAATAGTATAAATATTTTTTTTACACATTGGTGTATATAAAGATATCATTCAGTACTCCGTACATTGCTGCACTTGATCCTCCATTTTGAGCTTGCATTATAATAAAAACAACACTCAGACCACACCTAAAACATAAACTAGTAAAACAGAAATCATGTGACTTCTAATCAGCTTGTGTTCATATGCTGCAAAATGTTTACATTTATAGATTTAACGTGACAGGTTTCTGTAACCTGATTCTAAAAATGCTTGACTTTAAAACCCGCCCCTACAAGCAGAACAACCTGAACTGATATGACTTCAGCTATTGTTATTCAATGTCCACACCCATGTGTGCTCAGTAGTTGAACCTGAATATGTACATTGTTATGTTTATGTACTATTTCTCCTGTTGAGTTTATGCTGGGACACTTGTACACGGAATCTCATGTTTAACTGGAAAAAGTTTCCACAGTAGGATATGTTATATGCAGTTCAATAAATGCCCCATCATATTCTTAGTAAATGTGAAGTACTGCTGGCAGTGAATTTTATTCTCTTTGAAATATTGCAGCAAAGGAATTCACAATTTTGTCAAATAAGGAGTAAGGAGAAGAAAAAATAACTGCAATTATAGTCCTACAAATACTGTATATATTGCATACCTTGACACCCCCACACCATCACACCTCCTCCTCCATGCTTCACGGTGGGAGTCAGGCATGTAGAGACTATCCGTTCACCTTTTCTGCGTCACACAAAGACACGGTGGTTGGAACCAAAAATCTCAAATTTGGACTCCTCAGACCAAAGCACAGATTTCCACTGGTCTAATGTCCATTCCTTGTGTTCTTTAGCCCAAACTAGTCTCTTCTGCTTGTTGCCTGTCCTTAGCAGTGGTTTCCTAGCAGATATTCTACCATGAAAGCCTGATTCACACAGTCTCCTCTTAACAGGTGTTCTAGAGATGTGTCTGCTGCTAGAACTCTGTGTGGCATTGACCTGGTCTCTAATCTGAGCTGCTGTTAACCTGCGATTTCTGAGGCTGGTGACTCTGATGAACTTATCCTCCGCAGTAGAGGTGACTCTTGGTCTTCCTTTCATGGGGCGGTACGCATGTGAGCCAGTTTCTTTGTAGCGTTTGATGGTTTTTGAGACTGCACTTGGGGACACTTTAGTGTCCCAAGTTTTCCCAATTTTTCGGACTCACTGACCGTCATTTCTTAAAATCCCACTTATTAAACCTGACAGGGCACACCTGTGAAGTGAAAACCATTTCAGGTGACTACCTCTTGAAGCTCATCAAGAGAATGCCAAGAATGCCAAATGCAGTAATCAAAGCAAAAGGTGGCTTCTTTGAAGAACCTAGAATATGACATATTTTCAGTTGTTTCACACATTTTGGTTATGTACTATACTTCCACATGTGTTAATTCATAGTTTGGATGCCTTCAGTGTGAATCTACAATGTTCATAGTCATGAAAATAAAGAAAACTCTTTGAATGAGAAGGTGTGTCCAAACTTTTGGTCTGTACTGTATATAGAAAAGAATGCCAAATGCCAACATGGCAAGCAATCCAGAACAGTAGGCAAGTCTGCAGAAGATGGAATACTTAAAAAAAATGCTTGAAAGGCTTATCAAAGCCATGGGAGGCATTTGAAACCATTTTACAATGAGTTTAATTGTATATCACGTGGTCATAAAGTGGTGTGTCAGAATCTGTAGGAAGCTGGGTTAGGTCTGAGTATTACATCTGTGGGTTGTGATTATAAAAAGGGAAACACTTACTGGCAGAGGTGGAGATTTTGGTCAATTGTTAATATTTTCATCCTGAATGAAGCAATTTTTTCGCATGCTCACCAACCATTTAAATACCTATGCACAGGCAATACGAGTATGCATATTTGAATGCAGAATGTTGGTAAATACAATCAGCCAATGATCAAATCTCATGTCCATTCATCTATTGCAAACGTAAAGGATGACTATATCTTTAAAGTAAAGTCCTTCAGATGTGCAGCTAAATTGTAAATGGTTCTTCCTACCAAGGCTTAGATCCTAGCTGTCACTTTTATCAGAGGAATAGTTACATAGTTGAAAAAAAGACATCCTTCCATTGAGTTCAACCAGAACTCCAAACTCCCTCTGCCCCTCATTATGCATGTTTGGTCCTTCCTTCTCTTCACAGAACTGTGTAGATACATGTAATGTATACTCTCTGTTATCCTGAACTCAGTTAACAAGAAAAAAGGATGCAGAAGGCTATTTTTACAATACAATATACAGTAATACAGCGGTGTTACATTAAGCTAAGTTTGTTTTAATTTGTCTTAAAGCGGACCTGAGCTCAGAGCTTCCTCTCTGCTATAAAAGATAAGCAACATCATAATAACCTTTAAAGAAAAAGATTTCCTTGTTATACAATACAATACAATACAATAACATTTGTGAAGCGCTTTTCTCCCATAGGACTCAAAGCTTATAGAACTCCTACTGAGATTCTGCAGAGTGGTTACCTTATATACTCACGTATAATCCAAATTTTTCAGCATAAAAAACGTGCTGAAATGTAATCCCCTCGGCTTATTTGTGAGTCAGTGGAACAGAACGGAGGATGGAGCAGGTTTTGTTACCAGCAGAGGAGAGTAAAGATCTTGCACTAGTGATCCTGCTCTTGCCAGCTGACTCCCTGCTGTGTCTGTGCCCTTCATCCCATGCAACACGATGTGTAGAGTGCTCGGCTTAAGACTACCTGTGTCTCCTGGCTTGTGGAGCGGAGCATGCAATGATTGGGTGTTCTTCCTGAGTGGCAATCGCTGTGTCTCATATCTATGATGCCATCTAGTGGTGTCTTGAGACACAGCTGTATCATCCTTGGGGCACATCTGGCTATGGGGAGAGGGGATGACTTGTACTTGGTGCAAATCTGGCTACTTTGGGGGGCTTACTAGGGAGGGGCTTATACACGAGTCAATAACTTTTTACTGGATTCTGCAGGAAAAGTGGGTACCTGTCCTCGGCTTATATGCGTGTATATATGGTACTACCTGGTATCCTGGCAGTGCAGAAAGGGTTAATCTCCTCTGTTTACATATTAGCTCAGAATTTGGGCAGAGTCGGCAGACAGCTGAGAGCTCAAATTACACTAGCTCATTACTTGCTGAGAAGGAAGCATTAGTCAGGCCGTTCTCTATAAACAGGGTGGAATTCTCTGTGTTCTCATTGTCTTCTGCGCAAGAGCTCAGGTCTGCTTTCATTTATTTTTAATTATTGTATTTCAACATTAATACAGAGATTTTGGTGTGGGTATAGTAAGAAGTATAGATAGCACAGTATTAGATACGTCCAGTGGTGTACCTAGGGAATTTGACACCCAGTGCTGATTATTAACAGACAGTGCAGGAAGAACTGTCCCCTGAAGTAAATGCTGCTATTTTCCCAAATGTTGCCCAAAGTATGAAAAAAGAACCTAGGAGGAAGAACACAGTGGCTGAGCACCACAGCGGCACCCCTAGCCATGGCTACACCCGGTGGTGTGAGCACCTGCAGCCTTATCTATGGTAGGTACGCCACTGGATACGTCTATTTTAATCAAGCAACCAGAAACTACACTTATCCAGCAACAGCCAATCCTAGTCAGTGCCAAATAACAGAGATTTTACTGTATTTCTCTACTAAAAAAATCTGTGCATGAGATTCTACGCTTGCTTAGTTTCAAAGCAAACATAGTAATGCTAAAAAAGGATCAGTGTGGTTTGATTTATGAAGCTACTGCTTTTGTTTATAAATTATTTGTGGTATGTGTGACTGCTGAGGGTGTGTCTGAGGCATGGCTGGAGGTGTGGCAGTGGCGTTTCTAAAAGTGTCCATCTTTCTTATCTCAAAAAGTTGGGAGGAATTTCTGGAATTAGCTAATTGTTAGTAATAACCAGTGTGACCCCCAGGATCATTTTTAGATCAAGTCCACCCCATGATTCTATATACAAGTGGGTGCAGGAGCAGTAGAGTGTCAGGTTATGTTTATATGCAGAGGATGTACCACAGGATCCCATTATGATGTAAATAATTGTCTGTATGTTTGTGTGGTATTGGATAATGTTTATTAGAAGATCATTATATACAAGATGGCATGCACTGTAAAAGAAAATACACACGCCACAGGAGACTAGTTTGAAATCCTTAAAGAGAATCTGTACTCTAAAATTCTTACAATAAAAAGCATACCATTCTATTCATTATGTTCTCCTGGGCCCCTCTGTGCTGTTTCTGTCTCTCCCTGCTGCAATCCTGGCTTGTAATTGCCATTTTTATCCAGTGTTTACAAACAAAAGACATAGCAAGTGATAGGCTCAGTGTGTGAGTCATACAGAGTGTGCAGGGGGCCTGGAGAGGGTGTGTATAGCTTCTATCCAATCACAAGCAGCACAGCACATTCCAGCCTGACTGCCTCAGCCCAACAGAGGAGAGAATATTAGATCATATAACAGAGATAATACAGCCCAAGTGCAACTAGGAATGGCTGCAGTTAGACAGAGCACATTAGAACAGGTATAGGAACGTATAGGATAGAAGAAATAAGGATGAAAATGTTGTCACAGAGTCTCTTTAAATCATGAGATGAAGACACAGATCCCATTCTCTGTCCTTTGGAACTTGAGGCATTCACAGTGTGACTGAATATTGGAGGGTGTCAGGTCTTATGCTGGATACACGCGGTGCGTTCGTGCACTCGATTTTCCCGTCGATTCCCGTCGATTCGTTTATTTCCAACATGTCCGATTTGGATTTCGATGGATCGTTAGGTCGATTCGCATGCAAAGTATGCCGAATCGACCTAACGATCCATCGAAATCCAAATCGGACATGTTGGAAATAAACGAATCGACGGGAATCGACGGGAAAATAGAGTGCACGAACGCACCGTGTGTATCCAGCATTACTGTAGGTATAACGCTAGACCACCAGAACAGAGTTAAAGAGGAACTCCAGCCTAAACAAACATACTGTCATTAAGTTACATTAGTGATGTTAATTAAAATAGATAGGTAATATAATCTCTTACCCACCCTGTTTTAAAAGAACAAGCAAATGTTTGATTTCATGATGGCAGCCATCTTTTTGGTTGAAAGGAGGTGACAGGGAGCATGAGACACAGTTCCAACTGTCCTGTGTCCTGAGCACCTCTCCCAGTTGCTTGGCAACGTGAACAACAACATAGGAAATCCCAGCATGCTCTGCACAGCATCAGGGAAAAAAAGCCCAGGCTTTTTTTCTTTGATGGGTGGAGCTTAGCAAAAAATGCAGCTAAAAATGATGCTTTGGTAAGAAAAACAAAGTTCTGATGCTGTGAAACTGTTAAAGAAACACCAAGCCTTTTCAGTTCTGTTGAGTAGATTTCTAGTCCGGAGGTTCACTTTAAGGTGGTCATACATCGAGTGATTTGGCTGTGTGATCGACTATTCAATTTGATAATTTTATTGAACTGAGAGGGAATCGAGTGTGTTCCAGAATTCCCAATCGATTCAAAGTGGCTGATTTCATGTCGAATCAACCAGCTTAGTCGATCGAGTAGGATTCAAGATATTGGTGGATTGCACAGGAATCGGCTACTGCTCACATGTCATTCGATTGACTCTGAATCAATTTTTGCATTCAGAGCATGGAGAACCAACATCGGTCAGATCGATTAGTGAAGGTGAATCGCCTAGGATATCTCTTGTAGTGTGTGGGCCACTAGTCAATCGACTTTCGATCAACCACACTGAAGTCGATTCCTTAATAAAGTTGATTGCTTTTTTCGATTGAATCAGAATCGCTAGATATATTGCTACCTTAACTGTAGGACTGAGGATGTTGAAAGGTTTGAAAGAGAAATATTCAGATTTTTAGTGATAAAGTCACCAGAAATTATGTGTAATGCTGGGGGGGGGGGGGGTCATATTTTCTGACCTCCCAGCGCAACAAGGCTAAGTAGCTGGATAATGGAAGAGGCTCCACAGATGGACACAGGAGTAATGAACAAGGGAGCAAGATTGCCCAGAGCAACTGCAGCTCTGGGCCGCCTATCAGGCTAGATGCTATGTGATACAATACACAACAGATGTAGTCGGTAACAAGCTTGGGTCATACACGTTAATTCAGATGTCAGTCGTATTGGAAGGATTAGGCAGATTCGTAGTCGAGAGGCAGGCAAAGGTCGGTACACAATACAATATTACAATAATACAATACTGACTGACTAGAGTACATATATATCGTGCTGATGCGCAATATATGAAATGTAGCTCTCAAATAACTCACTAGCTAAAGCACAAATAATGACAGTTAACAAGACAGACATCAGACAGACAGACGGAATGCTCAGCCAATCCAGTCGCTGTTTCAGCGACAGCAACATTCACACTGAGATAGACAAGACTAACAGGTAGGAGCAAACTAATGGCAACCGCTGCTATAGTTCATCCTCAAGAACAAGACTAGAAGGAATACTACCAGTCACCAACGTGGTGCTAGCAGAATCTAACTATCAGGATCAGAAGGACTTCACTGACCCCAGCAGGTCAGCAAACATCCAGCAGACATGAAAAAACAGAGCAAGGCATTATACATTTACAATAACAACTTTCACAGCATAGACCCAACGACAACTCAGAGAGCTGAACGCTATGTCGGGCAGGGCATGAAATGGGAGGCAGACTTTTATGCTGGCATCAGCCAACGGATGCAGGCATGCAAACTCCCACGCAGCTGAACGGCAATCACCCAATCCTGAGCTGGCTTGATTACCATTTGCTAGCAGGCTGTGAATGCAAAGGACTCTCACACGAAATACATGCAGTATTATGTAACAACATGCATGCAGGAAATCCAGGGCTATCTGGCCACAGCTCAGCTGCAACAAGCTTGCAAATGCACAACCGAATGCAAGCAGAGAAGCCAGAACTATCCGTTTGCAGCTCCACTGCAACGGACAGAACACGCTACAGGAGGGATCCTTACATTATGAAGATGTGTAATGATATATGAATCTGGGGGAAAAAAGATGGAAGATAATTTTTGTATAAATGGTCCAATGTAGGCTGAATGCATGCATTGTAAGGCGCAATCTCAAACATGTAAAGACTTGTCATTTACATCTTTCCATATACTGTGCAGTTCCCTCTTAACTCAAACTGGATGTTTTTTATGCATCCAGTTTGAGTATTTTTAACTCGATCAGAACACATGTACTTGTCCTGACAATCAGCCGCGTGCACTCCCACCACTTGTTCAAGGAAATGAACATACATGATTTTATACAGTAATACAGTATCATTTTATCTATTTAGTTTCTGTGTACCAACAACACCAACATATTACTCAATGTTTTACACAGTGCAAAGAAACATTTACTGTACATCTGTCCCAAAGAACTCCCAATCTAAGTCCCTGCCCCGTCAATCAAACAAGCATTAGGACACCAATACGCCTATTAGTAATTTTTGGGGGATGTGGTAGAAAGCTAGACATCTGCAGGAAACCGATATAAGCAGAAGGAGCACATTCAAATTCCATGTAGATAATGTGCTTGGTAGGATTTAAATTCCTAGATGCCAGAGCTGTAAGACAAGAGTGATCACCACAAGCTTAGAACTATAATACAGCAGCAATGCCCATAGCTCAGAATATTTAGCTAGGTCACTGCACAATAATTAAAGATAAATTAAAGATAAGATACAAGGGCCCATATGCAATTAGTTTTATATCCTGATTTTTTTTCCTAGGTGATATTTTTTTAATTCTATTTAGAATAATATTTCAGTAGTTTGCAATTAAAAAAAAGTACTTAAAAGTAGGTTTAAAAGTACTTTAATAACTATTTTTATATTTATAAAAATACTAATAACTATTAGTATTTTTTTTTCTTGCTGGTGATTTAACCACTTGACCACTGAGGTTTTTTTGTACCCCTTTAGGACCAGAGCAAGTTTCACCTGTCAGCGCTCCTCCCATTCTTTTGCCAATAACTTAATTACTACTGATCATCACAATGAAATGATCTATATGTTGTTTTTTTCACCACCAATTAGGCTTTCTTTGGGAGGTATATTATGCTAAGATTTATTTTATTCTAAACGCATTTTAATTGGAATAATAAGAAAAAAAATTGAAAAAATTCGCCATTATAGTGTTAAAGTGGATCCGAGGTGAACTTTTACACATTGCATAATTGTGTTCCTTTCCTATTGTTTATAGGGCATTCCTCAAGCCAAATACTTTTAAGTTTTTGGTTTAATACTCTAATTCCCTATAAACTAAAAAAAGCCACGCCCACAGGTTTTCAGAGAGCCTTGGCAGTGGCAAGGGCTCATGGGAGCTCAGTCTGGGCAGGGGGAGGGGAAGATGTTACTAGCCATTGATTTCAGAGGCAGAGGGGAGGAGGGAGGAGGAGAAGGGATTAGGCTGATGGCTCAAGATACATATAAGCCTGCCTCTGTGTAATGTTTACAAACAACATGGCTGATGTCATTGTATCACAGGAATAAATAATCATATTCTATTAAAACTGTTTCCAGCTAGATTTGCTGTGTAAACCATCTAAACTTTAGATAAGATATATAGACAAGTTACCTGTTATAGTTAGTTTTTCATCTCGGATCCGCTTTAAAATAAAACGTTCTACTGTGGATAAAACCCACACATTTTGTTTGCCCATTTGTCCCGGTTATTGCAACATTTACAATATTTCCCTAGTACAATGTATGGCGCCAATATTTTATTTGGAAATAAAGGTGCATTTTTTCAGTTTTGCATCCATCACTAATTAGAAGTAGAGATGTTGCCGAACAGCTCGCCAGCGAATCTATATGGGCAATCTGGCTGTGTACTACTTCCGGGTCGCAATGTCCCACAGTAGTACACATGCCGTATCTGCACGTGTCCATTAGTATGCATGTCCTGGCCTGGCGGTGCGCATCCCTGATTGCAACAAAGCATGCCCAGCTACAGGCAGGCAATCAAGGATGCGCACCGCCGGGCCAGGGCATGCGTACTAACGAACGGGTCTGGACCAGGGCATGCGTACTACTCCAGGACATTGGGACCCGGAAGTTGTACAGGGCCAGCTATTCGCAGCGAGCAAGCTGTTCGCCTACATCACTAATTATAAGCCTGCAAATTAAAGGAAACCTAAACCAAATTTAAGTAAATAAACTAAATACCTTTTCAATTATCATGTTTTTCCAGCCTATTCTGTCTGTTTTTGTATCTCCAAATTGTATGCTGCAGCTGTATTTCCCAGGATTTGTTTTCTCTGCCACAGTCAATATGGCGCTCAGCCACTCTGCTTTGCTTTGCAGAGCCGTTGACAGAGCATGAATATCCTTTAACCTGCTCGTGCACTGTTCAACTACAGTGCACGAGCGCCTTGGCCGGGTAGGAAAAGCGGTGGCCATGGTAGGAAAAGCATGCGCATGCATACTTTTGAGAAGGGGCCCACTGATGCTGGCCGCACACTGTCACCACTAGTTGATCACATGAACTGAGAGGTGACGTGCGCGGAGGAAAAAAAAGCAGCGCGTTCCTGGAAAATACAGAACCATCGGCGCATAGGATGGTCTAGCCGAAGGTAAGTGACAGGCTCATTGACTGGCCAGTCGATGAGAAATGACAAGGGGGTTCTACAGAGGCAAATACAGAGGATGGGGCAGAGCACAAAAGTGAAGACACTGCAGTAAGTGTCTGCTATACTTATTGATGAAATGATTCATTGGAATAAAATAGTTTACATTGGTTAAGGTTTCCTATAAAGAATAACAGTAATTTACCCTCTTGACATACCTATTAAAAAAGTTCAGTCCCTAAGGCAACCATTTACTGTATGTATTTTTTTTCTATACAAAAAAAAATGTTAGGTACTATGGGGGAGTGTGGGGGGGAAATAGTTAATTTTAGATGAAAGTGTTGGTATTTTTATTCAATAAAATGTGTTTAGATGTAGTTTTACTATTTGGCCAGAAGATATCCTCACTCATTATTTCGTAAGTAAGTATGTGAATCGGAAGTAATGCGTGGCACTGTAACTTCAGAAAGATACGACGCAGGCATCTAATAGATGCCGGCGTTTATTGCCACGGGGACTTAGATTAATGAATGGGAACTGTGTTCCCATTAATTCATCTTCCCGCTAACGGCGGTGATGGGAGCGAGCGGCGGCCGCCAGCCGCTGAAGACGTGTATTCACGGCCCTGAGACTTCAAGTGAAGTTTTCCCAGGCTGTAATTACACTGCATTAGGTGCAGTAAGTAGTTAAAAGGCATTTT
The DNA here is from genome assembly GCF_040937935.1 of Hyperolius riggenbachi. Classification (NCBI taxonomy): domain Eukaryota; kingdom Metazoa; phylum Chordata; class Amphibia; order Anura; family Hyperoliidae; genus Hyperolius; species Hyperolius riggenbachi. The sequence continues at coordinate 353,717,270 of NC_090647.1, read as the reverse complement.
ATTGACAAGTTTGAAAATATCACTTAGTAGACAACTCAGGAGAAAAAGTTAATTGCATTTGGGCCAAGCTTGGCCCGTATGCAATTCACTTTTTCTTTTAAGTTTTCACCTAGGAGATAAGTTTTCTTATTTTGTATAATATCACTTTTCAGCACTCTACAACTGAAAAAGTAGCGCAAATAGGAGAAAAACTACTGTCAAAATTAATTTTCTGGCTTGCTGGTGGTTTAAAAAGTATTTTATTGATAAGGTCAAAACTTAGGAGAAAAAGTGAATTAAATAAGGACCACGGAATATATTTATTTTGTTTCAAGGATATTCTAGTTGTAAGTATATATGAGACTAGGGAACCAAGAGATACCTGTTTACAAATCATAATGCCTAGGCTTATCGTGACAGTTAGGCCCACCTTGTATGAATCATGTCATTATCCATCAGCCTTCTGCAACACCCAGTGAAGTCAGCGTTCCCAAATTGTTGTTGAACAACAGATCCTTGCCATTGCAGCATGTTGGTAGGTGTGGTGATTAAGGTGTTGGCTGTGTATGCTCAAGCATGCTGTATCAAACTCTATTTAGTAACTGCAACTTCAAGAGAAGAAAAGCACACTGAGATTTAAATAGCCCAACAGACATACAAAAACCTTCCATAGTCATCCTTATACGTATATTGGGACTTTTGGATGATAGTTCAGGAAGAGGAAAATAACTATACTGGACACATGACATGAGTCATGAACTCTGGAGACTAACATGAAATGTTAGTCATGAAATGTGCAGTAAAATAAATCTATATGTACACATATGCTAAATAAACATGTTCTCCACATGCAAAAAGAGAAAATGAAGAACAGAACGTCATTGTAAACACATCATTACAAACAGTTCTAGGTAAAGGTGGCCATACATCTAGCGATTTTGGTTGGCAATCAACCAAGAGACACATCTCTCTCTGATCGAATCAGATCGGAGAGAGATCTGTTGGCTGCCATAAACTGCAGGCCAATTCCCGACTGATTTCAGATTGAAATTTTGGGAGAATCAGCCTTTTGCCGGCGCCAGCCACTGTCCCTCTAATGTTTTATGTTGTTCCCACCCCCTCACACACGCACGCACCCCACGTGCTATATGCCGGTAGTCACATGAGGCCAGAATGCGGAAATTGGCACGGACATTCAGCAAAGACAGTGGACAGGTAAAGTATAGCTGAATGGGCATTGGAGGGGGACATAAAACATTAGGGGACAGCAGCTGCGGGTTTTTTGTCATGTTCATTGTTCACAATTATCGCATGCGCACCTGATCGAGCATGTTGGCCTGCGATTTTTTTGGGCATGTCCGGTCGATATATGCAACCGATTTTGATCCGAAATTGATTGAATTGTCGATCGGGCATGCTCATGGCGGCAAAATTTTCATCAGATACGATAATTATCGAATCTATGGTTGATCAGCTGCCAAGTCTACAAATGTATGACCACCTTAAGTCTTAACCTTCATAGCCCCCAAGATCCAAACCTAGATGCATGTGGTACTATTATTATTAATATTTTTTATTTATATAAAGCCAACATCTTCTGTAGCAAACATACAATAATGAGAAGTGTAGATACATGAGCAATCAGCTGTACACACTGTACAATCATTATCATGTATACAAATATTCTCTCCAGGTTGGCACATGCTTCCACATCCGACAATGTAATGCATTAGTGCTTCTACTGGTGACTAAGGAGCACTGTGGGCAGCACCTCTCTACCATAGAGGCAATTGCCCTAGGGCCCCAGACCCTGTAGCCCCCCCCCCCCAAGGTGTCTCCCCCCAACTTAACTGTTTCTCCCTGAGGCCCCTGCAGAGTCTTCAGCAGCAAAGCGTCTTACCTGTCACAGTGGGAGCATACCTTTATCAAGTCTGTGGCTCTGTGTACTTCCATCTTCACCCCCCACTGGCTGCATCTTCCACTGGACGCATTTTATTATTACGTAATAAAATGTGTTGGGTCATGGAGGAGACACGACCCTGTAAGGATGAAGTCAGGGAGTGCATATGGAGTCATGGACTGACAGAGGCATGCAAGCCAGAAGAGGTGAGGCGCTGCTCTGCCAAAGACTCTGCAGGGGAACATAGCTAAGTTCAGAGGTGGTCGGGGGAGGGGAACAGCAGCCTGCACAGGGGCCCTGGGGGAAAGTTGGGCCCCATTGTTACTAGAACCGGTCCTGATCTGCATAGAGTTTGCATGTTCTCCCTGTGTATGTGTGGGCTTCCTCCAGACACTCCAGTTTCCTCCCACACTACAAAAACATACAGGCTTACACCTAAAATTGGCCCTAGACTACGATACATATACTACACAATACATACATAGACATACATAGACATATGACTATAGTAGGGATTAGATTGTGAGTCCCTCTGAGGGCTCACAATCTAATCACTTTCAATAACCAAGTGTTCTAAAATGACAATGTACAAATAATGTCTACGTAGCTGTGTAAACATTTTCCTACTTTTCGTGTTAAATATCAGAGGCAAAATCTTTAATTCATTGTGTGTAGATTTTAGCTGTATTGGCTCTGCCTGTTCAGTAAGCCAGCACCTATTCAGTAGGAGACCTTGGGCAAGTATCCCTAACACTGCTACTGCCTATAGAGCGCGTCCTAGTGGCTGAAGCTCTGGCGCTTTGAGTCCGCCAGGAGAAAAGCGCGATATAAATGTTCTGTGTTTGTTTGTTTGTTTGTTTGTTTGTTTGGAATGATATACTGTTCTTTGCATGTGAGACTACAGAGTTATATGAAAAGCCTTGGGTGTCAGGTTTCACACACAATTGCAAACAAGATACATTTCTCCTCTGCTCTCCATGCAGACAGCTCATTCAGAGAGACACAAGCAGCTGCAGTTAAGCTAGTGAGACTTATCTCACACACAAGGTTAACAGATGTAGTGCGAGGGAATCATCCATCCCCTCATGGTTCACTGGTCCATCAGATATTTGGCGTCAGTGAAGTGTGAAAGGAATTTGATAACAGTAAACAAAGAGATTAGCAGTCAAATGTATACATCTCTACTTACCAGCACTTCCCAAACTATACTCATCTCAGTTTAAAAAAACATGTTAATCGATAGTGACAAGACATTTACTCTATATAGCGCTGCGGAAGATGTTGTCACTATATAAATACTAAATAATTTTTTATTATTTAGTATTTATATAGCACCAACACCTTCTGCAGCACTGTACAGAGTATATAGTGTTGTCACTAACTGTCCATCAGAGGAGCTCACTCTCTAATCGCTACCATAGTCATATGTCTATATCGTGTAGTGTATATATCGTACTCTAGGGCCAATTTAGGGGGAAGCCAATTAACTTATCTGTATGTTTTAGGGATGTGGGAGAACACCGGATTGCTTGGAGGAAACACACGCAGACACAGGGAGAACATACAAACTCCTTGATGATGTTGACCTGGCAGGGATTTGAACCGGGGACCCAAGGCGAGAGCGCCAACCACTATGCCACCGTGCATAATAATTTTCTACTTGGGTACCTTCTACTTATTACATTATAGTAGGTAGGGGAGGCTTGGAGCTGAAATTTGTTCTTCATATATGCCTGGATGACTGATTCTAACACTATGTACAGATACAGTATAGGGTGACTCTCATGACACCACACAATATTCCTGTGTCTGCATGAGAACTGACACTGATCAAGGGAATTAGTGATCTCTCAGATTTCAATTTTCTCAGCTGATTGCTATTGTATTCCTTCACAAAAGGCAGTCCTATTCCTCTTTACCCCATTTATGTGTCAGGTGATCAATATTTAGCACTCTCATCTTAAAACACTAGAAATCCAGGGGTCAATTCCCTGCAAGGATGCTGTATTTCTGGAGTATGTATGTTTTATCCGTGTTTGCAAGTGTTTCCTGTCTGGTTTCCGACCAAAACAAATTTGTAGGTAAACTGGCATAAACGTTATGTTCCTTAGACTATAGGAATGCAGGGGCGGACTGACCATTTGGGCACTCGGGAGTGGACCAAGGGCCCGTGTTCAGTCAATTTCTAGCCCCGGGCGAATAGTGCAATCACCCGGGGCGCCAGATTGAGCGGCAGGAGGGGGGGCGTTGGGGGGAGTGGCGGGGGAGCGGGCATAGTGTAGATACAATCTCACCTTCCACGATCCCCGCATGTAGCCTCCAGCTTCTTCCTACTTCCTCCCCCAACGTAAGTCGCATTGATAACAATGCCCCTTGTGATGAAGTTGCTGCATGTCATCACAGGAGGCGCTGTTACCAATGCGACGGACGCCAGGGGAGGAAGTAGGAAGAAGCTGGAGGCTGGTGTGCAGGGATTGCAGAATGTAAATTTGTAACTACACTATGCCCGCTCCCCTCACCTTTGTGCCTATACTCGGGTCACCTACCTATCTAACCTATACTGAGGGAACTTACCTATCTAGCCTATACTGAAGGCACCTACCTATCTAAACTATACTGGGGACACCTACCTATCTAACCTATACTCGGGGAAACTACCTATCTAACCTATACTGGAGGTATCTACCTATCTAACCTGCACTGGGGGCACCTACCTCTCTAACCTATATTCGGGGCACCTACCTATCTAACCTATACTTGGGGCACCTATCTATCTAACCTACAGTATACTGGAGGCACCTACCTATCTAACCTATACTGGAGGCACCTTCCTATCTAACCTATACTCTGAGCACCTACCTATCTAACCTATACTCGGGGCACCCACCTATCTAAACTATACTCTCTTTGTCAGGCTTGCCTGGTCAATGACTATAGGTCAGGTTGTATGCTCATGTGACTGACCTATAGCCCAGCCCGTAACACCTGCACAAAACTCCTACCTAATACAATTCTACAATACCCTGCAAGCAGATGTAGCATACAGATTGACAGATAGGGCTCGATTCACAAAGCGGTGCTAACCCAGTTAGAGACTTTAGGCGTGATAACCATTTTTATCATGCCTAAACTCAGTTTAGGCATGATAAGTTTAGGCATGATAAGTTTAGATAAGTTTAGATCGCATGCAAAGTCCCGCACGCAAAGCAGCGCCATTAAACTCTATGCAAAGTGCACCAGACTTTGCTAGCGCAAAACTTTTGATCAGCTGTGCACTGCGGTGCTAACCCAGTTAGTGCTTAAACTTATCACGCCTAAAAACTTATCACACCTAAACTTATCACACCTAAACTTATCATGCCTAAACAGAGTTTAGGCGTGATAAAGGGCTTTTCACCAGGGTGCTAACTGTTAGCACCGCTTTGTGAATCAGGCCCATAGTATTCACCAAACAAGAGTAATAAACAGCGTAAATTCAGATATAGTCACCTGAGGCCTGGTGTTTGGAGGCAGTCCAGATGATAGCCAGGGAATGACAGGCTGGTGATAGATACACACTTTCCAGAAGACGTGGTCAGTACAATCCGAGTCAGTCCAGGCAGAGTTCATAAGAATAGTCTATTAAATGAGCAGTGGTCGATCCAGGCAGCAATCAAGGATATCCAGCAACAGGGCAGAATCAGCAACGGGTAATCCAACAGAGAACGTGGTCAGGAACAAACAGGAATCGACAACAGGAGATCAATCTGAAAATAAGCTTGGTCAAGATACAGACAAAGTCGGCACAAGATCAGCAGTTGTGAGCGCAGTCTCAGCAACAAGCCCAGCAGAGGCTATCACGGGCAATGACTGAGGGCGCTCACTAAACATTTATACATGGGCTAACCAATCAGGAGATAAAGGCTATCATTCATAAAGGAGCTGTCGGTAAGGGGAATCAATGCGGGAAAACACCGCTGCCGGTATTTTAGACTTCTGGGTGGGCATTCATAAAAATGTATCCATGTGCGGTAGCAGTGCGGAGATTCCCCGAACTAGGCTGGCGGTAGGCAGGCGGTAGGCTTGCGGAAGCACAGGAAGCAGCCGAGTTGATACATTTCTCCGTGTTCCGCTCTGCTGCAGCTGCCTGGGAGGTCTGTGTGTCTCCATTCACTTACATTGGTATCGCCACATCAGAGGGAGCGGTACCTCCCGACCTCACACCGCTTGCGGTGATCTTCATGAATTAACACTTTGCTACATTTGTTCCGATAATCACCGCACAAGGCGGTGATTTATCACTCTGCTCGGTAGTGTCATTTTTTCATGCGGAAAGAGCCTTTATTAATGCTGACTTTGCAGAGTGTTCGGTAAAGTCAGCTGTTTTAAGCGTTTCCGCATGCGGAAATGCTTTATGAATGATAGCCAAGGAATCCAAAATGACCATACGCTCAGCGTGTCAGCTGATCAGCTGACACGCAGTACACCCACGTGGTTACTGTTTACATCGGTGGAGGGCGCACCGAGTATGCGTCCTCCGCCTGTCCAATGAGCGCCGCGGAGGCTCCTGTGCTCCAACGACGCCAGCGGCTTGCCGAGACCCGGAAGTCAGAGCCGCAGCTTGGGTCTCGGCATTCCGCTGCTGACGTGCGGCAGCGGCGCTCACACTCCTATTGCCCGGGGGCCCTATGAGTTGTCAGTCTGCCCCTGTAGGAATAATATTAGTTTTTCAACTCCATTGAGAGATTCTTGTTTGTCTGCTCCATTCCACTGTTTTTATCTGTTTATATTAATTGTTGTTATCTGTTAACACTACCATTGACTTGCTTTAGCAGCAGCACTTTGTTGATCAGCAAAGTGCTGCCAAAGTGCCCAGTGTAAATCAGCCCTAAGGGCTGCTATAGTCCATCTGGGCCCTGACTGGAGAAAAACTGTCAGTTGCATAGCTGAATATTAACTCTTTCAGGCAGAAGAAAAGCATCACAGCATATTTATTTGTGTGCTTAGCAATGTACATACACATGTCTATCTCATTCTGTCACATGTCACTTAAAGAGAAACTCCAACCAAGAATTGAACTTTATCCCAATCAGTAGCTGATACCCCCTTTTACATGAGAAATAGAATGATTTTCACAAACAGACCATCAGGGGGCGCTGTGTGACTAATTTTGTGCTGAAACCCCTCCCACAAGAGGCTCTGAATACTGCGGTACTCTGGGCAAACTGCCACAATGTAACAATGTTCACAGACAGGAAATGGCTGTTTAAAGCTGTCTGTAACAGCCAGAGCAGCTAGAAACAGCTACATAACTTGCCCACAGTAACAATGTCACCATGTAATACATGTCAGAATGTGAATCTGGGAGAGGAAAGATTTTACAATGAGCAAACACTGACTAAATCATTTATACATAATTATTGTAAAAATGAAGCACTTTTTTTTATTAAATTATTTTCACTGGAGTTCCTCTTTAAGCTTCCCTTTAAGTGCAGCATGCAGCTTTGACCGTTTATTCTTGCCTGGAATATAATAAGGAAACTATTGAACAGGAAGCACTGGCCCATTCTAGCTGTGTGAGAATACTTTAACAGGAGAGGAAAGCTGATTGATGATCTGTTGGCTGCTGAACTATACTGTACTGCTAAAAGACTATGGAGGGGCTTTGTACATACTGATTAAGAGAAAGGGAATAGTATAGAGTTGGCCATCCTGACTGTTCTGTAATGATGTGACATCTGAACCATAAGTGTTGTTAGACACCATTTCATGTCTTTTGGTGGGTTAGGCATTTCACATACACTGTATTTCTGCCAAGAGTTCACCTTAGACTTTACACTGTGTATTTCTGCATAGATAGATAGATGGTGGCTGTGGGGCGGTGTGGGAGCGGCGGCCCACCTAACGTCTTTTTCACTAACCAAGCATCTTCAGAAGGAGTGTGGCCACACCACTCCATGGTCATTATCTTTAAAGTAACGGGTATGTGCAACGCTTATGTCATGCTGGTTAGCAAGCCGCTTTTTATACACATGAGCCGATTAAATAAAGCTCTTTTACCCACAAAAACGTAGTGCCAAACTATTAAGCTATTTGTACAGAGATCTGTGGCATGGGCGTATGCTATGGGGCCCAGAAGCATAGGGGGCCAGGTGGTACTTAATGTATTCACCATTAAAGAAAACCTGTAATGAGAAAACCTCCTCTGGGTAGTACTCACCTGAAGTGGGGGAAGCCTCAGGATCCTACTGAGGCTTCCCCCATCCTCCTCGGTCCCACGGTGGCAGAGATAAAGCTCCCTGAACAGCGGGGATGTAAATATTTACCTTCCCGGCTCCAGCGCAGGTGCAGTATCGGCTCTCCGCTTGGAGATAGGCGGAGATACCGGTAGCTGATCGCTGTTGGCCCGCTCTACTGCGCAGGCGCAAGTCTCCTACGCCTGCACAGTAGAGCGGACCTGACGGAGATCGGCTATTTTCACCTATCTCCGTGCGGAGAGCTGCAACAGTGCCCCCGCTGGATCCAGGAAAGGTAAATAAATCAGGGCTTGTCAGGCTTATCGAGGGAGGATTCCGGGACACTTCGGTTCTCTTTAACTTTCTTCTGTTTCTGCACCCTCTGACTTTGGCCTCAATTCACCAGAGGAGAGTTAGTAAGAGATAAAAGGTCGGTATTTTATCTCATGCGGTATTTTAACACTTTGTATGCAATTCACCACTGTGAAAGGATAGAGAGAGGAGTGTTCGGTAGCAGGCGATAATGGTGCGATAATGGAGTGATATGGATGCGAAAACCGAGCGATAAACGGTCGATAGTTATGCGGTGTTAGTGATTTGCATGGGATACTTTGGCTCTCTGGATGCTGGAAGTAAAGGATTGTGGGTAGGAGGAGGAGGTTATTACCAGCATGTGACCGCAGAGGGTTTCCCTCCCTGTTTTTTTACCCTCTCCTTCCATTACAAATCCCTCCCTCCGTTCTGCATATTAAGCATACTAAGCAATATTAAGCATTTACAATATTAAGTGGATGGGTGAAACGGAGGAGGTATTTGGATACATTTTCACACTCACTCCCGATGAAAAATGTATCCAGATTCCACCTTTGTTTTGCCCATCCACTTAATATTGTAAATGCTTAATATTGCTTAATATGCTTAATATTGTAAATGGGCTGCTCTCTGGTGTCTGAAATATGTACAGTATAAGCTGTTACTGTGTGGTGCTAGTAAACTAGCTGCAGAGTGAGCTGCAGCTGCTGTGAGAAAAACCAGATATCGCCAGGTACATGCAGGAGATAAATAGATGAAAAAATAACGAATGGCCACACACCCTTTTTTCCATGGTGAATTGTGATTTTGAGAAAAAATAACAACTATCGCCTATTTATCGCACATTTATCGCATGGATTTCTCTCTGTCGATATTTCACCCTATACTTCTGGAGAATCGCTATTTGGAGATATCACAAGAGGTAAATTACCTCCCATGAGATAAATAGGTCGGTAACCTCTGGTGAATTGAGGTCATTGTCTCAGTGTCCATGAACTATGTTTGAAAGGAGGAGGAGAAAGCGCCGGCACTGCTGTCATACACTTTATTTAGACATTGGTAAAATCAATGCAAGGAAATTCTTCCAGACAGATTAGGAAAGACACATACCGTGGGTAGATGTAGCAGGTGCGGTGGGTGCAGTGGGTCTTATGGACTGTCTTTTCCTGTGCTGGCATACGTTTATAAGGTGTATTGCAAACAACCTGAACCCCTACAACTGAGCACTGGATAACATTCATAGCAGGCCACTGTAGTGCCTGTCGCTGTTTCTGTTTCTCTACATGGCAACCACTTTGTATGTCACAGTTTAATGGACGTCAGTTTATGTTTTTTGATTCAGCCTAACAAATGGTCTTGGTTCATTAGTTACCACTACGATCCTACAAAGGGCTCTCAAGCTATATCACAAACAGTAGCTGCTAAGTTTTCAGTAGAGATGTCGCGAACCTCCGATTTTCGGTTCGGGAACCGGGTTCGCGAACTTCCGTGGAAGGTTCGGTTCGCGGAAAAGTTCGCGAACCGCAATAGACTTTAATGGGGATGCGAACTTTCAAAAATAGAAAAAATTATGCTGGCCACAAAAGTGATGGAAAAGATGTTTCAAGGGGTCTAACACCTGGAGGGGGGCATGGCGGAGTGGGATACATGCCCAAAGTCCCGGGGAAAAATCTGGATTTGACGCAAAGCAGCATTTTAAGGGCAGAAATCACATTGAATGCTAAATTGCAGGCCTAAAGTGCTTTAAAACGTCTTGCATGGGTATACATCAATCAGGGAGTGTAATTAGAGTTCTGCTACACACTGACACACCAAACTCACTGTGTAACGCAGCGCAAACAGCTGTTTGCGTAGTGACGGCCGTACTCGACTGGTGTGCACCGTGGCCAGAGTGTAGGCCGTGGCGTTTTTCAAGCCCATATGGTCGCCGGGCTGTGGTAGCTCAATGATAGAACAACAGTGACTGTCCAGCTGATCAAATTTGGTCTGACCACAATGAAGCAACGACCTTATTATCTTTTGTGTGCCACCCCCACCCGAGACACTCAAATAGCCGGCGGTCATTGCTTCATTGTGATGCGCAAGCCCCTTCACCGCGGCAAGGTAATGATCATGAAGGGGGATGGGCACATGTACATGCCTTTTGTTTTGTTGTTGCAGCCACCCGCAGTGCAGCCAGAAAAATTAGGCAGGCATGTACACGCACCAGAAAAATTAGTGTAGCGGCCGCTGCTAGCAGCGGCCTTAAAAATTCAGGAATCCGCCTAGAGTCCTGGACCCTGTTGGTGGTGGCGGAGAAGGCAGTCAAGCGGCCTGCAGGCAGAGATGCTGTGTGTGGGGACTGATTTAGTCTTCGGTCGTGCAGTAGCCCTCCGGGATCCATTCCTCATTCATCTTGATAAAGGTCAGGTACTGAACACTGTTGTGACTTAGGCGACTTCTCTTCTCAGTAACTATGCCTCCAGCTGCACTGAAGGTCCTTTCTGACAGGACGCTTGCGGCAGGGCAAGAGAGAAGTTGTATGGCAAATTGGGACAGCTCTGGCCACAGGTCAAGCCTGCGCAACCAGTAGTCCAAGGGTTCATCGTCGCTTTTCGCAGAGTCTACATCCACACTCAAGGCCAGGTAGTCGGCTACCTGCCGCTCCAGGCGTTGTTGTAGGGTGGATCCGGAAGGATTATGGCGAGGAGTTGGACTAAAGAAGGTCCGCATGTCCGACATCACCCTGAGATCGCTGGAGCGTCCTGTCCTTGCCTGCGTGGACTTGGGAGGAGGAGGGTTACTGCCAGTGGTACCTTGATTGCGTTTTGCAGCCACATCACCCTTAAATGCATTGTAAAGCATCATCGACAGCTTGTTCTGCAAGTGCTGCATCCTTTCCGCCTTTTGTTGAGTTGCTAAGAGGTCCGCCACTTTGTGCCTGTACCGAGGGTCTAGTAGCGTGGCCACCCAGTACAGGTCATTCATCTTGAGTTTTTTGATACGGGGGTCCCTCAACAGGCTGGACAACATGAAAGAGGACATCTGCACAAAGCTGGATGCAGACGTACTCTCCATCTCCTCTTGCTCTTCCTCAGTGACGGGACGCAACTCCTCTTCCTCCCCCCAGCCACGAACAATACCACGGGAACGTGGAGCAGCAGAAGCCCCCTGTGACGGCTGCCGCAGTTGTTCTTCTTCCGCCGCCTCTTCCTCCTCCACAGAAACACCTTCCTCATCATCACCATCATCAGAGTCTGACTCCTCTCCTTCCCCACACGACTCCTCTTCTTCCTCCTCCTCCCCCCTCTGTGCTGCCGCAGGTGTTGTGGGAACATCGGGTTCGTGTGTAAATGGCTCCCACGACTCCTGCTGCCGTAACTCTTCTTGTTCACGCTCCTCCACAGCTGTATCCACCACTCTACGCACAGCACGCTCCAGGAAGTAGGCGTAGGGGATCAAGTCGCTGATGGTGCCCTCATCGCGACTTACCAGTTTGGTCACCTCCTCAAAGGGCTCCATGACCCTGCATGCATTTCGCATCAGTGTCCAGTTGTTGGGCCACAACATCCCCATCCTCCCAGATTGTGTCCTTGTACTGTAATGATACAGGTAGTGGGTGACGGCTTTCTCCTGGTCTAGCAGGCGAGAGAACATCAGCAGCTATCGCAAATCAGGCGTCTCACCGGCAAGTTGTTTCTACGCTGAATCTCCGCAAAGCGTGCCATGGCCTTGTAAGAGCGCCTGAAATGCCCACACAACTTCCTGGCCTGCTTCAGGACGTCCTCTAAGCCTGGGTACTTGGACACAAATCTTTGCACGACCAGATTCAGCACATGTGCCATGCAGGGTATGTGTGTCAGCTTTCCCAAATTTAACGCAGCAATCAGATTGCTGCCGTTGTCACACACCACGTTGCCGATCTCAAGCTTGTGCGGGGTCAGCCATTGCTCCACCTGTTTGTTAAGAGCAGCCAGGAGAGCTGCTCCAGTGTGACTCTCCGCTTTCAGGCAAGACATGTCTAACACTGCGTGACACCGTCATACCTGGCATGCAGCATAGGCCCTGGGGTGCTGGGGCTGTGTAGCTGGAGAGGAGATCATTGCACCAGCCAAGGAGGAGGATGACGACAGCGAAGCGGTGGTAGCAGGTGCAGAGGAGGTGGCTGGAGGCCTGCCTGCAAGCCGTGGAGGTGTGACAAGTCGGTCTGCTGCGCAGACACGTACTCCCTGCTTGCTGCCATCGGTCACCAGGTTGACCCAATGGGCTGTGTATGTAATGTAGTGGCCCTGCCCGTGCTTGGCAGACCAGGCATCTGTGGTCAGGTGGACCCTTGACCCAACGCTGTGTGCCAGAGATGACACCACTTGCCTCTCAACTGCACGGTAGAGTTTGGGTATGGCCTTTTGTGATAAATAATTGCGGCCTGGTATCTTCCACTGCGGTGTACCAATGGCCACAAACTTACGGAAAGCCTCCGACTCCACCAGCTTGTATGGTAATAGCTGGCGAGCTAATAGTTCCGCCACGCCAGCTGTCAGACGCCGGGCAAGAGGGTGACTGGCAGACATTTGCTTCTTCCGCTCAAATACTTCCTTCACGGACAGCTGGGTACTGCTGTGGGCAGAGGAGAAGGAACCGCTCAAGGGAAGAGGCGGTGTGGAGGAGGGTGGCTGTGAAGGTGCAAGGGAGAAAGTGGATGAAGACGATGCACCTGAAGGAGGAAGAGGAGAAGGAGGGTGGCTTGTCTTTTGAGGGGTGCTGCTTTTCCTCAGGTGTTCTTGCCATAGCTGTTTGGGCCTTCTCTCCAGGTGCCTTCGTAAGGCACGTGTCCCTACGTGAGAGTTGGCCTTTCCACGGCTCAATTTTTGCTGGCAGAGACAACAGATGGCTTTGCTCTGATCTGAGACACACATGTGAAAAAATTTCCAAACCGCTGAGCCCCCCTGGGCTGATGACGCTACGGTGGCATCAGCAGCTGACGTTGAAGGGCATGTGTGCTGGCTGGCCATAGCTGGCGATACATGGCGCCGGACACTGCCCCCAGCTGTTTCTGAGGACGAGCTCCCTCTGCTTCAGGAGTCGTCTCCTCCTACTCCTCTCTGACTCCTCCTCTGAACTGTCCCCCTGGTCATCTCCTCTACCGGGAACATATGTGGTATCCGTATAATCGTCATCATAATCCTCCTGGCCAGCTGTGCTTTCTTCAGACACCTCCTCAAGTGCACCAACTTCAGGTGGTCCACCATCATCCCCATCCACACACGTTACGTCCATATTATCGCCACCTTACTCAGACGTATGAGGTGGTGTACCTGCGCCTTCTTGTTGTTGTGGCAGTAGTGGCTGGGAATCAGTGATTTCACCACCACCACCAAATAACTCCTGCGAAGTGTCAAATGCAGCGGATGTGGTGCTTGTTGTAGCGCTGGTGGCTGCGGGAGATGAGGTGTTCTGTGTTAAAAACTCAATCACCTCCTCACGATTTTGGGAAGTGATGGCACGTGCCTTCTTCTGAGCACTGTATTTTGGGGCAGGTCCGCACGAAATCAGAGAAACACCACCTCGCACAGACCTGCCGGTGCCTGGTGACCTTCCTCTGGGCCTGCCTCTACCTCTTCCTCTACCTGGTTTGTCCATTTTGTCCATCTCGGGGGGATGCTAGCTATATGCAGTGAGGTGGGTTCTCACTCAACACAACCGGTAGTTAGATGCAGTGAGGTGGCCAGGTGGGTTCTCACTCAACACAACAGGTATTTAGATGCAGTGAGCTGGGTTCACTCAACACAACGCTAGGTATATGCAGTGATGAGGTGGGTTAAGTATACATAACAGGTACTGGGTAGTTAGATGCAGTGAGCTGGGTTCACTGAACAGTGAAGGTACTTAAGATGCAGTGAGGTGTGTTCTCACTCAACACAACCGGTAGTTAGATGCAGTGAGGTGGCCAGGTGGGTTCTCACCCAACACAACAGGTATTTAGATGCAGTGAGCTGGGTTCACTCAACACAACGCTAGGTATATGCAGTGATGAGGTGGGTTAAGTATACACAACAGGTACTGGGTAGTTAGATGCAGTGAGCTGGGTTCACTGAACAGTGAAGGTACTTAAGATGCAGTGAGGTGGGTTCTCACTCAACACAACCGGTAGTTAGATGCAGTGAGGTGGCCAGGTGGGTTCTCACTCAACACAACAGGTATTTAGATGCAGTGAGCTGGGTTCACTCAACACAAAGCTAGGTATATGCAGTGATGATCATGAGGTGGGTTAAGTATACACAACAGGTACTGGGGTATATGCAGTACTGGGTAGTACAATGTGCAGCTCCCTGTCACACACACAGGTAGTCACTGAATGTACTGGGCTGCTGGCAGTGGCACACATACTATCAATTAGCAATGCTGTGCATGCAACAAAAGTGTCAGTTTGACACACAGAAAAAAAAAAAAAAAAGTACAGGATGAGCTCTGACAAGAGCTGTTGCTGGGTGCTATAAAAGCAATAACAATCAGCCAGGAGCAAGCTAAGCAGCCAAGAACCTAACTAATCTGTCCCTAGAAGAACAAGTCTGCAGCAGCTCTCCCTAGTCTGTCTAATAGCAGGCAAACGAGTGACTGTAATGGCCGCCGGAGGCTGCCTTATATAAGGGGGGGGTGGGGCTCCAGGGCTTAGTGTAGCCTAAATGGCTACAATGTGCCTGCTGACTGTGATGCAGAGGGTCAAAGTTGACCCTCATAGTGCATTATGGGGCGAATCGAACTTCCGCAAAAGTTCGCCTGGTGCAGGCGAACGCGAACCCCCGAAGTTCGCCTGGAACCGTTCGCCGGCGAACCGTTCGCTACACCTCTAGTTTTCAGGCTTTGGAACACTGTACTAGTGCACAGAACATTTGCTTTGTATTCTCTCACACACACAGGTAAATGTTTAATTGCTAGGATGAAATATGAAGGTGGCATGTTGTAATTCTGGAGATTCACACAGTCATGTTATGGTTGAAATCATCGTAAAATCGAATCCAGGCTACAAGCCAGTTCTTCCCAGGCTGTTGTGTCTCCCTTACTAATTTAATAACTATGAGTAATATTTTCTTGTGTGTCTGATTAACCTGCCACTCATTTATCACACTGCATCTGACTGTATTTATTTAGGAAAAATAATGGCACAGGTATGGAACAATCTATCGATCTATCAAATCTGAGTTTTTTACAGAACTTTGGAAGATATACAAAATCAACTGGAAGGTCCTACGACTATATAATGTTTTAATTTAAACCTCGTACATATGATAGGATTATGCCTCCAAACTAGCATGCGGGCAAACCTTGCGAATCAGCTACAATAGAAATGTAGATTAGTTTAGCTCCACCTTGTGAAAAAGTATCTCCTAGGTGAAATCTTAAAGTGGACCCAAATTAAAAATACAAGATTTCAGAAATAAAATCTATTTTCTAAATTATAATAATAAATAGTAGCCTTTTTTCAGCTGCATGATGACAAATATAAAATATTTTACATTTATTGGAGGAACCTCTCCCTTCCTTTCAAATTGCCGGGACTTTTCCGGCAAACTGGTGGAGTAGATGGTGTCCGGCAATGGAGGAATTGCTAATGGCTGCCCCCAGTATAACCCTAGCTATGAAAAGAGAAGGGTGAAAAGCATGCACTGAAATGATCATAGGTTTTAAGGAGTGTTTATTTATCTTTGTATGTGTCAGAGTGGTGCAACTAAATATTTTTCATTCAAAAAATGTTTGGTTTGGGTCCGCTTTAAGAGAAAAGGTGAATTGAAAAAGGGACTATGAATGAGATACCAACAGTTCCAGCTTGCAAGCAAATGTGCTTGATTGTATGCAGCCTGAAATAAGGCCAATCAGAATCAGCTATCTATGTTTACAAGTATTGGAGGCAGAGGATAAGCAGGAAAGCTAGGTAATTTGTACTGTTTAAAAGGAAATAAATATGGCATGCTCCGTATCTCTCTCACTTCAGGTGTCCTTTAAATTGTTCAGGGTCTCCTTTATTATATTTATATTATATTTTTTTCATTATGCACCAAAGTATTTGAATAGATGCAAAAGGTCTTCAGACATCCCTCTCACTTCAGTTGTCCTTTAAAGCACATCTGAAGTCCAGAGACTTCTCCGGTCCTCATCGACCCTCCACTGCTCGTCTCCACAACCCTCTTCTTAGCAGAGCCACACTCCCCCGGAGGTGTGGTCCCCCGGGTGCACTCATACACGAAGACTGTGCCTGCAAGCAATATTCAACATTAACGTTTAATATTTTCAAAGGGTCCCAGCGCAGGAACGGAGTGGTGTAAGATCGGGGAAGTCTCAGGATTATCCATAGGATTCCTTTACTGGGGTAAGTATCTAAAGTTTTTTCACTTCAGGTACACTTTAAAAACTAACCAAGACCTGCTTCAAGCAGATAATAAATAACAATGCATAGCAGTGCCGTGTTTTGTTATGTACCATAAAAAGAATGTATGTTGGAAGTTTTCTTTTGTGTTTTGAGTAAATAAACAAAGGAACACAAATATGCATGATGTCACCCCAAGTCCTCAGCTGTAGAAGCTGGTAATGAGCAGGGAGAGGCTCTGAGGCCAAGGAGATCCCTTTCTGCTATGGTACCAGCACCTATTGTCAATGGGGGGAGGGGGGTTGCCTCACAAGGGTGAGAACCATAGCCTCCATCTCCTCTCTCTGCTCTTCGGGCACTTCTGGTGAGGTATTATAGTGCTATTTGATCGCTCCAAAATCAATTGCATAAACACTCCTGCCCTAGCTACTGAGTACATGAATCTCCAATAAAATCTCCAATAAAATTCACCCCTTCCAATAAAAGACATAAAACACATTTTATTATAATATTTTATTTTCTGTCACTTTTCAGAAGACTTTGGAGTTATTCCATTAGGATTTCCATATTGATCCAAGCATGATTGCAGACTGACGCCTTTTCTGTTCATTGCAGGCTTCTATCTTGCTTGTATAGTTGTTTGGAGGAAGGTCCATAATTTTTCAGCACTTCTGCTCCACTGCAATGTTTTCATTGGTTCCATCTATGCTTATAGACTTAGCCAAGTGAATCAGGACATTTTAGCAATAGGACGGGGGCCGCATAGCACCTGTTATCGGCTTTGCTGCGACCTCTGCATCCTCTGCACACCATGGGAATCCTGCCGCCAGTCACTGCCATGGACAGCCACCAGCCTCTTGGGAAGTGTTCCTAGCTACCTCTACATCCTTTGCACACTGAGTGCTCCTGCCGGCAGTCCCTGTTATAGTCCACCATTGTGCGCATGATGCACTGCCAGCGGATCCACTGCCTGAGGCCACTGGCTGCACATGCACACAAAGGCGGACACTTAGGGCTGACCCACACTGGCTATGTTTGCGCTGCATTTGCGTTTTTTTTGTTTTGTTTTGTTTTTTTTATGCTGCATGCAACAATTCCACAGTGAACAGCATTTTGCTGTGATTTTCAGTATGGATCAGCCCTGACATGGAAACCGGCGGACACAGCTACCCTAGCACATTATTATGATACATGATTATCATACATAGGATAATGGACAATATGGTAGCATAGTTCCTTCCGCACGCCAAGAACATACTGGCAGGCTAAATGGTGCCCACAAAAATATACCTATAACTATGACAGGAGTATGAAATTATGACTGGACCCAAACACACAGAACCAGGATAGCTTACTGAGCACACTCTTATAGTTTCAGCTCTTCTATCCATTCACTCACTAGCATGCAGGGTTGCTCAGCAGGACCCCGAATGCGAAGTTCCCCCGAAGAATTCGGGTGTTTTTTGGGTTTGCCGCATGCGAACCCGAATGCTGCGATCCGAGCCGAACCCAGATACGAAGCCTGCCGAATGTGCGCGCTCGAATTCGGCCGGATGGAGCTGTGGGTTCGGTTTTGGCTTCGGGATTCGGGGATGACGTGATTGGGCCAAACAGAAGGTCTCCTGCGGAGGACCTGGCAACCCTAGCAACCAATCAGAGGAGGGGAGCCTGGCCCTCCCCTCCTCTATATAAGGCGGCGGCCATTTTGCGGAGCCACGCACTTGTGTGACTGCTGCTGGTACTGAGAGATTCTCCAGTGCTGTGCTGTGTCTGAGCAAGTGATTTTCACTGCTAAACCTAGCGTTTTGCTTCCTAAACACCTCCTAAACACATTTATTGTTGTCTTATAGTTAGCTAGTATTTTGATTGTTTTTAGTCAGCTAGTGTATAATGTATACTGTGCTAGGCTAGTGTTAGTCTGTGAGCAGGCTAGGCCTGCTAGCCTAGGTAGCCTTAGCCTACTACTAGCTTAGGTAGGTTAGGGATTCTAGTTAGTTGTGTACTAGTAGTACTAGTTTAGTTAATTATTACTGCTGTAGTCTATTACTTTATTGTGTAAAACTTTTTTTATTGTTTTTTAACATGAAAAACAACATAACAACCCAACAGGCATCTCCCGTTCCTGCCCCTCACCCGGCCCCTTCCCACTCTTCCAGGCAGAATATATAGGATACACAAATACGTTATTCAGTTTGAGGATTACATCTAACATTATACATAGCGGTCACAAATCCAAGTTGCAGAATTTCAGCCAACATTTCCATATTTTATAAAACTTTTTGGTAGATTTCCTAGCTTCATAGACAGATTTATATATAGGAACATCCTGGTTAATCTCTTTTTTGAGACCCGATAATGAGGGTGGAGATTGTTTTTTCCACTGCAGCGCAATTGCTCTTCTGGAGTACATAAGCACTAAACGGGCCAAGTATAATTTTTTGTCAGAGAGGGAGGTGTCTTCAAAGACGCCGAGGAGTAGGGCCTTAGTAGTGTAAGGTATTACTCCGTTGAATATTACAGATAGCATATCATGGACATCGGCCCAAAACTCTTTTATTCTAGAGCAATTCCAGAACATATGTATAAAATCAGCCCTATCTTCCTGGCATCTCCAGCACCTCCCGGATTCACCTTGTTTCATCTTAGAAAGTTTATAGGGGGTGAAATAAGTTCTATATAGGTACTTGAGCGAGGTCAGTTTATGTTGTGCAGCTATTGGGGTGGTTATAATATGGGCCAGAGCATCATCCCATTCTTTTTGTGTAAGGTCCGGGATATCGGCTTGCCACTTAAGCAGGAGCTTTGTGTTGCGGGTGGCTTCCTCACTAATAAGTGCAATATATATTTGGGAGGTCACCCCAGTCAGTCCAGAGTGTGAGAGAAGATCTTCCAAGGGGTGGGATTGCACTAAAAGGTCAGCTGTCTTAAACTGGGTTTGAAAGGCCAGTAGCTGAAGATATCGGAATAGCATCGAATTCGGCAGATCAAATGACTGTTTAAGGTCGTTAAACTGGCGAATAGAGTTATTTTCAGTGATATCTCGTAGCTTAAGTATACCCTTATTTGCCCATACACAGGGATCAGGAACGGAGGCAAAATCCCGTAGTTTAACATTGTTCCAAATCGGGGTGTGGGGGGACCATTGCCCTATACGAGACAGGTATTTGCCCGCAGTTTCCCATATAGCGGCAGTGGTTTTCATAGGGGTAGTTAATGTGGGGAGGGCTTTGGGGCCTCGGAAAGGGAGGCTAGAAAGGGCGTTGAAGGAGCCCAGTATAGCTGCTTCCAGCACTGTGGCTGGGTTATATTCGGATTGGGCAAACCACCAATATATAGTAGTAAGAACAGCCGACCAATAATAAAATTTGAGTTTAGGAAGTGCAATCCCACCCCTATCTACAGGAAGCTGTAAGCTGTTTAAAGCAATACGGGGAGAGGAAGAGGCCCACAGGAATGACCCAACAAGCTTATCCAATTCGGAAAAAAAGTGATTAGGGATCAACACAGATGTGTTCCGGAAGATATATAATAGTTTAGGGAGCACGCACATTTTGAATAAATTACTACGCCCAATTAAAGTTAGAGGGAGTGTTGCCCATGCTCTTAACTTCCCCTTGATGAAGGTCAAAAGGGGGGTCAGGTTCAATTTACAGTAGTCTGACTCAGTGGCAGAGACATCAATGCCGAGATACCGAATTATAGAAACTACTTGAAGGGGGTGTGATTGTGGTAATGGGGAGAGGTAGGGATCTAGCGGCAGTAGTAGCGACTTATGCCAATTAATCACTGTGAGAAAGCGTAGAGGAGCCGCCGCCATGAGCCAGCGGCAGGCGGCTCCTTCCGCGCATAGTGAGCCTGCACACGGAGAGGTAGCCGCCTCCTCTCGGTATGAGGCGGCTGTCTCCGTGCAGGGCTCAGCGGAGTACGGAGAAACCGCCGCGTTGGACGCGGCGGTTAGCGCGCATACCCCCGCTGCGGAGACACCGCAGAGCGGGGCTGCTGTGGCTGGGACTCGTAGTCCCTCTAGTGTTAGAGTGGCGCGCGCGCGCGCACTCAGGCAGGGATTTTATGGCAGCCAGAAAGGAGTCAGCTGACTCTGGCTCCACTCATCATTGGCCCAGCACTTAGGGAGGTGCTGGGGGGATACCTGTGTATATATACCACAGGTTGTTCACTTGCCTATTGTCTGGCGTTGCGATCACATATGTGGGAGCACCCAGATCCGTAGTCAGATCCGCAAGTGTGCCGGGACCAGCTGGAGCTGTAATCCTACACTTAGCTAGATTCTGTTGATAGCTAAAGTACTAGTTTGATTGTGATTATCTGTTATGACTTTTTGCCTGCCTGACTATCCTCCTGAACTCTGACCTTGTACCTCGATATTTCTGATACTCTGTTGCCAAACCCCGGCTCGTCCTTAGACTCTGTTTCTGCCTCCTGATCTTGTACCTCGATATTTCTAGTACCCTGTTGCCGAACCCTGCCTGTACCTAGACTCCGCCTCTGCCTTCTGAATCTGTACTTCATCTGTCCGTGTGTGTACGACCTGGCTTGTCCGACCTCGAGAACCGACCTTACCCTTGGAGGCGGTTCCTCGTCCTGTCAGTGACATCTCCTCCTGAGTGTCACTTTCAGACAATCCTTCCTACTGTCAGTCTGACTCCTCCCGTCTTGGAGAGTTCAGGTCTGCGGACGGAATCTGTGCAGTACTCCTTGCTGCACTGAGGCCTAGGCCTCTAAGTGTTACTGTTACACTAAACACTACACTCTACTCAGGTGAACAGAGGTTAGCTAGTATATTGGATTATCGGTGATACTGCAGATCACTTATAATCTGGTATACATCTGTATTCCCAGTGATACTGCAGATCACCGGTAATCAGATCCTCTCTGCGCCTCACCGATCGTTACAGAACGCCAGACCAATTAACAGATGGACACACGCGCTGACCCTCTGACTGTTCTTGCCACTTCGGTGGATACCATCCATCAAGCACTGGGCCAGCACAAAGCTTTAATTGATGCCTTAACAGGCTCTGTGCAAACCCTTCAGACGTCAGCTGATTCGGTGCGATCCCCTCGTAGTGATGACATACGTATGCCCGTACCAGACAAATTTTCTGGCCACAAGTCTGACTTCCGGAATTTTAAGAGTAGAGTGTTGTCATATTTTGAGTTGAGACCCCGATCCTCGGGGACTGACACCCAACGGGTCGTTTTTATTAAAACCTTGTTAACTGGTGATTCCCAGTCCTGGGCATACAACCTGCCTCCCACAGATACAGCTCTGACCTCGGTAGAGGAATTTTTTAAGGCCATGGCAGTGATATACGACGACCCTGACCTTGCGGCAACCTCTGAGCGGAAGCTCAAACTTTTGCGGCAAGGCAGAGGCTCGGTCGAGGATTACGCGGCAGAATTTCGTAGGTGGTCAGTTACCGCCAGATTTGACACATATGCCCTGATGGATTACTTCCTGTCTGGGTTGTCGGAGGAGGTCTCCGACCTAATGCTAATCTTACCCGAGCCCCAGACAGTCGATGAGGCCATCTCATCGGCCATTCGAGTCGACCGTCGGCTACGCCATCAGAGGCAGACTCGGGGCAGTCACCGTGTCAGGGTGACATCTTATGCGGCACCATCCGCTGCACCCTCAGTAACGACATCTCTGCCTGTCTCTTCCTTTCCGGCCTTACCTCCACCCGAGCCAATGCAGATTGGTCGATCAAAACTGACCCAGGTGGAGCGAAGGCGGAGAATAGCTGAACAATTGTGCCTGTACTGTGCAGAAGCGGGGCATAGAGTGCGAAACTGCCCTAACAAGCCGGGAAACGAGTCTGCCTAGGAGTAGTGGGGGGGTGACACCCTAGGCACACCTTTCTCACCTCAAAAAGAGAAAAAATTGCTTCTCCCCTGTACGATTACATGGGAGAATACGTCTGTAGCCACTGAGGCTTTTATTGATTCTGGCTCAGCGGCTAATTTTATGAACCTTGAATTTGCTCAGGAGTTGGGTATTCCCCTCACTCCAGTAAGTCCCCCCATTCAGGTCACGGCAGTAGACGATTCCCCTCTGCAACGGGATCGTCCCCTGTCACAGACTCCGCAGGTGAAAGTCACGTTAGGGGTACTACATGGGGAACAACTACAGTTTTTTGTATTGTGTATGTCAACCTCCACTATCATCCTAGGCATGCCGTGGTTACAAGTCCATTCTCCACACATAGACTGGGCTACGGGTCAGGTAACCAGATGGTCCGATCATTGTCACCAACAGTGTTTAGGGAAGGTGACATTGGGTCGGACCAAGATTTGTGTGGAGGGGGTTTCCAAAGAGTATTCTGAGTTCTCCGATGTATTTTGTCCTAAATCTGCTGATCAATTACCTCCTCATCGCCCCTTCAATTGCCCCATTGATCTCCCTGCTGGTTGTATGCCTCCTAGGGGTCACCTGTACAACTTGTCCGGTCCAGAGAAGATGGCTATGCAGGAATACATTCGTGATAACTTGGCCAAGGGGTTCATCCGGCCCTCCCGGTCGCCTGCTGGGGCCGGTTTCTTTTTCGTTAAGAAGAAAGACGGGGGTCTCCGACCTTGTATTGATTATCGGGGCCTCAATAAAATCACGGTAAAAAATCGCTATCCGTTACCCTTGATAGACGATCTATTTACGCAGGTCACTGCCGCAAAAATCTTCTCTAAGTTGGATCTGAGGGGGGCATACAATCTAATCCGCATTAGAGAGGGCGATGAGTGGAAGACGGCCTTCAACACACCCGACGGGCATTACGAGTACCTAGTGATGCCCTTCGGGTCGTGCAATGCGCCAGCCGTCTTCCAAGAATTAATCAATGAGGTATTCCGGGAGGTATTGGGTAGATTCGTGTTGGTATACCTTGATGATATACTAATCTATTCCAATAACCTCTCCGAGCACAGGGTCCACGTGAAGTTTGTTTTGAACAAATTAAGACAAAATAGGCTCTATGCTAAGGTGGAAAAGTGTATTTTCGAGGTGACCACTGTCACGTTCCTAGGGTAAGTAATTTCCACCTCGGGCCTTTCAATGGATCCTGCCAAGGTCACAGCTGTGTTGGAGTGGCCACAGCCGGTGGGGTTAAAAGCCCTACAAAGATTTTTAGGTTTTGCGAACTATTACAGGAGGTTCATTAAGGGGTACTCCACGTTAGTTGCTCCCCTTACCAGTCTGACGAAAAAAGGGGCAGATACCAACCACTGGTCCCCTGAAGCCATGGCAGCATTTTCTCGTCTTAAGAAATTATTTTGCTCAGCACCAATTTTGAGGCATGTGGACACGTCTTTTCCCTTTATCGTGGAGGTTGATGCCTCAGAAGTTGGGGTGGGGGCGGTGTTGTCTCAACGATCAGGCTTGCAGGGCAGATTACACCCGTGCGCTTACTTTTCCCGTAGATTCTCACCTGCAGAAAGAAATTACGATATAGGCAACCGGGAACTTCTGGCCATTAAATTGGCGTTTGAGGAATGGCGCCACTGGTTAGAGGGGGCAGAACACACGATCACAGTTTACACCGACCACAAGAACTTGGAATACATCGAGGGGGCGAAGAGGCTAAGTCCCCGTCAGGCCCGATGGTCTTTATTTTTTACAAGGTTTAGGTTTATAATCACGTACACCCCAGGCAGCAAAAACATCAAGGCAGATGCCCTCTCCAGGTGTTTTGAACCAGAAACAGCACAGCCACCCGCTCCTGAGTCCATCATCCCGCGGGAACAAGTGTTAGCCGCAACGAAGACTTGGGAGGATTGGACAGAGGTTTTGGGCCCCTTTCAGCAGGATGTTCCTGAGGGAAAACCCGAAGGAGTTATGTTTATCCCTCTGCCTTTTCGTTTACAAGTCCTGCATCTCTTTCACGCCCATAAGAATGCTGGTCATCCTGGAGCTGCCAGAACGCAGGATCTGATTGCCAGGTGTGCTTGGTGGCCTTCTTTGGCAACAGATTGCAAAGAGTATGTCAGGGAGTGTGCGGTCTGTGCCAAGAGTAAACCCTCCCGGCTGGCATCTGTAGGTAAGCTGCAGCCTTTTCCCACCCCGAGTGAGCCATGGACCCACTTGTCCATGGATTTTGTGGGAGAATTGCCCAGGTCTGAAGGAATGTCGGTCATTTGGGTGGTAGTCGACCGTTTTAGCAAAATGGCCCACTTTGTGCCCCTGAAAGGACTCCCCTCGGCTCAGGAACTGGCCGAGTTGTTCATCATTCACGTCTTCCGGCTGCATGACATTCCGGAAGACATTGTGTCGGATAGGGGAGTCCAATTTGTGTCTAGATTCTGGAGGGCATTTTGCCACCAAATGGGCATGAAATTGTCTTTTTCGTCTGACTACCACCCACAGACCAATGGGCAGACGGAACGTATCAACCAGTCTTTGGAGCAATTCCTAAGATGTTACGTTGCGGAGGCACAGAGTGACTGGGTAAAATTTTTGCCCTTCGCGGAATTCGCACAAAATAATTTAAAGAATTCCTCATCTGGGTTCTCGCCATTCCAGATTGTGACAGGGAGGTCACCCAAATTCTCCCCTTTTCCAGTTGTCTCGTCTCCATTTCCTGCACTGGAGGATTGGCAGAGGTCACTCAGGGACAATTGGGGAATTGTTAAGGGGAATTTGCAGAAGGCGTTCCAGAGTCAGAAGGGTCAAGCAGACAAGAGACGATCCGTGGAATGGAAGTTTCAGCCAGGGGATTTAGTCTGGGTGTCCACACGTCACTTGACCCTGAAGCAGCCTTCTGCCAAACTGGGTCCCAGGTTTGTGGGTCCATTCCCAGTGACCAAGAGAATCAATAACGTGACTTACGCCATTGATCTTCCTGCCAGCATGCGGGGCGTAAGGTAGTTTCATGTGTCCCTACTCAAACCTGCGGTCCACGTGGGTCCCACTCCTCCTCCTCCTGTGTTGGTAGATGATCAACCTGAATACGAGGTGGAAAAGATTTTAGATTCACGCATTGTGCAAAACTCGGTACAATATCTGGTACATTGGAAAGGGTATGGCATTGAGGAGAGACAATGGGTACCAGGGACTGCAGGTTTTCCTGGGTGCAAAGTGTGAAACTCCCTCTTCAATTCATCGGCATGCATGCGATGAATTGAAGAGGGAGTTTCACACTTTGCACCCAGGAAAACCTGCAGGGAGCTGTCCGGAGTCCACTCCTCGGGGGGGGGGGGGGGGGTACTGTGAGAAAGCATAGAGGAGCCGCCGCCATGAGCCAGCGGCAGGCGGCTCCTTCCGCGCATAGTGAGCCTGCACACGGAAAGCCCGCCGCCTCCTCTCGGTATGAGGCGGCTGTCTCCGTGCAGGGCTCAGCGGAGCACGGAGAAACCGCCGCGTTGGCGCGGTTACCCCCGCTGCGGAGACACCGCAGAGCGGGGCTGCTGTGGCTGGGACTCGTAGTCCCTCTAGTGTTAGAGTGACGCGCGCGCGCACTCAGGCAGGGATTTTATGGCAGCCAGAAAGGAGTCAGCTGACCAGGCTGGTCAGCTGACTCTGGCTCCACTCATCATTGGCCCAGCACTTAGGGAGGTGCTGGGGGGATACCTGTGTATATATACCACAGGTTGTTCACTTGCCTATTGTCTGGCGTTGCGATCACATATGTGGGAGCACCCAGATCCATAGTCAGATCCGCAAGTGTGCCGGGACCAGCTGGAGCTGTAATCCTACACTTAGCTAGATTCTGTTGATAGCTAAAGTACTAGTTTGATTGTGATTATCTGTTATGACTTTTTGCCTGCCTGACTATCCTCCTGAACTCTGACGTTGTACCTCGATATTTCTGATACTCTGTTGCCAAACCCCGGCTCGTCCTTAGACTCTGTTTCTGCCTCCTGATCTTGTACCTCGATATTTCTAGTACCCTGTTGCCGAACCCTGCCTGTACCTAGACTCCGCCTCTGCCTTCTGAATCTGTACTTCATCTGTCCGTGTGTGTACGACCTGGCTTGTCCGACCTCGAGAACCGACCTTACCCTTGGAGGCGGTTCCTCGTCCTGTCAGTGACATCTCCTCCTGAGTGTCACTTTCAGACAATCCTTCCTAGTGTCAGTCTGACTCCTCCCGTCTTGGAGAGTTCAGGTCTGCGGACGGAATCTGTGCAGTACTCCTTGCTGCACTGAGGCCTAGGCCTCTAAGTGTTACTGTTACACTAAACACTACACTCTACTCAGGTGAACAGAGGTTAGCTAGTATATCGGATTATCGGTGATACTGCAGATCACTTATAATCTGGTATACATCTGTATTCCCAGTGATACTGCAGATCACCGGTAATCAGATCCTCTCTGCGCCTCACCGATCGTTACAATCACTAGTCCAGAGTATTTACCAAATTCCTGAATTATGGAAAGAGCTGCGGGTAAGGATGTGTGCGGATCAGCTAAGTATAGTAGCAGATCATCCGCGTATAGGGAGACTTTTTCCTCTAAGCCTGCTATTTTGAGTCCGGAGACCTCAGCTGAGGAGCAAAGAATCGCCGCCAGGGGCTCCACTGTCAATGCAAAAAGTGCAGGTGACAGCGGACACCCCTGCTGGGTGCCACGACCCAGATTAAAAAAGGGGGAAATCCTATTCCCCGTCCGAACCCTGGCCTTGGGGGCTGAGTATAAGGCTTGGATGTAAGTAATAAACTTCGGGCCTACCCAAAATTTCTTGAGCACCTCCTCCAAATATATCCACTCGACACTGTCAAATGCTTTTTCTGCATCAAGCGATGCAATGACCCTAGAGCCACTGTTGATGTGTCGAGTGGATATATTTGTGAACAACCTCCTCAAATTAATGTCGCATCCCTTTCCAGGAATGAATCCTGATTGGTCTTTATGAACTATTGATGTGATTACAGTGTTTAAGCGAATGGCCAGGATCTTAGCTAGGATCTTACTATCTACATTTAGGAGGGAAATGGGTCGATACGACGAGCACAGAGATGGGTCCTTATCTTTTTTAGGGATAACCGTGATTAAGGCTTCAGACATTGTAGGCGAAACCCCCCCATCCTTTAGAATTTCTTTAAATAAAGACAGGAGTTTAGGGGCCAATTGTTTGCTGTATTTCACATAGAACTCAGAAGGGATTCCGTCCAATCCTGGGGTTTTCCTGGGTTTCAGGGAGGATATAGCCTGACAGACCTCCTGAAGGTCAATGTCTGCCTCCAATAAGTCTGTATCAGATAACTTAAGGTGCGTACACACATGCGACTATAGTCGTTTGTAACGATCGTTCCCCGATCTTTACCAACGACGATCGTTACAAAAAACGAACCAACGACTATTAAGGCAAACGACGAACGAGGCAAATCGCTACAAAACAAAGTTCTGTCTTGGCGGATTTTTACCACCGACGATCGTTAGCAAAAGTGGTACATCGTTGGAAACGATCGTTCGTACCAGGCTGGACATGCGTATTTCACTTTTTCTCCAAGGAACTTTACAATTTTATGCGCAGGCGCATTAAGTGCTTTTACGTGATGTAACGTTCGTTCTAACGATGTGATCGTTACACACTTTTTACAACTAACTTTACTTCGGTCGTTCTTTCGTCAATTAAAAGTTCGTTCGTCGTCCTCAACGAACGATCGTTGTCGCATGTGTGTACGTAGCATTAGGGAGGTGTATGTTTAAAAGATATTCCTCTATATCTAATGATGTTTTTGAAATAACAGAAGTGTATAGCTTTTCATAATATGCACGGAACTCGGCATTGATGTCACCAGGGTGGGTCAGTTCAACCCCTGCATTAGAGGTAATCTTGGCAATTTGGGTCATACACTTTTCCTGGCCTACCAACTGGGCTAATAGCCGACCAGTCTTATCCCCATGCTCAAATATCCTGACCGTCTTAGTTTGAAGATTTTGTTGTGTGTAGTCTGTCTGTTTAGCTGAGAGTGTAAGTAGTGACGCTTGCCACATATTATAGTCATCATTGGTCTTAGTTTGAATGTATGCCTGCTCTGCTTCTTGCGTCTTCCTTTCAAGTGTTTGTAGTACTATAGTGGATTGTCGTTTCTCTTCCGCTATGGCAGCCAAATAGGCTCCTCTTGTCACCGCTTTATAAGCATCCCACTTAATAAGGGGGGGAACTGGGTCATGTGGTATTTGCCAATACTCCCTCATTTTATCCATCACATAGTGCTTTATTCTAGGTATCTCGAACCAGTGCGGTGCGATCCTCCATACAGAGTCGGAATGTGATATGCCAAAGTCTAATTGCAATTCCAATGGGCAGTGGTCCGAGATACCCCTAGGTAGCATCTTAATGTCATGAATAAGCGAAAGACCTGTGGAGGTGGCATATACCAGATCAATACGTGATAAAGTATGATATGAGGCTGAATGACAGGTAAATCCTGAAATGTCTGGATGCTTCCAGCGCCATACATCATGCAGAGAGAAAGCTTGCGACCAATCATATAGTGCAGGGGATTCAGAAGGTCTAGGTATTAATCTATCTGATACTGCAGACGGGACCATATTAAAATCACCTAAGAGATAAACATAGGGGGTTGAGAATTTTGATATTTTGTGCATCAGAGTGTAAAGTAATTCTGTTGATCCCGGCGGAGGGTTGTATAGTCCTACGATCAGCAAGCTAATCTCATGTATTTTAGCATGAAGAATGACATAGCGACCGGAAGCATCCAGTTCTAAGTGTAACAGTTGGAATGGGAGCCCCTTCCTAATTAGCACACTAACACCTCTGGAGTATGAGGAATATGTGGAGTTATAAGAGTTACTTATCCACGGTTTTTTGAGAGCTAATAGCTTGCTGCCAGTCAAATGGGTTTCCACCAAAATTATTAAGTGGGGAGTGTGTCTTTTAAGGAAGTTAAAGACCAGTGACCGCTTTATAGAGGAGTTCAGGCCTCTAGTATTCCATAGGATACAGTTAACTTTTTCTCTCTTGCTAGCCATAATCTACAAGTATGCACAGCATAAAAACAAGTATCCACATAGCAGATGTAAGAAAGTTCAGCCCGTTAAATGAGAAGAGAGACCAGGTGAAATTAGTTTGACCGGAACCAGAGAATTCCTCCCCCTTGCCCACCCTCCACTCCCATACCTTTTCCCACCCCACAGCTTCAACCCAAACTCGAAGTTGTCTAGTCCCTGAACCCCCAAAACATGAGGCATTGTCTGCGCAGTTAACTGATCCCTGTTAGCTCCGCATGCGGATTCACCATCAGTAAAAGGGAAGACATTATACAAACAGAAAGGGAAAGCAGCTGCTGCTTCTTATGCGTACTGTTGATTAACTCCTAAACCCAACACTATAACAAGTCACCATTGCCCAGGAACTGATCGTTCCCCCTTCCCAGGAAGCCATCTATCAAACTATAAATACATAACGTATAGT
Organism: Hyperolius riggenbachi; assembly: GCF_040937935.1. Classification (NCBI taxonomy): domain Eukaryota; kingdom Metazoa; phylum Chordata; class Amphibia; order Anura; family Hyperoliidae; genus Hyperolius; species Hyperolius riggenbachi. The sequence continues at coordinate 353,687,133 of NC_090647.1, read as the reverse complement.
CCTAGTGACCTCCAGGAGCAGGGTTGTCTGAAGGTAGATCGGTTTTGATCACTTATGGAGCAGGGCTAAGTCACAATACCGTTCCTACAATCCCCCCTCCCTTCCAGAAGACTCGTCCCTATGTGGATCACAAGACCCCCGTGCAGATATAACCACGCACAGGGAGCCCCGTAACCCACCAAGGGGCAGATGGCACCCATATTCTTTTGTTTACAACGTCCATCCTTGGGTGAGTCGCCAGTAAGAAAGAGTCGTATATAACCAATCATGATCAGATCAGAATTTGCTAAAAACGACAGAAGTGCATATCCTGGCGGTAATAGATGCAGTGGGCCTAATAGGGAATCCAGGCAATACAGTTCTTGGATGGCATTGTCTGTTCTGTGGGAGTCACTGTTCATGATACCGGGGGGAGTTGCAGTAGGTGTCAAGCAGTTTAAAGTGACAGTAGGATCAGACCTGCTTCCAGCATGACTATGAGTATAGATTGCCAGGGTATCGATCAGTCTCTGGGCAGCAAGGGAAGAAGAAATAAAGATAGTCTTACCATCCTCCTTTAGTCTTTCAGCTCATCAAGCCAGTCTGAAGCTTCTGACGCAGTCAAGAAGAAGTGTGCTTTTTCGTTGTGCGTCACACGGAGCTTGGCCGGGAATAGCATGGCGTATTGAAGGCCCTTGTTGCGTAGTCGTGACTTCACTGTGTCAAACAGCTTTCGCTTGCGCTGTGTTTCCGTGGCCAGGTCAGGGAAAAACATGAGAGTAGCGTTTTCATAGCGGATTTCCTCCATCGTTCTTGCTTCCTTGAGAATGGTGTGTCGGTCCTGAAAGTTCAACATTTTGAAGATGAAAGGGTGCGGGCGGTTTCCAGGCAGTTTGGTGGTAACAGGAATATGGTGTGCACGCTCCACAATGAAGCAGGTAGAGAAAGGAGCATTGGGAAACAGTTGGCGGAGAAGGGTGGTAGTAAACGATACCGGGTCGTTACCTTCTGCTCCATCCGGTAGGCCAAGGATACGTATATTACTCCGCCGATTGCGGTTCTCACTGTCCTCCGCCCTTTCTTCTAAGGGTCGGATCCGAGTGATGGCCTCCTCTGAGGTTTTACGTATGGGAGGGATAGCATCCTCACATTCCCCGACTCGGCACTCAACTTCACCCACGCAGTCTCGGATATTGCGCACATCTTGTCGGAGCGTGGAGACCTGAGTTTCAACATGGTCTATCTTCAGCGCAAGCGAGTCTCGTGTCTCAGCGATGAGATCTTTGCAGGCTGTGACCGCAGCAAAGACCATGGCTAGATCCGGCTGATCTGTGTTACCTTCGGGCTCCATGGTCTGAATGCCCTACGTCTTCATCTGCTTAGGCAAGATGGCGGCTGGGCCTACTTCCGGCGCGCGCGAGGAGCCTTTAGTAGTTTTGGTTCCCCACGACTTCCTAGCTTCGGAGGACATCAAGCGGGCGTACAGGTGTAGGAGGTTATAACCAGGTAAGCAGCAGCGGCAAAGAGTGAAAATTAAGGCAGGATTAGCGTAGATTGGATCGGCCGCATACGGAGCTCCTCTTCCTCGCGTCCTCTTAGGTCCCGCGCATAGCCACGCCCCCGTCTGTTACTTTATTAGTTTCAGTACTGTGTTAGTTAGTTACTGACTGTGGCAGGTCACCACCAGCATCCATTGTGAGTGACCTGACCTGGCTGTGACTGTCTGTCACCTCACCTGCCCGAGCCTATTGATTGATTGCGTCTAACCGTGTGTGAACGTTTGTAATTGTCACCGACTGTCTGCCGCACGACTTACTTGTAGCGTAGTACGCTAGGTGTTTCTTAGTTACCTGCGTGCGTGCATACTACTAGTGTCTACTACTATACTACTAGTCTACTAGTACCCGTTCACTTATATTTTTTTTTCACTTTTACTGTGTGATTTTATTATCATCCGTAGTGTGTGTGATAAATAAGAGTTACAACACATACAGGCCACCACCAGCATCCGTTGTGAGTGACCTGTGACTGTCTGTCGCCTGCCCAAGCCTATTGATTGATTGCGTCTGACCGTGTGTCACCGTTTTTAATTGTCATCGACTGTCTGCCGCACGACTTACTTGTAGCATAGTACGCTAGGTGTTTCTTAGCTACCTGCGTGCGTACTACTTCTGCCTACTACTACTACTACTAGTCACCACCAAGTCACCACCAACACAGACTTTATTAAAGTTTACACCCTTTCCCGCCCTCTTCTACTTATTTTTTTTTACTGTATTTGTATAGTGCACAATGACTGGCAGAGGTAGAGGGCGAGGCACCACCAGGAGAGGAAGCGCCATTGCAGGAGCCACTGCCAGCAGCAGCAGGTCTGGGACTGGTCCGCCGCCAGCCACTGACCACAGGGAGGAGGGAGCAGAGGCGCAACATCAGCGTGTTGCGCCCATCTTTGAGACGGGTCGTCGCCCATGGCCCATTGGGGAGAGTCAGGTGCAGGCTGTGGTGGAAATGATGGCGGGGCAGGAAGCCACCTTTTCCAGCCAGGCCTCCAGCACCAGCGAGACTAGTGCCACCAGCACCAGCACTCCTGTCCGCAGCAGGCCTCCACCAGCGCTTGAGGCCATGGTCACGGTGACCCCATCGACCAGCCTGCCCTCAATGAGCACGCTCTTCTCCCCTGAGACTGTGACCATGTACAGGGATGTTTTGGAGAAGAATGAGTTGGAGATAATGGGGCCATCCAAGGAGGAGAAGGAGGAGTTTGAGGTGCAGAAGTTTGTTGTTGGCGCTGAGGAGGAGGGGCGTGATGCAGGGGATGTTGGGGTAGAGGAGTTGGTTGAGTCGGGCTCACAGGATTTGTTTGGGGTTGATGATGATGACTTGATAGATCCTTCCTATGTGCCACCAGTACCACTAGCACAGTTGGTTGAAGGCAGCTCGTCATCGGAGGAGTCTCTGGCGCAGAGGCGCGGCAGCAGCAAGGCGGCCAGCACAGGGCGTGGAAGGCAGGAGCCACAGCCTGCTGCTTCAGTCGCTACCACCACCCGCAGCAAACCTCTAACTACAACCAAAAAGGCACAATCCTCCAAGGGCACCCAAAAACCCCAGCCCTCAAGCTCAAAGAGCAGGTTGAAGTCCCCAGTCTGGCGGTACTTCACCAAGTGCCCAGTGGACCCGACCTGTGCAATTTGCAACAGTTGCAATCTCAGTCTCAGCAGTGCCTCTTGCCTGCAGACCCACTTACAGAGCAGACATTTTGAGGACTTTAATGAATTGGAGAAGCTTATGCAAAGTGGTGCAGGCAGTGGTCACTCCACCTCCTCCTCCTGCTGCTGTTGTATTTATCCTGCTGCTGTCAGTGGTCCCATCGCCAGAGTCCACACTATGCATTGCCTGCTGTCAGTGCCACACGTCACTCCACCTCCTCCTCCTGCTGCTGTTGTATTTATCCTGCTGCTGTCAGTGGTCCCACCGCCAGAGTCCACACTATGCATTGCCTTCTGCCAGTGCCACGCGCCACTCCTCCTCCTACTGCTGCTGTTGTATTTATCCTCCTGCTGTCAGTGGTCCCACCGCCAGAGTCCACACTATGCGTTGCCTGCTGCCAGTGCCACACGCCACTCCTCCTCCTACTGCTGCTGTTGTATTTATCCTGCTGCTGTCAGTGGTCCCACCGCCAGGGTCCACACTATGCATTGCCTGCTGTCAGTGCCACACGTCACTCCACCTCCTCCTCCTGCTGCTGTTGTATTTATCCTGCTGCTGTCAGTGGTCCCACCGCCAGAGTCCACACTATGCATTGCCTGCTGTCAGTGCCACACGTCACTCCTCCTCCTCCTGCTGCTGTTGTATTTATCCTCTTGCTGTCAGTGGTCCCACCACCAGGGTCAACACAATACATTGCCTGCTGCAAGTGCCACATGACACTCCTCCTCTTGCTGCTGCTGTATTTATCCTCCTGCTGCTGTATTTATCCTCCTGCTGTCAGTGGTCCCACCGCCAGGGTCCACACAATGCATTGCCTGCTGCCAGTGCCACACACATGTCACTCCTCCTCCTCCTGCTGCTGCTGTGGCTGTATTTATCCTCCTTCTGTCAGTGGTCCCACTGCCAGGGTCAACACAATACATTGCCTGCTGCCAGTGCCACACGTCACTCCTCCTCCTGCTGCTGCTGTATTCATCCTCCTGCTGCTGTATGTATCCTCCTGCTGTCAGGGTCCACACAATGCATTGCCTGCTGCCAGTGCCACACGTCACATTTTTAGTTTTGTTTTTTTAAGTACACCTCTTCAGAGGCTATTATAGACAGAAATACATCAGAACAATCGTTTAAATACATTAATCATTAAAGGTCAAAGCTTACCCCAATTGGCGTTACCCTGCCCCATTGCCGAGCGCGCGCAGGAAGCGCCGCCCCGAACCACCGGAACAGACGGGGTTTGTGGCCACGCTCCCTTTCGGGGACGTCACTCCGGAAAAATCAAAAGGCCAGCAGCACACATGTGACTGCTTTCGACATCCCCCACTCTTCTGTCCGTGGTATCCATGGGGAGGAGGTGCCAGTGTCCTGTTACCAGGACAACTAGCCACCAGCCGGCGGAAGCCTATAACCAAAAACAAAAAAGAGAACGGAGAAAAAACAGAATGTTAAATTCAATTGTGCAATTACTGCAATCAGGGCCGGGCCGAGGCATAGGCTGGAGAGGCTCCAGCCTCAGGGCGCAGTGTAGGAGGGGGCGCACAATTCATTCAGCTGTCATTCCTAATTGTGTATGAAGCAGAAAGAAATAAGAAAAGGGGATACATAGCAGTGATTGCAAGCCAGATAACTAGATATTAAGGTGTTGGGGAGGTTGTGGGCCCTGTGGCCCTCTTAGTCTAATAGCAAGCAGTGTGTGACAGCTGGGGTGGGAGGGATGGAGGGGCGCACTTTGGTGTCTTAGCCTTGGGTGCTGGAGGACCTTGTCCCTGCTCTGACTGCAATATAGTTACACAGATCACATAATACAGCGGACACCTACATAAAGGCCTCGATTCATAAAGCATTACCTCATGCGGTAATGCTGAAAACAGCAGACTTTCCCGACCACTTACAAATGTGTCAATTCATAAAGGGTGTTACCGCATGAAAAGCTGACATTACCGACCAGGGAGATAAATTACCGACTTGGCTGTAGTTACCTCCAACACATGTCAGTAAATTGTCGGCAAATGTCAATTCATAAAGCCTGCAACAAGCGGTAAGCCTGACGATAGTTACCGACATCTCTGGTGAGGCGTTAACAAGTTACCGACACCTCTGATAAATGCAAACTGCAGAGAGCCGAAGTCTGTTTGAGTCATCTGTGGAGAGAGCCAGAGAGCCATCTGTGTGAGTCATTTGAGCAGGCAGGAAAAGTCTGTGCGAGTCATCTTTTTGAGTCATTTGTGCCAGTCATTTGTGCAGGCAGGAAAAGTCTGTGCGAGTCATCTGTCTGAGTCATTTGTGGAGTCATTTGTGCAGGGCAAAAGAGAGAATCGCCACACTGCTCTACTCTACCGCTCAATGGGCTGCGGTAATTTACCGACCTTCAAAGGCAGCTTGGGAAATCTTTATGAATTAGCACACAGACCGGGAGAATACCGAGGGCAGTATTTTCCCGACAAGATTTTTTTATCGCACTGCTTTTTATGAATCGAGGCCCAACCTATATGGCACATATTCTTAACCCTCAAATAGCCCATAGTCCATTAGGGGGTGCCAATATTAATCTCCCATAGCTGCGTTGGGAGGTTGGGATCGGCTGTCTTCAAGAATGTAGGGTGTACCAGTAACCTTACATCAGTTGGGAGTTTTACATTCTAGAAATTATGAAAGTTTGCTTTGTGTAGGATTAGGTAACTTTGAGAGCTGTGTTTCAAAGAAAGAAAAATAGTCTGATCTCAGATAAGACAGGTAAATGACTATTTCATGCCTGGTGGGTGTGTACAGCACTTAGGATGTGCAGACAGGTGTGCATAATGGACTTCATGGCCATAAAGTGTGTGGCTTAACGCTGTGTTACATACTTCATCCCTATTAGCTGTATTCATAATCAAATGCGGGGGGGAAGGGGGTCTTGGGGAGGAGGGGAGGGTACGTGTAGAAAAATTTGGGCTTGTTACCATGGAATGCCACAGTGACAAATTCCTCACAGCTCAGACACTATTGGAGCAGGCTGCTGCAAACCATGTACCCAAATTTATTGAACTTGCCTGTATTCTAAAATAACACTGCTACTAGCCTGGTTAGTGCAAGACCACTAGAAGCACTACACAAACCATGCATATACAGTGGTGTGAAAAACTATGTGCCCCCTTCCTGATTTCTTATTCTTTTGCATGTTTGTCACACTTAAATGTTTCTGCTCATCTAAAATCGTTAACTATTAGTCAAAGATAACATAATTGAACACAAAATGCAGTTTTAAATGATGGTTTTTATTATTTAGTGAGAAAAAAACTCAAAACTTACATGGCCCCGTGTGAAAAAGAAATTGCCCCCTGAACCTAATAACTGGTTGGGCCACCCTTAGCAGCAATAACTGCAATCAAGCGTTTGCGATAACTTGCAACAAGTCTTTTACAGCGCTCTGGAGGAATTTTGACCCACTCTTCTTTGCAGAATTGTTGTAATTCAGCTTTATTTGACTGTTTTCTAGCATGAACCACCTTTTTAAGGTCATGCCACAACATCTCAATAGGATTCAGGTCAGGACTTTGACTAGGCCACTCCAAAGTCTTCATTTTGTTTTTCTTCAGCCATTCAGGTGGATTTGCTGGTGTGTTTTGGGTCATTGTCCTGCTGCAGCACCCAAGATCGCTTCAGCTTGAGTTGACGAACAGATGGCCGGACATTCTCCTTCAGGATTTTTTGGTAGACAGTAGAATTCATGGTTCCATCTATCACAGCAAGCCTTCCAGGTCCTGAAGCAGCAAAACAACCCCAGACCATCACACTACCAACACCATATTTTACTGTTGGTATGATGTTCTTTTGCTGAAATGCTGTGTTACTTCTACGCCAGATGTAACGGGACACGCACCTTCCAAAAAGTTAAACTTTTGTCTCTTCGGTCCACAAGGTATTTTCCCAAAAGTCTTGGCAATCATTGAGATGTTTTTTAGCAAAACTGAGGCGAGCCTTAATGTTCTTTTTGCTTAAAAGTGGTTTGCGCCTTGGATACCTGCCATGCAGGCCGTTTTTGCACAGTCTCTTTCTTATGGTGGAATCGTGAACACTGACCTTAATTGAGGCAAGTGAGGCCTGCAGTTCTTTAGATGTTGTCCTGGGGTCTTTTGTGGCCCCTCGGATGAGTTTTCTCTGCGCTCTTGGGGTAATTTTGGTCGGCTGGCCACTCCTGGGAAGGTTCATCACTGTTCCATGTTTTTGCCATTTGTGGATAATGGCTCTCATTGTGGTTCGCTGGAGTCCCAAAGCTTTAGAAATGGTTTTATAACCTTTACCAGACCGATAGATCTCAATTACAGTACTTTTGTTCTCATTTGTTCCTGAATTTCTTTGGATCTTGGCATGATGTCTAGCTTTTGAGGTGCTTTTGGTCTACTTCTCTGTGTCAGATAGCTCCTATTTAAGTGATTTCTTGATTGAAACAGGTGTGGCAGTAATCAGGCCTGGGGGTGACTACAGAAATTGAACTCCGGTGTGATAAACCACAGTTAGGTTATTTTTTAACAAGGGGGGGAATCACTTTTTCACACAGGGCCATGTAGATTTGGAGTTTTTTTTCTCACTAAATAATAAAAACCATCATTTAAAACTGCATTTTGTGTTCAATTATGTTATCTTTGACTAATAGTTAATTGTTTTTGATGAGCAGAAACATTTAAGTGTGACAAACATGCAAAAGAATAAAAAATCAGGAAGGGGGCACATAGTTTTTCACACCACTGTATATCTTCTACACAGATCTCCAAATCATTTTGGTGGTCATTGGTGGTACAATGCGTGTATAAAGATACATTATCTCACAAAAGTGAATACATCTCTCCCATATATGTACATTTTTATTTTCTCTTTTCATGGGACAGCACTGAAGATAAGATGCTTAGATACAGTGTAAAGTAGTCAATGTACAGCTTGTATAAGTGTAAATTTGCCGTACTGTTAAAGTAATTCAACACACTGCCATTGATTTCTAAACTGCTGGTAACAAAAGTGAGTATACCCTTAACCGAAGAATGTCTAAATTGTGCCCAAAGTGTCAATATTTTGAGTGCCCACCGTTGTTTTCCAACTCTGCCTTCACTCTATTGGTCATGGAGTTAACTAGAGCTTCACAGGTTGCCACTGGAATCCTCTTTCAGGCCCAGTGCACACCAAAACCGTTAGCAGATTCACAAAACGCTAGCGGTTTTTGGTGCGGATTGCAGAGATTTGGCCCAGTGCACACCGAGCGGATTTGGATGCGATCCGCCGGCCACTTCCGCATGTAAATCCGTTTGGCTAATGTATTTCAATGGGCTGGTGCACACCGGCGGTTTGAGGTTTTTAGCAAACCACGAACGTGCAGCGGGAGGCAAGTTTGCGGTTTGCTACAGACCTCAAACCGCAGGTGTGCACCAGCCCATTGAAATACATTAGCCAAGTGAATTTACAGGTGGATGCGGCCGGCGGATCGCATCCAAATCCGCTCGGTGTGCACTGGGCCTAACTCCTCCCTGACAAAGCTGGAGGATGATAGGGACCTTGCACTTCTGCACCTTCTCTTTTAGGATGCTCTACAGATGCTCAATAGGGATTAGGTCTGGAGACATGCTTAACCAGTCCAGCACCTTTATGCTTGGTTTCTTTAGCAAGGCAGTGGTCATCTTGACAGTGTGTTTGGAGACATTATCATGTTGGAAAACTTCCCTGCAGCCTACTTTCTGAAGGGAGGGAATCATTATCTGCTTCAGTATGTCACAGTACATGGAATTCATGATTCCCTCAATGAACTGTAACTCCCCAATGTCAGCAGCACTCATGCAGTCCAAAACCATAACACACTTGTCTTTAACTCTTTGTACTCCTCACCTGGTTGCTGCCAAACACGCTTGACACCATCTGAACCAAATAAGCTTATCTTATCTCATCAGACTGCAGGACATGGTTCCAGTAATCCATGTTCTTAGTCTGCTTGTCTTCAGCAAACTGTTTGCAGGTTTTCTTTTCTTGTGCATAAGCTTTAGAAGAGCCTTTCTTCTGGGATGACAGCCATGCAGACCAATTTGATGCGGTGTGTGGTGTAGGGTCTGAGCTCAGACAGGCTGACCCCCTACCCCTTCAACCTCTGCAGCAAAAAAAACCTGTAGATATGATGCTGAGCATGTGCACTCAACTTTGGTGAACTATGGAGGGGCATGTTCTGAGTGGAACCTGTCCCGTTAAATCATTGTATAGTCTTGGCAAATGTGGTACAACTCAGTTTCAGGGTGTTGGCAATCTTCTTCTAGTCTACACTATCTTTATGTAGAGCAACAATTATTTTTTTTAAGATCCTCAGAGAGGTCTCTGCCATGAGGTGCCATTTTGAACTTCCAGTGAGCAGTATGAGCGAGTGTGAAATCGATAAGCAAATGTAACACATCTGTTCCCCATTCACACGTGACACTGTGTAACACTAATGAGCAACATGACCCCAGGGAGGGGAAAATGTGCAGAATTTCTTCCCTTATGGGTGTACTCACTTTTATTGCCAGTGGTTTAGACATTAATGGCTGTGTAGAGTTATTTTGATGGGACAGCAAATTTACATTGTTATACAAGCTGTGCACCGACTACTTAACCACTTGCCGACCGCGCACTCATAACGCGCGTCGGCAAAGTGGCAGCTGCAGGACCAGCCAGCTGCAGGCTAATTAATCAGGAAGCAGCCGCTCGAGTGAGCGGCTGCTTCCTGTCAATTCACGGCGGGGGGCTCCGTGAATAGCCTGCGGGCCGCCGATCGCGGCTCGCAGGCTAAGTGTAAACACAAGCGGAAATAATCCGCTTTGTTTACATTTGTACAACGCTGCTAACAATAGCAGCGTTGTGCCAGATCAGCGATCCCCGGCCAATCAGCGGCCGGGGAATCGCTGTCACATGACAGGCAGGAGCCTGTTAGAGGCTGCACAGGACAGATCCGTTCCTGTGCAGCCTCGAATCTCCGGGGAAGGGAGGGAGGAGAGGGAGGGGGGGAATTTTGCCGCGGAGGGGGGCTTTGAGGTGCCCCCCCCGCAACACCCAGGCAGGCAGGAGCGATCAGACCCCCCCCCCCAGCACATCATCCCCCTAGTGGGGAAAAAAGGAGGGCGATCTGGTCGCTCTGCCTGGTGTTTGATCTGTGCTGGGGGCTGCACAGCCCACCCAGCACAGATCAGCTAAAACAGCGCTGGTCCTTAAGGGGGGGTAAAGGCTGGGTCATCAAGTGGTTAACATTGTATGAAAGTGTCATGCCTTCAGTGTTGTCCCATGAAAATATATAACATACTTAAAAAATTGTAAGAGTGTATTCACGTCTGTTAAATAATATCTCCATGGATAGTTTTTCACATGCCTCTGAGTTAAAATAATAATAGGCAATAATGCTAGTCGAATGGAGTACCTGGCAAAAAATAATTGAAATTCTTGTTGGTGAATAGCTGGCTTTTGTGCATAGTTTTATTTTTATTTTTATAATACAAATTTAAGAGCATATAACATTGAATAGATTATTATAATTATCTATTATTATACTATTGTTAATGTAAGCTGCAAACCCCATTTACTGGCCAGTTTGGTTGCATCATAATTAGGGTGTGGCTTAGGGTGTGGTGTGCGTTGAATGGTAGTGCTGGAAATACGAAGACTTCTGTGCTAATAGATTTATGGGATGCAGATCTATCTATGTACCGTACAGCAATGATCCCTTTTAGTTATCATACAGACCACTATATGATAACTTCCAGCTGTAGGACCTAGCTGTCTGTGGGGGGACACACAGATTATAGGTGGACATTGTTAATGGGATCAAAACATACCTTATCTTCATTATCTTCTAAAGCTTTCAAGCAAAACTATAAAAAATAAAAACCACTAAAAGCTCAGAGTTTGCGTGCCCTGAGGACTACAGCGGTATGATCATCTTGTCGTTGTTTTACTATGGTACATTGTACATAACATGCAGGACAGGGTTTACATGTTTCCTGAGAACAATCACTACATCAGCATCACCAGTGCGGGGCAGGGAGTGGTCCAGAGAAGTCTAGACATTGTTTAAGCTGACTACAAAGGAATACATCAGGAGGTCAAAGAAAATGCAGTGATTTGGAAATCCTCTAAGTATTATCTAAGGAGGGGTTGTGCTTTTCTACCTGTTTCCCATTAAACAGGTTTGCCAGTGTGTTCCAAATAGTTCAGACAGAATTAGACTATGTCTGAATTGCCCATTACAGTTTTATTTGATTTACAGTTCTAACTTATAAGTGTAATGATCCGCTCAGACGCTCAGCTGCCTGCGCAGGCAGGCAGCTTTTTGACCACTGTTCAGGTCTGCATTCTGCAGGTCTCTGGAAGAGACACCTTTTGTCAGTTTTGCAGCTTGCTGCTGCTGAGGAATTTGCATACGTTTGTCGTGCAAATTGCCTAGCCACATCCTTTGTAGGCTTGCTCTATATATACCATGTGATTCCACAGTACGTCGCTGGTCATAAGGGTTTGTCCTGTGAAACACTCCTGGAGTGTCAGCCTTGCTTATTGTTTGAAGATTAGCTTACAGTAATTCCTGGGACTGCACTAGGCATCCTTGCTAGAGCAGTCAGGATTGTATTATTTGTATTGCCTGTTCTGTCTGTCTGTCGTGCTTGGATCACACTAGCCTCTAGCAGTAGCGACTGTGGATCCTTCTGGTCTGCAACTCTCTTGCATACTTGGATCGCACTTGCTCTGACGGTAAGAGCAGTGGATCCTGCTAGCTCTGTTGCCTTACTTGGGTCGCACTCGCTCTGGCGGAAAGAGCAGTGGATCGTATCTCGCACTTATCCCTGTTTTTGTGTACCCGTCTTGTCTGTTACGAACGCTTGCTGGAGGCTCGGTGAGGTAACCGTTAAGCAAGCGCTCACGTCCTCTGTTTCATGTTCGTCTGTCGGTGGTTAGTTAGGCGTGCTTGTCTCTGTTGTGCTTATCACGCAGAGGCCGCGCAGAAAACGCGTTCGCTGTTGCGAATGAGTGCGGTGTTCGCGTTTAGTTAGCGTTTGTTATTTTCCTTATCTTCTCATTGTATGATTTGCTGTGCCTTTGCTACTCTCGTGCTCTGCCTTGCTGTAGCCTTGTGTCACCTCTGGCAATCGCCTCTCTCGCGATTGCGTTCCTACTTCATATCTGCTGTTGTGTATGCACCGTCGCGGGTTGGCGACTAGTTTGGTGCACACACATACAATCTGTCCCTGTGCTCATTCTCTTTCGCAATCGCTTCTCTTGCGATTGCGTTCTCACTTGGTTTCCTCTGTTGTGTGTCCGCCGTCGCAGGTTGGCGGCTAGATTGGTGGGCATACATACATTCCTCATCTGTGCTTATTCGGTCTTGTGTCGCTGTTAGCAACCACCATCTCTGGCGATTGCCTTCTCACTTTATCTTCCTGGTTGTGTGTTCATCATCGCAGGGTGGCGACTAGATTGGTGGACACACATACCCTCTGTCGCTTTGATCTCTCTCTTTCAGGGCTATCTTGCCCTGTGTTTCTTCCCTTCGTGCAATTCCTGTCTGGCGTCTGTGGCAGGGCAGAGGAGCTGTTCCTCTGCACTCCACAGCTCCACCTGTCAACAGGAATTTCCCTCTACAGGTGCATTGCACCTTTTGCTGGGTTCCCTCAAATTATACGCTTGTGGAGGTTTTCCGCAGTGTCAGCGTCTTGTGCGCTGATCACGGAGAGAATTCCACAATCGTTACAATAAGTACATTTGAATAATGTTAAATAATGCTGTCATTTTTTTCTTGTTTTTAGAAGACACATGTGTAACAATATGGTTTGATAAAGAGCTTCTACTACAAATTTTACCCGCTAAGATGCTATAATAGATAAATGGATGTATTAAGAATAGCATAGAAAATAGCTTGGAATGCCTTTGTGCCAAAAAGATATTTCTTCAATGTTTAGCAGCTGTGGGGTATTTTTCCATGGTGGCCATCAGTTAAGGTAGAATGTTTTGAATTTGGATGATATTATTTGTCTCACTTTAAAAGATTCAAAGAGCTATTTATTTTACTCATTGAATCTTTGAAAGTTAGTTAATAACAGGTATCATCCTCATTCAAAACTCTCTTCTTCTATCTTTGTAATACTTAAACCCATATTAACCTCCTTGCCAGTTATCCCGAGCTCAGCTCGAGGTAACCTGCGCAGGAGGATTTCTCAGGCCCCGCTGGGCCGATTTGCACAATTTTTTTCCCTACACGCAGCTAGCACTTTGCTAGCTGCGTGTAGTACGCAATCGCCGCCGATTCGCCGCTACCCGCCGCGCCGAGCCGCCCCCCCCCCCAGACCCCTGCGCAGCCTGGCCAATCAGTGCCAGGCAGCGCTGAGGGGCGGATCGGGGTTCCCTGTGACGTCATCCCTCCCCGTCGCCATGGCGACCGGGGAAGCCCTGCAGGAAATCCCGTTCTCAACGGGATTTCCTGCATACTCTGATCGCCGAAGGCGATCGGAGTGGGTGGGGGGATGCCGCCGCTCAGCGGCTATCATGTAGCGAGCCCTGGGCTCGCTACATGATTTAAAAAAAAATAAAAATTAAAAAAAAGTCCGGCGCTGCCTCCTTGCCGGATTTTTTAGACCGGCAAGGAGGTTAACTAGGGGTGATTTCTTAGTGGCCAATATTGTAAAGTACTATGTACCTCTGCAGGAATCCAGATTTGTGAGACCAATTCCTTTGCACCTTGTAGTCCAGATTCTCTGAAGGAGGAGCCAAGAAACCCTAGACTTAAACAGATACTTTAACCCAGGATTGAACTGTATCTCAATCAGCAGCTGATGCCCCCTTTCCCAATAGAAGGATGGCTTCTTTCACCTGGATGGAAAGCTCCATTGACTGCATGTTTGTTCACAGCAATATCTTCCCCAACTGAGAGGGATATGGAGGTTTCCTTTTAAACAATACCGGTTGCCTGGCAGGGACGCTGATCTCTTTGGCTGTAGTAGTGGCTGAATCATACACCTGAAAAAAGCATGCTGCTAATCGAGTCTGACTTCTGTCAGGGCACCTGATCTGCATGCTTGGTGAGGGGCTGTGGCTTAAAGTATTAGAGACACAAGATAAGCAGGAGAGTCAGGCAACTGGTATTATTTTAAAAGGAAAAATCTATATCCTTCTCAGTTTAGGTTCACTTTAAAGGTCAACTGTAGCGAGAGGGATATGGAGGCTGCCATATTGATTTCCTTTTAAACAATACCAGTTTCTTGGCAGCCCTGCTGATCTATTTGGCTGCAGTAGTATCTGAATCACACCAGAAACAAGCATGCAACTAATCTTGTCAGATCTGACAATGTCAGAAACAGCTGATCTGCTGCATGCTTGTTCAGAGGCTATGGTCAAATGTATTAGAGGCAGAGGATCAGCAAGAAAGCCAGACAACTGGTATTGCTTACAAAGAAATACCGTGTATATACTCGAATACAAGTCGACCTCATGTATAAATCAACTCCAATATTCAACCCTCATAAGCTAGATTTTTATTGACTCAAGTACAAGTCTACCTAGCATAGTTAATGGCTGCACTTGAGGCTCAGGAGTGGTTAATGACTGCACTGCATACAGTATTGCAGCCATTAACCCCTCCTGTCCCTTAAATGACCACTATCACGGAAAGCATACAATTTTAAATATATGTAAACATATACAAATACAAAGTACATTTCTTCAAGAGTAAAATGAGACATAAATTACTTTTTGCCTATGTTGCTATCACTTACAGTAGATAATAGAAAATTAACAAAGCCAACAGGTTTTGGACTAGCCTATCTCCTCATGGGGTGTTCTCAAGGTTTTCGTTAGTTTCAAAAGCACTTAGTGAATGGCAGTTGCTCTGTCCAACTGCCAAAAAAGTTGTACAGGGAGCAGGGAGGCTGGCCAGCATCTTTATATAAATCTTTTTCAAAGAGTCTTTACTGTATAAAGAATAAAGGCCATACAGAGTATCCCCCATGAAGAGATGGACTAGCCCAAAACCTGTCCGTTCTGTCAGATTTCTACTACCTACGGTAAGTGACAGCAACATAGGAGAAAAGTAATTTATAGCTCATTTTACTCAGGAAGAAATGTACTTCTTTGTATGGGTTTACAAGCATTTTAAATTTTACACTTTTTCACGATAGTGGTCCTTTAAGTGCAGCCAATTTATTATTATTTATTAGATGTATATAGCGCCAACATATTACGCAGCGCTGTACAATAAATAGGATTACAGACAATGATAACAGGGTTGACAGAACAATACAGGTAACAGACCATAGATACAACAATACAGGTAATAGCAATAAGATACCCAACACAATGCAGATAATAGTACAATGCCAGATCATAAACTGGAATGGTAGTGGTAAAAGATTACCAGTTCCAAATTCTGGGCAAAGTGCACACAGTCAAGTATGATACACAAGGGGAGAGGGCCCTGCCAAAGGCTTACAATCTAGAGGGAGGGGCTGGTGACACAAAAGGAGGGGGTGCATCAAGAAGTTATTGGCAGAAAGGATTAGGGTAGTGTTGAGTTGATGTAGGCCTCCTTGAAGAAGTGAGTTTTTAGTGCTTTTTTGAAGGTGTTGAAGGTGGGAGCGAGCCTGATGGGCAGTGGGAGAGAGTTCCACAGGATAGGGGCAGCTCTAGTGAAGTCCTGCAGTCTGGGAGTGTGAGATGCGTGGGGTGGTTAAGAGGAGGTCGTTGGAGGAGCGAAGTGGGCGGCCAGGTGTATATCTGCTGACCAGGTCAGAGATGTAGGTTGGGCAGGACTTGTGTATGGATTTGTATGCCAAACATAGGATCTTGAAGCTGATTCTGAAGTGAATTGGAAGCCAATGAAGGGATTTGCGTAGGGGAGTTGTGGAGAGAGCGGTGGGAGGAGTAGATGAGTCTGGCTGCTGCGTTCATGATGGATTTTAGGGGGGCGATGCGGTTTTGAGGAAGGCCTGACAAGAGGGAGTTGCAGTAGTCCAGGCGGGAGATGATGAGGGCATGGACAAGGAGTTTGGTAGTGTCTGGGGTCAGGAAAGGCCGGATCTTGGAGATGTTGCGCAAGTGGAAATAGCAGGCTTTAGCTACGGTTTGGATGTGGGAGGTGAAGGAGAGGGCCGAGTCTAGGGTGACACCCAGGCAGCGGGCTTGTGTGGTTGGATGAATGATTGTGCCATTGACAGTGACAGAGGTCAGTGGGGGGGTGACGCAGCACGGGGCGGGAAGATTAGGAGTTCAGTCTTATCCAGGTTTAATTTTAGGAACCTGGCAGACATCCACCTGGGGGCCAGGAGGAGCCAATACCTCCTCCTGGCCCCCAAGTGCTGCAATTATTCTCTGCCTTCTGTGCAGCCCAGCATTTCCCCCTTGCCCCTGTTGATTGTTGTGGCCAGGACTTTCAGACCAGCGTTTTCTTGCCATTTCCTTTCCTCAAAGTATCACTAACCACTGGGTACATTTCTGCAAATGGGAATGTCACTATTAGTACACACATTACTCAGTGTTGCCCGTGAGTCATGTATAAGTCAACCCCTATACTTGTATGAAGCGAATCAGACCTAAATTTCTAGACGTATATTCTAGTATATACAGTAAATACAGCAGCCTCCATATCCCTCTCACTTCAGGTGTCCTTTAAACGACTGCTCCACGCAGATTGGCGTGAGCAGCACAGCAGCCCCAGGACCACTCCACACCGATTGGCGTGACGTGCTGGAGGCGGAGATTGCATGCGCCGAAACTGCCGTCTAACAACACTGTACAGTGCTGCAACATAAGGCAGCGATGTACTGGGGACAGCCGTGTCCCCCTGGCAGGCAGAAAAGGGTACTTATCCGTTAACCGGGCGCATCCTCTAGGTGGCGACAAAACTCCAGAGTTACATCTTTCCCTACTATCCATGTCGGCCTAGAGGGGGAATAGTAATTAGCGCCACCAGCCGGATGCGCCCGGCTAACGGATAAGTACCCAGAAAAGTGATAGCCGATCACGCTGATTGGCTGGCAGGGGGAGGGAGGCCTATAAAATAAAAAAAAATAGCAAATCTATTTAAAAATAAAATATATATATATATATATATATATATATATATATATATATATATATATATATATATAGTGATCCTCGCCCACCAACAGAAAGCTCTGTTGGTGGGCAGAAAAGGGGTGGGGGGGGGGCGGAAGAGAATCACTTGTGAGCCGAGTAATACGGCCCTGCAGCAAGCCCTTAAAGCTGCAGTGACCTATTTTGTAAAAAATGGACTGGTCACTAGGAGGGTTTAAGACCGCAGTCCTCAATAGGTTAACAATGATATGCCCACATCTACCCATTAAATAGCCTTTAAGTCAATTGTCCAATTACTTTTGAACCCCTGAAATGAAGGGATTGCGTTAAAAATGCTTTAGTTGCCTCACATTTTTATGCAATTGTTTTGTTCTCCCCACTGAATGAAGTCTGCACTTCAAATGCATCTGATTGGTTTCATTTAAAATTCATTGTAGCCAATGTACAGAACCACAATTAGAAAGAAAAAAAAAAAAGTCTGTCCAATATTTATGGACCTAACTGTGTATACTGTACATGTAACAGTGTCTATATCTAGTCTAATCCATATCTTGCTATTTGGAAAAACATGCAAAAATGTGTTCTTAAAATGACCTTAAATGCAAAAGCTAAGTTTTGCTGGCAAACTGATTTTGCACAAAAACTTTACTCACCTCTAGTAAAAAAACTGTGAGAAAAGACTAGAATCAAATCCCTTTCCACAGGACTTGCCCAAGGCAATTTGTGAGGTGTGGAGCTGGTGCAGTCTGAGGGGATTACACAGCCCAGAATCTTTATAATTATACATTCTGAGAGCTTTGGATTTTATGCTACTCTATAACAGCAGTAGCGGTAACTAATGAGCACGTAGTTATAGACTTTTCTCACCAGAAGTTTCTCTTTCCAGAAATTACACTCAGTATTATGTCAACTGTAGGACACACCTGTATGACTCAGCAGACCACAGTCTAAACAGGAAGCCAATGGACAAGACTAAGGAGCATCTATTATCGATCCTCATCAAAACAGTAAGAGTATAGCACAGATGTTGTTATTTTTACAGTTCTATGATCAGGTCCCATAAGAAGGGGGGGGGGGGGGAGAAAATATATACATATACACACACACACACACACACACACACATACATATATACAGTTAGTAAAGTATACAGTACTGGTTCTCTCAGCCTCACCCTGGTCAGAGATTTCCTGATGCTCTGGACATTAAAGCAGTAGGATTAGCCATGCTATGCCAGGGAAAAAAACAACTCATATATAAGTAGATAAATACTTGATCTACTTACACATGTATTGTACTGTCCACATTTTGATTTCAGTGAATATTATATACTGTAGTAAATGAAGAGAAATCTGTTCCTGGTGGGAACCATGTATTTTGCCCACAGTTTAGGCTAAATCATGATGTAATTTCTGCACTTTACTTTTTTTTTTTTCTCCTCCAATTGCTGAGACACCTCAGCCTTGCTTATAAAACACAAGTGAGCAGGGGATTGGGTTTCAGATAGGCAGCTAAGCAGGGAAATAAATGGAAGGAGGAAGAATATATTATAGATAAAAAGAACCCCCAGCATGCAACCGTTTGGCATGGACTACTAAAGGGCCAGTGCTCCTTAAGTATGTGATAACTCCAAATCATAACAGCATAAAAAGTTTTGAATGCAGGATTAGCATATTTATCACTTAATACACTCAGACCAGTTGCTGTTGAAATTAAATTTTTATGGTGACAATCTCGCTTTAAGACTGAGAGGGTACATCAATCATACACAATGTTTAACAATCTGGACATTTGCCTCCCCCCCAAACACACACACACACACACAGAAATATATCCACATGCTAGATTAGCAGTTCAGACCCATTTAAAGCAATATCTGCGACACTTGTCAACTGAAGTTTTCAAATTATTTTAGTTAAAGCTAAAAATGAATGCATGGATTATTTACATAAAGTATAAAAAGACTTGTAAACCTTTTTATATAAACCTGGGAGGAGGCAAATTTTGCCACCCAACTAGCACAAAGTGAGGGAGGCTGGAGGGTGTGTGCACAATCAAATCAATCTACTAGTATTCCTACTAGATACTTATTTTGGTGGGAAAATTAGGTACATGACAAGCTTATGATGCCACAGAATAGCCTCAATTTCTGGAACTGTACTGCTATTTTTTGCTTTGCCTGAGCCATGTTATCTTAGACTAATCCAACCAAATGATTCCATCCTGTAACAAGGATACAGAAGCGCTAGAAGAATGAAAATGTCTAAAAGTTTAAAATTTGTGGAGGCAGTGATTGACTTACTGCCTCCAAATAGACACAAAAGATATGCCAAAATTTAGCAGAAAAAAAAAAAAAAAAAAAATCTACAAACTCCAGGGGAAAATGCAATGTGTTTTGCAGGTATGACCCCGCTTCATCAGGCCCTCCACAGTCAAGCCAGCACCATCCGTATTGTAATAGCTCTTTTATTATTAAAGTAGCATGACAGACATGTTAACAGCGACAGCAGCGCTGTTTCGATCCTCTGATCTTTTTCAAGCTGTACAAAGTAATGTCACATTACTTTGTACAGCTTGAAAAAGATCAGAGGATCGAAACAGCGCTGCTGTCGCTGTGAACATGTCTGTCATGCTACTTTAATAATAAAAGAGCTATTACAATACGGATGGTGCTGGCTTGACTGTGGAGGAGTTGTTGGAACGTCTGGAGTGCAGAGACGCTGCAAGCCTGAGCACATCCAACCAGTCCCCTCCTTGGGTGCTTGCTTCATACTGATCTTGCCCGCTTCATCAGGCGACAGGTAGGAGTAGGTACAATGCAGGTCTGTAGCTGAGCCAAGCGCCTCTGTGTTAATAACGCCATCCTGTCTTGAAATCCAAGAGCGTAATCCATCACAGAGGCCCATTATCCTCGTTCTCCTGAATTAAGTCTAAGGGTCTTCTTAACCTTCTCACACAGTTATTCAAAGGATGAAAGCCCTAAAGACTTTGGTGGCACCTCTCAGTTTGTAAACATTAGGTAAGTGCCACTTCCAGTTCTCTGCTGGCAACAGAAAAAGGTTTAGGACATTTGTGCAAAGACTTGATGAGGCACACCTGACCTAAGGCAAAAAAGGTACCTAAGGCAATCATGGAGGTATGTTCATACTGGATCCATAGGATCCATATACGCCTGTCCATTGTCTGTTCCTCTCCTCATACCCCTCCTTTGACCATTGACTAAAAAGGGAAAAAAAAAAAAAAACAAAAAAAAAACACTTTAAGACAGGAAGAGGCAAGCTTCAGTAGGGCTGGGCCTTTGTAGCAAGGGGAGTGACTGCTGACACAGGTAATGCATGTACATAATTGTTGCCATCAAAAGGTCCTACATTGGTTACATATTCATCATATTTAACAATGACAGTTAATACATTAGATATAAATCAGCTGACTTTTCAGGAAATGTCAATGCTCCTTTCCCATTACTTTATCTTGGAGAGCGGTGCACCTCCCTTCCTTTTCCCATTTTTTGAACAGTACCTGGATAAGTTCAGATAGTCCTGATTCGAATTCCTGAATACTCTCAGCAATTGCTTTATAAGACACTGGGGAGCCCAGATCGGTTTCTAACAGCATGGGATTAGCTAGTGCCTCAGACTTTAACCACTTCTATTTCCTACCCTCCTTCTGCATTCCTAGAATTTGGAACAGCTAATTGTAGCGTGACCACAAATGGTTGCTCGCTAAATAGCGGGCGACAGGGCTGCCTGCTATGGGAACTGCCTGGGGTAGGAGGGTTGTTGCCGGGGAAGGGTTATTAGTTGCCCACCAGCGTAGGGTTCTGTGTGAGAGAAGGGAGCGGTTAGGTCATAGTGAAATATTGTCAAATATTACACTATATCAATTAGGCTGTAGAATATCTGTAAATTTACAGATATTCTACTACCACTATAAAAAGTGCTCTCTTAACAGTTTTGTCTTTTCCGATTATGCCAGCGCCCAAATTATCATTAGCAGTGCCCAAATGTACGCCCAAAATTGATATGGAGTTTTGAGAATAAATACAATTTCTTTGGATAAATGTGTGCTGACCCCTTTACAGACTCACCCAACTCAGTTGAGGATAAGGAATAAATTGGGGATAAAGTGTATCTTTTCTACCAGGTAAGATTGCACTAAGGTTATTTCCACTCTGCTGTCTCAAAGGCTGACAATGGTCAAAGGGATAAGCTAGAGGTTGTTAAGAGATGCCGACTGCTTTTCTATTAATGAACAGCACAGTAGAGGGGATGCTAACCCACTGCTCGAGAAATGATGTAATCTTCTCCAGCTCAGGACAGGCACATTTGAAGTGTCTTGGCTTATTACAGTTTTTATACCTGTGGGTGTCACTGGATGCTGGTGAGTACCAGGACCATCAGTTGCTGGTTGCTGTGAGGGACGGCACACAGGTGCAAGAGGAAATAGCATTGGTGGGTTTCCCCCTTTACAGCTGCTGGAGGGATCCTTGTGGCTGTTACACACCAGGGCACAGTGTACATATATTGCTGCTGTGTGGCAAGGCTTCTGAATGAATAGGCCTGGCAAGTCAAAGCTGCTGTAGAAATTAAAAAAAAAAAAAAATCCCAAAGAGCAAAAAGGAACTTCTTAGCAAATTACTGGACTTTTGAAAGTGATATTTGTTCTTCACTGCAGATCAGTTTCTGTAAACCACTATTGCAAATATCCATTATTTAATTAGGGAAAAAAAAAAAAAAAAAAAAAAAAAAAAAACACCCAGAAGCAATGTATGAACGTCTAGTTTTTCCTTTATTCTTAATAAATACTTCAAAACAGTTATATAGCTTTCAAATAAACCATGTACAGAAACAATTAGTGCTAACAATTTGGCTTGCAAAGTGCATAAGAGTAAACAGACATAACAAAACTGCAGGAGTTGGGGAACATTGCACAATATTTATTATTATTTCCTTGAAGCACTAGCCCACCCATGAAAACAACTGTTGCATTTTGAATACAAATCTCCCTTCCTCTCCTCCTGAACCCTGAGAGGAATATTAAAGGTTGAGGCTGCATTCACAGTGGGACGTTGCGGTTTAATGCAACGTTAAAGTCGCAACGTGCCTGCATTAAGAGGTAACGCACTGCAAGCAGTGAGTTACCACAAAACATTTTATGAGACTTTAACGTTGCACTGTGAACAGCCCATAGGATTAGCATTGCAGTGCAGTAAGCTGCGTTATAAAGACTTTATACCGCGCAACCATAACGTCTCACAGTGAATGCAACTTTAAGTGCTATTTAAAAAAAAAAAAAAAAAAACTTGCATGAGCTACCAATTAGGTTTTTCTACTTTGGATTATTTTACATATTCTACAGCTATAGCCTACTTTACTTATTTCCATAGGAGTTTCAGACTACAAATTAGCAGGTTTGTTTTCGCTTTTACCACTGAATTTGCACAAATAACTTGGACTAAATAGCTATGTATATCCAGATATACAATTGTTGCATTTTGATTAACAGTTGTACAGTAACCCATTAGTAACCAAACTCCTGCAATTCCCAGAGGTACACCAAGCTCAAATATCAGAGCTACACTGCTACATTGCTTGTATGACTGACAGATTTCAAAAAGCCAGTTATTTTCAACCTAATCAAACAAGTATGACAGTAAATTTCATCGATGTTGTGAAATATACCTAAATAGTGGTTTGATTAAGATAAAGCCACTTTCCCAAAAACATTAATAGAAAAAAATAATCCATGGTATAATTTAGAGATGATTTGCACTGCATCCATTTTAAATTCTTACACTATGCTAATTCTATGCTTCACCTGTGGTCTACTCAGAATCCATCAAGTTTCTCATTGCTACAACAGTTACATAATAGTATCCCAGTGTGAAGAATGGTCAGTTGGTGTGCATGCACATTTCTATAAATTTTAAAGAAGGAGAAGTCCACTCACCAACACACAATGCCATAAGAGGAGAGTTTATCATATTTGCTGTAGTTGCTGCAACCCCCCCCCCCCTGGATTGGGGCAATTGAAGTCACAGTATCCTGTTAGCACCCCTAACACAACCCCCCCCCCCCCCTCACACACAGACTATGTCTTACAACTGGCTCTGTTTTTCAACCAATCATGGGCATTCATCACAATCTATGATTGAGAGACTAGAGGCTCAATCCAGAAGCCACGACTAGAAGTGTGAGGGGAACTGTGAATCACTCGAATGGAGTAACTTCAACCGCCAGAATCCAGTCATGGCAGTCTCTTCACTTACCATTACTCTTTACACATGCACCTCTAGCCACCCCATTGTATGGTGTTGGATGGAGGGGTGGAGTTGTGCTGGTATTTTAAAGTGCTTATTCTTTAGTTTGTCCCACATTTTTATTAAGAAACTGTTGGGGTTTTATGGCATTTATAAAATGGCTATGTGGTGGCAGTCACATCTATTCCTAAATCCTGGTTGTATTTTGTACATGGCATGGTAATTCTTCCCTTTATAATGTCAGTTACGAATTCAGACTGAAGTTAAAAGGATTAGCTGTGACAGAAAAGAGTGGATTAAAAATGGTGTTGCCTTGTTTCAGATAAAAAAAAACCCATCGCTTTCATTTCTCAAAACTGGATGGAATGGGAACATAAATTGCCACATACATGTGCATTTCATGGAAGACTCCCAACAGTGTCTACCACAATCACAAAGGTCATCCATTACAGCTGTAACATGCAGGGCTTTATACCAGCAAAATGCAAAAGGACCCTTAAGAAAATAAAGAAGGGCGATTTGGCCAAATGGAAAAGTAGTCAAACTACCGTAGTTACCAAACACCAGGATATATGAATCTGAGAGATGAAGCAGCAGTAAAGCATTAATCTCCCACTACTAGTTGTGGCCACTGAACTAGGCAAAATGCCTCAGTACAGCTCCAGAATTGTAGAGCCGGTATGTGGTATACCACTTAGTGTTATAATTACCAACATATTGGTGAGAATTCTTTTTAAGAAAATTTCCGGGAAAACAAACTTATTCTATGCTTCTGCAGTTTTGGACCAAAAGTGCCTCAGAGAATACGCATACACAAAAGGCCTAAATAACCATGGTCCTCCTGGTTGGAGGACATAAGTGATGCTGCAAACCTGGGGTGAATTAAAGCAAATATCCAATCAAAATGTTTAATTCACCTGTAAGGAGAAAACCAATTAGTCATGTCTGAAGAGATGTTTCATCTTAGACTTCTCAGCACAGTTCACCATCTGAGCACCTTCCAGCTAGAATTTTATACAGCCAAATGGCAGGATTTGTATCCCATGCGAGTCAGCCTTTGAAGTGTCGTGTAGTTACACGGCAGCAAAGCAATAACTCGTGCCACGAGTGCGACTGTGACCTCACTCAGATGTGCTTCCATTAGAAGGAAACCTCCCAAATGCCATAACTGAGAACTTCCCAGCAATGAGTTATGATGCCACGAGGCATTATACTGCAACATATATGCTGCAGCATGAATGTGGTGCATTACAGTGCGGCAAGCCACGTTACAATGTGGCCGTTACACTCGACTGCAACACACCACTGTGAACATAGCATTACTGCACAGGTCTTTCCTCCTAAAGCTGAAGTTTTGGTTTCTCACTTTGATCCTGATGGACCACAGTGTGGGTTGCAGAAAAGGTTCATCATATATGCAAAGGCAAGAGAGTGCACCAACTTGTAACATGTGCTTTAAGCACACGTGATCAATTGGGCATCTGCTAATGGATTACGTTATAGCAAGTCATGACCCAGGAGAGCGTTATGAACTTACAACTTGGCTGAGTCACTTAGGTTCTCCAGCTCAGAAGCACCTTAAATAATCAAATCCAATGTATTGAGAAAATAGCACTCTTCATTACATAGCTTGCCTACATCTGGCCTGTGGAGAGAGGTCTACACCTGTCCACAGTCTCAAATCATGCAATCAAGTATAAAATCAAAGGTTATATATAGCAGCAAAAGTAAACATTAGGAGGTAAGTCATACAAGCAACCTAACAAGCACTCTTATTGGACATCCCTTTTCATACAATACAATATAAATTTACAGAACAAAGTAAAACAAAATAAAGATGTATAGAGATAAATTAACAGGTTTTACAAATAAAATATTATCTAAAAACAAACACCAAAAAAGCTTCAACTGCACAGCAGACTACAGTTTTAGGGTAAATTGAACACATTTCTTATCAAACGTTGTGGCTTGGCACTTGGTGGTGGTGGTGGTGGTGGGGGGGGGGGGGAATAGAGTTGGTCTTCATAGGATAAAGGGGTAGAATAGCGTAATGCACTATTATATAAGTAGCGTACACATTCTGTACATAATTTAAGCAACACCCGTTACATTGTATGTAAACACCTGTAAAACGTATGTGCACTATTACTGTTTCATGACTGCCTCAAAATCCCATCACATGGTTGTTGAGGTCTACTTTTGACGTAAACTTGCAGCAAGCTTCTATTAGTCCAAATACATTCGGAAGTATTCTTTCTGCTGCCAAGAGTAGCAATAGTCAGCTTTACATATGTTTGCACATGAAGTAGAACTACAAAGCATACCTGTGCTCTGTGCAGCCTGGCCACAACCCTGGGTCAAACTGTAGGCAGTGGCATTACCAGCGAAGTAAAGAAGAACATAAACATAATGTCAGCCACTGCCATTTGTGGATAGCAAGATGGGTTCAATGCTTACTGTTATTTTACAGTAGTGTGATATTTGATGAAAAAAAAAAAACCCAACTTAAGGAAACCAAGCTCATGTAAGTAAAATGATTTATATATACCTGGAGCTTCCTCCAGCCCCATCCGCTGGGATTACTCCCACGCCCAGTCCTCCGCTGCCTGCAGCTTCTGTACCAGGTCCCGTTACTGCCGTCAGTCGGGCCAGTCTACGCAAAAGAAGTGCGCTCTTTGTGTACTCTAGCAGCTGCTGGAGAGATACGTAAAAGGCGCACTTCTTACGTCAGACTGGTTCCGACTGACAGCAGTGACGGGACTCAGCACAAAATCTACGGGCAGTGGCGTGGGAGCGATCCAAGTGGATGAGGTCAGAGGAAGCTCCAGGTATGTACAAATCTTTTTACTTACGTGAGTTCTGGTACACTTTAATTTCTCAAAGAAAGGGCCACCTCACTTACATAGAATTCCTATGTAAAAAAAAACAAAACACAAGGTTAAATAAAGAATCGGTAACAATTTCGCTCCTGCAAGAATTTGATTATTCATTGTTGAAGGATTATAACTATGCAGACTAATAACACCACCCACAGCCATATGATGGAAAGGGCGGGGATGTGAGTGGGTTTGACAGACATTCTCACCTCTGTTGTGGCATTGGGAGTAATCCTTACTTAACGTCAGTATGCCGACTGCTGTGTCATGCTACCTTCTGCTTCAGTGCAGGGTATGCACATGGCATGCACATTCAGGCCCCATTCACACTTGGGCGTTTTGCCGGCGATTTCGGCAAAGCGCTCAAAACGCAAAGGCGTAGCCTGCACCATCTTCAGGTGATTTCTCCTGGCGATTGCGCTTCAGTGCTATAGAAGCGCTAAACGTGATCGCGGAGAAAAATCGCTGCACTGTGCAGTGATTTTTCTGCATGAAAGCAAGGGAAAAAAAAAATCACTCCCGAAAAAAAAAAAAAAAAGCTGGCGTTTTGCGCTTCTAAGTGTGAATGGGGCTTCAAGTCTGTCAGACTACCAGTTATCATCATGACATGCTAACTGATCTGCAAGTGTCAGGGCTCGTTTCCACTATCGCGAATCTGCATGCGTCCAACGCATGCAGATCCGCACATGTAATACAAGTGGATGGGCCTGTTTCCACTGTAGCGTTGTTGAGGTGCGTTTTTTTCAGCGTGAAAAAAACGCACAAAAGAGCCAACGATTTCGCCTGCGTCGGGAATCCGTGCGAATCGCCGCTAATGTATTTAATAGTAAAAACGCATGCGTTTGTTACATGCGTTTTTACCCGCGATTTCGCACCTTTTTCAATTTTATTTAGCTCTGGCAGTGTCATGGTTAATTTCGCATGGCACCCTGCCATGCGAAATCGCAGGCGAAATCGCGGGTAAAAACGCATGTGGAAACACATCCGCATGCGTTTTTACAAGCGTCGGAATGCGGCCGAAATCGCGTCGCAACAGTGGAAACAAGCCCTGAGAATGCTGCAAAAAAAGTATGGCTCTGATACAATGTATGGCTCCGATACAGGTTTCAAACAAATGAAGTAATCTAAGTAAGTAGGAAAATAAAAATCTTAAAGAAGCCTGAATAACGATGTTATCTTAACGAGTTCTTGCACAAGACTAACTGTGCCTTTGTTTTAAAGGTAACCAATATTTCAAGTCATTTTTATAAATCTATTTAACATCAGCAATCCTCTTTCTGCTGTGCATTGTTCCGAGTTTACATTAGCATACAAAAACACATATTAAGGTAGCCCCAGTGTCTATGATACATACCATACACATATACACAATGTTGGGAATAACATAATCATAAGAAAACATTCTTCATCTGCCTGTAGTAATAGCCAACCATAGCTAAAGCTGGGCTTTCAGGCTTCTCAAAAGTCTAAGTGCCTTCAGTTTTAGAATCCAGATATTGTCTGCTGATAAATCAGAGTCTATGATCTTGATGCCTTCAGATCCATGCATTGGGAAGATGGCTCTGAAAACAGCTCTTAAGTGCCAAGACCATGGGGAAGACTACTTCTGAGTCACATCTGGACAGCAGTGGCGTTTCACTGGAAAGAACTCTAAAGAGGAAGATAAAACAGTTTAATAGAGAATGGCTGCCTTCTGGCCATAACGATTTCATAACATCATATCTTAACGGTTTTTAAAATAGTACAATGCACATCATTTTATTAGTTTAGTGAATCTGACGTTAAAAATAAACTTATGAGATATTTGTATGTGTAGTACCAATCCTATACAAAAACCTATGTCCCCTCTTGTCCCTGCCTTTGCATTACTGCGCGTGTGGCACTCGGCCGGCCGTTGGGACAGGAGGAAGACTGGGCCAGGCATGTGCATGCACGGTACGTTGGCGTGTGCGGTGCGTGCTGACATGCAGTGGTCGTGACAGGGGAGGGAGGGGGGGGGGGGTTGTGAGGGCGTTATTCCAATGGGCTTAGGTCTACTAGTGGTAAATAAACCATTAGGCCCAGTGCACACCAAAAACCTCTGGCAGATTCGCAAAACGCTAGGAGGTTTTTGAAGCGGATTTCAGAGCGATTCTAGACATGTTTAGAGAGGTTTTCTAAACATGCCTAGCGTTTTTTGGAGCGTTTTTTGTGTACCAGATTTCATATTTTGTTAGCTACAGTAAAAGCTGTTACTGAACAGCTTCTGTAACAAAAACGCCTGGAAATCCACTCTGATCTAGCGTTTTTCAGAGTTTCCTATACTTTAACATTGAGGCAGAAATGCCTCAGAAATCTAAAAAATGCTGCAGCCCCCGAGTTTGCGTTTGTGGAAAAAACAACCCGCTCTGGTGTGCACCAGCCCATTCACTTTCATTAGCCAAGCGGTTTTCCCCGTGCATAAGTTTTAAAAAACGCTACAGAACCGCTCTGGTGTGCACCAGCTTCAACATAGAAAGGAGTCACAATTTTATTTTAGCCTCATCTACACGCGTAGATGACGCTCCAATGTGTATTATCAATCGAGCCGCTGATGCGGCTCGGTTGATAAGATCCGACAAGTCGGATCTTGCCACCGCAGATTCCCTGCTCGTTCCCCACGAGGGGACAATGGCAGGGAATCTAGCGGAAGATAAGCGGCGCCGGTCGGGGACGAGGGCGGATCAAAATCGGACGCACGCACGGGGATACGGAAGAGGCGATCTGGCGGATCGCTGCGTGTAGATGAGGCTTTTCAGTGCTTCATTTTTTAACATTGCATCAGGCTGTCCCAGCTACTGTTTAGAATCTACATCTGTTTCAGCTTAAAAAAAGGCAGAGTGGTTATCTCCCTTTCCTGCATTAAAACCTTATAATCTGGCTTCTTCCTGACAGATAACAGCCAGAAACATTGACTAAATTCAACAAGCTAGTCTGTATAGATAGCAACAGTGTTTTTTTAATCACTTGCTGAAAAAGGAAAACACTTCAAACAATGTCTTAAGCCTCATCTACATGCGTAGATGAGGCTGTGATCCGGTGGCTCGATTAGCCGCCGGATCGCCTCTTCCGCGTCCCAGCTCGCTGGCGCGTGCGCCGGATTCAATACCCGCTCGTCCCCGCACCGCTTATCTTCCGCTCAATTCCCTGCCATTGTCCCCTCGCGGGGAACAAGCAGGGAATCGGCGGTAGCAAGATCCGACCTGTTGGATCTTATCAATCGAGCTGCATCAGCGGTGTTGGTTAGATCCATCCGGCGGATTGCTGTTCGGTTAGGTGCCTTACATACACCTGATTGTTGGCTGAGAAGGTCATTCTCAGCCGCCTCAGCCAACTTAAGTCAGGCATGTGTATGAGGCTATAGTAGGACTAGTATTATATATACACCCATCTTTCATCATGCCATGTGTCATTTCAGGTACACCAAGTACTTTCTGTGTTTGTTTTTTTTCTCTCCATTAAAGAGGAGCTGTTAGGTATAAGGTCTCAGAGAAAATAAACACATATCAGTAGCCAAAGATTGGCTGTACTTACATTACATATGCATTTCACTGTCCACGTTTGGATTTCACAGAATTTGTATATAGTATATGCAGAGATCGATGCTCCTGACAGCTCATGGCAGGCTCCATGTTTTTCTGTCAAATGTGTCCTCATGTCCTGCCTGCTTCCTGATCACATAAAAGCTCATACTTGAACAACACAGTGTGCAGTGAATATTAATGAGCCATGTGGCTAGGAACAATAGCTGACTCCTGCAGTGTACTCTGCCCGGAGATTTATCAGTGCTACGCGCTGGACTGATTACAAGCTGCTGTAACGTCTCATTAGCAGCCGAGGGGAGGGCCCCAGAATGCTTTGCAGTATAGTATGCGGCTTGCGTCCTCTTGGGTTTTAACAGCCTTGCTGATAAGCACACATCAAAGGTAACTGAGATTTTTATCTTCACTAATGGCTTTTGGGCTTCCTTCTAAACGGTTTAACACAGGAGAATAGAGGTTTAAATTAGCTTCTGCAGCCTGACAGTTACTCTTTAACACTTTTACATGCGTATGTCTTGATGTATAAAAAAAACAAAACAAAAAAAAACCCCATATATCCAGGCACATCGCCTCTAGTTAGGACATTAAATAAGTTATTAAGGAAAGGGAGGTGCTGAAGGGTGTGTGGCTAGAAAACAGCAAAAATCTATTAACCCTTCGCACTCTCGCATGCAAATGTTCAAACAAATGCATTCACAGATTCACTCATCCAGGCACCACTGTTATCCCTACAGCTAAGATAAAAGCCGGGGTATTAGCTCACAGAAGAATGCATTCTTATGCTTAGTCACCTATACTGCGCAGAAGTACCCAGGTAAACATAGGTGTCCTAACTCTGGCCCTGTAACATGCATAGTGCAGACATGCAAACACATTCATTGCATCAAACCTATCAATGGATTAGGAGCACACATCCTCACCTCCTCTCCTGGGACAGACAGTGCATCTTACCAATCGCACAAGGGAGCCAACGTTATGTGTCCATGTGCACCATGCACATACACCAGCATAAGCTGTGTGCATGCTGACAAACACATACAGGGGAAGGAGGGAGGAAATGTTTGAACATTTGCATGCGAGAGTGCGAAGGGTTAATAGATTTTTTTTTTAGGTTTTGATGTATGGCACCTTAGAATGAGAAGCTGTGATGCTTGCTTGTGGCCCAGTAGTGTGAGTAAAGGGATTGACATAAAAGCAAACGTAATCAAGAAAAGGTCCCGATAAAAACATTCCCCAGAGTATAGTAATCAAATCTAATATCTGCTGATTCCTCATTGTAAATGGCCCTTTGTCAGTTTATTTTAAATCATCATATTAATAGGTA
The DNA here is from genome assembly GCF_040937935.1 of Hyperolius riggenbachi. Classification (NCBI taxonomy): domain Eukaryota; kingdom Metazoa; phylum Chordata; class Amphibia; order Anura; family Hyperoliidae; genus Hyperolius; species Hyperolius riggenbachi. The sequence continues at coordinate 353,655,873 of NC_090647.1, read as the reverse complement.
TGGTCTGAGTCAGCACTGACATGTAGTTCTCAGCACTCATGCACTGGGTCCTAACTGGGAGATGGGACACACTTAAAGCAGACCCAAACCAAACATTTTTTTTTTAATTCAAAATATTTGGTTGCACCACTCTGACACATACAAAGATAAATAAACACGCCTTCAAGCCTATGAGCATTTCAGTGCATGCTTTTCACCCTTCTCTTTTTATAACTAGGGTTACACAGGTGGCAGCCATTAGCAATTCCTCCTTTGCCGGTCACCACCTACTCCACCAGTTTGCCGGATTCTGTCTCGGCAATATCAAAAAAGGAAGGGAGGGGTTCCTCCAATAAATGTAAAATATTTTATATTAGTCATCATGCAGCTGAAAAAAAGGCTGCGATTATTATAACTTAGAAAATAGATTTTATTTCTGAAATGTTGCATTTTTAATTTTGGTACTCTAACCATTTCGGGACCAGCCGCCTAACCCCCCTTAAGGACCAGGCGCTTTGCGGTGAGGTTGCACGTGGGGGGGGGGGGTTTCAGGCGGCCGGATCCCCTCTGAGGCTGGCCGGGCAGTGTACCCCATGGTGGCAGGTGTCCCCCCCTTTCACCAGCAGCCATCACTCACCTTCCAGGCTCCAGTGATGAGCCGCAGTAGCCCCCTCTTCTCCGGCCGGCATCTCTGATCCTAATGCCGCTCAGTTCCGGGTCACAGCTTGATGACGTCATCAAGCTGGGACCCGGAACTGAGCGGCATTAGGAGCGGAGATGCCGGCCAGAGCAGAGGGGGGCGCCGATAGTTGCTGGAGCGGCAGGGAGGCGAGTGGATCCTCTTCTTTCCCCCCTGCTGCCACTGTCAAACAACTGTTTTTACCTCTTAGTTTAAGGATCCTTGCCAGGTTTTATTACCGCCAAATCCCCAGGGTAAAAATTGGGCAGCATTTCCTGGAGGAGGTAGAGCTTTCTGCAGTAGCTCTGCCTCTCCTCGCATCAATTCCCGCTGATCTACGCCTCTCAAGTCTTCTTTCGCTGAAAGGTGCGGGAGAGGTGGAGATCTGCGGTAGATTGGCGTGAGGAGAGGCAGAGCTACTGCAGAAAGCTCTGCCTCCCTGGGCAGAAAAATCCACGATTTTGAAAGTTGTGGATTTTTGCCCTAGGTTCTGAGGGTGATAAAACCCTCGTTCGGCCGCGGGATAGCGGCGTTTTAGGTCTGGCAATGATCCTTAAATAGACTCTGAAGCCTCTTTAAAAATCAGTTTTTACCTTTTTATTTAGTTTAAGTGAAAAGAGCAGGAGTACAGCTGCAATGGGAGGAGATTAGCAAAACAAGCTTCAAGGACAACAACTTTTTTTTGGACACATTTAGGGCAAATGAACACTAATAACAGTGATTCAGGAACCTGAAATAAAACAAACCCTGCAGCAGGATAGGTGTTGCCTAAAGCATGCATGCCTATGCTGTATGTGAAGCCTATATATTTTCGGTTTAAGCATTCTTTAATACAGAGCCTATAACATGCAGTCTACATTTGTGGACTTTTATAATATGCCCAGTATTTTGCCCCACCCACCTGCTGTGGCCACACTCACTCTTTACTTTGGCGTGCCACACATCTACGTCTTCTTTGAAGAGCCAGATATTCTGGGATCTTAAAAGGGAACTGAAGTAAGAGGTATAGGGAGGCTGCCATATTCATTTCCTTTTAATCAATACCAGTTGCCTGGCAGCCCTGCTGGTCTATTTCTCTGCAGTAGTATCTGAATAACACCAGAAACAAGCATGCAGCTAGTCTTATCAGATCTGACTTTAAAGTCTGAAACACCTAATCTGCTGCATGCTTGTTCAGGGGCTAAGGCTAATAGTATTAGAGGCCGAGGATCAGCAAGGCTGCCAGGCAACTGGTATTGCTTAAAAGGAAATAAATATGACAGCCTCCGTATACCCCTTACTTCAGTTCCCCTTCAACACCATGCCACTCTTTCAAAGGCTTGTACTGGGTAAAGTATGTTTATTGTTCACACATTATTTTAGATAGAAAACAATTGTTATAGTTAAATAAGTGATTACTCAGTATTAATAGCATTTTGTATAGGTATGTGTGATGGTGGTGTGGGTTGAGTCAGGGTTGATAGTCTGGAGTCACCAAAAAGTCAGATATGGCCTGCAGTCATGCATTTGGCATTTTCAGTGCTAAATGTGAGCAATGGCAGCCTCCATATTTTTTTCACAAAAGCATTCATATAATAAACATAAAAAAAAAAAAAAAAAAAAAAAAAAAATTGTACTTAAAGGACCACTACCGCAAGACATTTCATTTTGAAGCACCCCCACAGTAGTTACATCATTCATACAAAAGCTTCACTGTGTAATGGTTTTAATTTTTTAGCATGATCCTTAAAAACATCCACATGTTCTGTCTCCTGTATCAGTCAGTCCGTGCCTCTACACCAGGGCTGTCCAATAGGTCGATCGCGATCTACCGGTAGATCGCGACCGCCTCCTCGGTAGATCTCATTAAATTTTGCGGCCAGCAGCTCATCATGTTTAGCTGCTGGCCAATAAGAATGCACGGGAGACGGGGAGAGAAGACACGGCGAGCAGAGAGGGAGGAAAGAGGCGGCGCGGCCGCTACGTCATGGCTCGGGGCGGCGCCGGGCAGCCTGCAACGTGCGTGCTGGTAACATGCCCGGCGCTGCCCCCAGCCATGACGTAGCAGCCGCGCCGCCTCTCTCCTCGCCGCGTCTTCTCCCCGCCATTCATATTGGCCAGCGGCCTGCCTGCCGGAGGTTCCAGGAGTCCAGAGAACCCTGGCTAACCTACACTACAGGTACCTATACCTGGCTAAGCTACACTGGGGGCACCAATACCTGGCTAAGCTACATTGGGGGCACCAATACCTGGCTAAGCTACACTGGGGGCACCAATACCTGGCTAAGCTACACTGGGGGCACCAATACCTGGCTAAGCTACACTGGGGGCACCAATACCTGGCTAAGCTACACTGGGGGCACCAATACCTGGCTAAGCTACACTGGGGGCACCAATACCTGGCTAAGCTACACTGGGGGCACCAATACCTGGCTAAGCTACACTGGGGGCACCAATACCTGGCTAAGCTACACTGGGGGCACCAATACCTGGCTAAGCTACACTGGGGGCACCAATACCTGGCTAACCTACACTGAGGGCCCATATACCTGGCTAACCTACACTGAGGGCCCATATACCTGGCTAACCTACACTGAGGGCCCATATACCTGGCTAACCTACACTGAGGGCCCGTATACCTGGCTAACCTACACTGAGGGCCCATATACCTGGCTAAACTACACTGAGGGCCCGTATACCTGGCTAACCTACACTGAGGGCCCGTATACCTGGCTAACCTACACTGAGGGCCCGTATACCTGGCTAACCTACACTGAGGGCCCATATACCTGGCTGACCTACACTGAGGGCCCGTATACCTGGCTAACCTACACTGAGGGCCCGTATACCTGGCTAACCTACACTGAGGGCCCGTATACCTGGCTAACCTACACTGAGGGCCCGTATACCTGGCTAACCTACACTGAGGGCCCGTATACCTGGCTAACCTACACTGAGGGCCCATATACCTGGCTGACCTACACTGAGGGCCCGTATACCTGGCTGACCTACACTGAGGGCCCGTATACCTGGCTAAACTACACTGAGGGCCCGTATACCTGGCTAACCTACACTGAGGGCCCGTATACCTGGCTAACCTACACTGAGGGCCCGTATACCTGGCTAACCTACACTGAGGGCCCATATACCTGGCTGACCTACACTGAGGGCCCGTATACCTGGCTGACCTACACTGAGGGCCCGTATACCTGGCTAACCTACACTGAGGGCCCGTATACCTGGCTAAACTACACTGAGGGCCCATATACCTGGCTAACCTACACTGAGGGCCCATATACCTGGCTAACCTACACTGAGGGCCCATATACCTGGCTAACCTACACTGAGGGCCCAAATACCAGGCTAACCTATACTGAGGGCATGTAACCTATGCTGCAGGCACTAGGGTTGTCGCGATATACCGGTATCGCGATATACCGCGGTTTCACATTGCATGGTAATCATGGTATGCAGATTATTGAAATACCGTTTTTTTGATGCTATCCCCGCCTTCCGCATTATGCCCGCCACCGCGCCGCTATTGCCCAGCTCTCTGTCTCCCTCCATTAGAAAAGCAAGCTCCCAAAGCTTGCTGACTGGTGCCGGATGGTGACGCACAGGACAGGACGTCATGCCGCGGCTGGAGCGCATATGCAGAGTGCTCCTGGCCGCGGCTGGAACGCACAAGCAGAAAGCTCCCGGCCAGATACACGGAGCTCACATTACAGCCCTGCAGAGCTTCCTGCTCTAAGGATGAGCGCCGCCCCCTCTCATTCCCGCCCGGCATGTTTGAAAGTGCGTGCCAGGCAGACACCAGCATGAAAGCCAGCAGCGGAGAGTTTATCAGCTGCAGAGACTAAGATGACAGAGCTGCACAGGAGGTGGGGAGAGATGACCTGTTTCTTCTGCGTGTTCCAGTGACAGAATCAGAGACGCTGAAGCACAGTGGAAGGTCTGCACTATATTTACTGTAGATAAGCAAGCTAAGTTTCTGTGTCTGGCTGCCCTTTTGTTGTCCTGCTTTGCTTTTTTACAACCCATATGCTCCTCTCACTCTCCCTCCTTCTTGTATCCCCCTTGCCAGTGCTTTAACCCCTGCCCTGCTGAACTGGACCACCTGTGGAATCTGACTCTCACACATTTTTCAGCATCTGTCCCTCCTACATTCCTCTATCTGCCTTACTCCCCCCCTCTCTCCCTTTCCTCTACCTCCTCTATTTCCAGACACTCTTCCACTTTCTTGCATCTCTCTCTGCTATCCCTTATGCTGGGTACACATGTTGCGATTTCCCGCTCGATCGGCGGGACCGATCCTGGTCAATCGATTGTTTCCGGCATGTTCGATCGGGTTTCGATTGATACAGCTATCAGTTTTGCATACTTAACATGAGCAAATCGACAGCTGTATCAATCGAGACCCGATCAAACATGTCGGAAATAATCGATCAACCAGGATCGAGCTCAGGATCGAGCGGGAAATGGCAACGTGTGTACCCAGCATTACTGTCCCTACCTGCCTTCTCTCACAGACTGCTGTGTATTTCCCTTCCTTCTCTCTCACTTTCCTCTCTCTGACCTATTAAGTTTATGATGTATTTATTTTATAGTGCTTCAGTAAAGATTTTATAACGTTTATAGTTATGTCACTGATTGCCCTCAGAGGAGCTCACAATCTAATCCTACCATAATCAAAGTCTAATGTGTCTGATCTCTCCCCATGTCACCTGTGACCTGACTACCACCACGGCAGATAAGTTCATTTTAAATAGAACCTGCATTGCCAGCCACAGATCATGCAGGCTTAGGTTAATTGAAATGAGAATTGTGTAATACCGTATACCGTGGTATTTTTTTTGACGGTTATCATACCGTGGATTTTCATACCGTTGCAACCCTAGCAGGCACATATACCTGGCTAACGCGGGCGGGGGGGGGGGGGGGGGGGACGGGACGCGTGCTTAGCATTTGGGACGTTGGTAGATCTCCTGGCCTCGGCAAATTTTAAAGTAGCTCGCGAGCCGAAAAAGTGTGGGCACCCCTGCTCTACACTGACGGACTTTTGTAACTATAAATCCACAATAGGGGAAGCCATGTCAGGTAAATAACAGATGGTTTGCCCTATTCTCCATAACTGCCTAACTCACACGCTGTATCCTATACTCCGGCGCCGCTGCATAGAAAGGACCCCCCCCACACACTTTCTGCCCTGCAGGCATTGAATGAGGCAAGTCAGCGTGGACACAGCTGTGCGATGAGCCGTTCTCCCCCTACGTGTCATTGCAAGGAGGCTGAGTAGCGGCGACTTAATAGACAGGAGAGCGGCTCCATAGGCTCACTGCGCAGCCCTGTCAGAGGCAGAGCAGCGGGACTGAACAGGGGGGAGAGCGGCTCATCGCTCAGCCGTGTCCGCGCTGACCTTGGCCTCCTCCAATACCTGCAGGGCAGAAATTGCAGGGGGTCCTTCCTATGCCGTGGCGCCGGAGTATAGGATACAGCGCGTGAGTTAGGCAGTTAGGAGAATAGGGCAAAACAACAATCATTTATTTGCCTGACAAGGCTTCCCCGTCAGTGTAGAGGCACGGACTGACTGATACATGAGACAGTGACATGTGGATGTTTTAAAGAGGAGCTGTTAGGTATAAGGTCTCAGAGAAAATAAACACATATATCAGTAGCTAAAGATTGGCTGTACTTACATTACATATGCATTTCACTGTCCACGTTTGTACTTCACAGAATTTGTATATAGTATATGCAGAGATAGATGCTCCTGACAGCTCATGGCAGGCTCCATGTTTTTCTGTCAAATGTCGTCGTCATGTCCTGCCTGCTTCCTGATCACAGATAAGCTCCTACTTGAACAACACAGTGTGCAGTGAATATTAATGAGCCATGTGGCTAGGAACAATAGCTGACTCCTGCAGTGTACTCTGCCCCGGAGATTTATCAGTGCTACACGCTGGACTGAGTTACAAGCTGCTGAAACGTCTCATTAGCAGCCGAGGGGAGGGCCCCAGAATGCTTTGCAGTATAGTATGCGGCTTGCGTCCTCAAAGGTAAAAGAGATTTTTATCTTCAATAATGCCTTTATGGCTTCCTTCTAAACTGTTTAACACAGGAGAATAGAGGTTTAAATTAGCTTCTGCAGCCTGACAGTTACTCTTTAAGGATCATGCTAAAAAAAAAAAAATACACAATTACACAGTGAAGCTTTTGCATGAATGAGGTTACTGTGGGGGTGCTTCAAAATGAAATGTTTTGCGGTAGTGGTCCTTTAAAAAAACACTATCACGAAAAAGTAGGCCGTTAAAATGTATCAGAACTGACAGGTTTTGGGCCAGTCCATCTACTCATCTTCTCAGGGTTTTGTTTTCAACAGCAGTTTAACTGCCAGAATAGCAAGATACCAGCCAGCCTCCCTAATCACTTGCACACTATTTTGTCAGTTAGACTTTGCACCTGCCGTTTAGGAAATGCTGTTGAAAACAAAGAAACCCCTTTGGAATCCCCCATCAGGAGATCAGCTTTTAACTGCCTACTTTGTTCGCAACAGTGAATATTAATGTCAAAAAGACTGAACCCATCCTGACTTAAAGGGGTTCTTTCGCGAAAAAAGTAGGCAGTTAAAAAATGTGACAGATGACAGGTTTTGGGCCAGTCCATCTTTTTAAGGGGGATTCTCAGGACTTTTTGTTTTCAACAGCATTTCCTGAACAGTTGAACTGCCAAAATAGCAAGATACCAGCCGGCCTCCCTAATCACTTGCACACTATTATGTCAGTTAAATTTTGCAACTGTTTTTCAGGAAATGCTGTGAAAACAAAGAAAGCCCTGAGAATCCCCCTTAAAAAGATGGACTGGCCCAAAACCTGTCACATTTTTTAACTGCCTACTTTTTTCGCGAAAGAACTCCTTTAATGATACAGGATGAGGGGAAGGGGGTGTTTGTCTCACAGTTAAAGGGGTCCTGTTGCACTTTACAAAAAACTGTCACTTACCTGGGGCTTCTATCAGCCCCCTGCAGCTGGAACGTCCCACGCCGTTCTCCTCTGATAACCTGTTCACTGCCACCGGTGTAATTTTTTTGTCTAACTAGACCAGGGGTCTGCAACCTTTAAGACATAAAGAGCCACTTGGACCCGTTTCCGAAAAGAGAAAAAAACTGGGAGCCGCAAAACCATTATAAAACAAATCTAACACTGCATATATTGTTTCTTACCTTAATGCTATATACAGGATCAGATATGACCCCAATATGCACAAATTGTTAGCAGATATGACCCCAATATGCACAAATTGTTAGCAGATATGACCCCCAATATGCACAAATCGTTAGCAGATATGACCCCAATATGCACACATCGTTAGCAGATATGACCCCAATATGCACAAATCGTTAGCAGATATGACCCCAATATGCACACATCGTTAGCAGATATGACCCCAATATGCACAAATTGTTAGCAGATATGACCCCAATATGCACAAATCGTTAGCAGATATGACCCCAATATGCACAATCCTTCAGCAGATCTGACCCCAATATGCACAATCCTTCAGCAGATCTGACCCCAATATGCACAATCCTTCAGCAGATCTGACCCCAATATGCACAATCCTTCAGCAGATCTGACCCCAATATGCACAATCCTTCAGCAGATATGAAAAGAAAAACCCATTTACTCACCTAGTCAGAAGACCTCCTGTCACGATCTCCTCCTGTCCCGACCTCCATTCCCGACCTCCTTGTGGCGCGCAACTCCCCCGATCCTCTTCCTTCCCGACGTCACGTCCTGCCTGCATTACACTGCAGGGCTACGGGAAAATGGCCGCCCGAAGCCCTGCCCTGCACTGCACCGGTCCGGAGGCCTCTCTGATAGGCTGCCGGCCAGCGGCAGCACACGTCACACGCGCACCGCAGCCACTGACACACACTACCGGAGCCACAGCAAACGTGAAAAAGAGCCGCATGCGGCTCTGGAGCCACGGGTTGCCTACCCCTGAACTAGACGAATCTGTGTTGCTGTAGCTGTGGCCTAATTGGTGGCTGCTGGGCTGGGGGCAGGCTGTAGCAATGCAGGCGGAGGTTTCCTAAGTGCTTTGGCAGAATTCGGAAATATAGCTGCAATTTCATTCCCATTTCATAGCAAAATGCTACGAGTTACCTGTAATGAGTGGCTGTTTTCGTCTGCCATGATTGGAAGTGCTGACTTCAGATTGTTTGGGCTGGCGATTAGTATCATCCACCCTCTCCCACTCGTACATCCCCTCCATGGGAGTCTCTGTCACAAAGTCGAAGTTCCACCTCTCTTTGGCTTCCTCAATAGTACTGTTCATCAATCTTTCACAGTCTTGTCTGACAAGCTCATGATCCACAGGTCCAAAGAGGCTACGGCAAACTTTTTCGGGGCAGCCATTAGAATGTGAAAAAATAGCCCTGTCGTTTTGCATGTTGTCTGAAATATACAGAAATAAAAATTAATTTAAAAACCAGGATTAATAAAAAAATATGATCATATTCCTCTAAACAATTTGACAACATTGAAAGGATAAGGCTGTGGTAAATAATTTCAGCAGAAGAGGAAAATTATATTGCAGAGCAGCACAGTGGCTAAATTGTTCACTCTCTGGTTTGGACTCATCTGCATGGCGTTCTACCAGCATTCAGGTGCATACATAACACAACTGTCACCTGAAGGAATCAAGACTCAATCCACAGCTGATAGTTTGGGGTCAACCGCTGGACAGACCTCTTCTGTTGCTATTGAAGGCGAAGGAGGACAATGCAATGTGCACAATAGAGCGGCTTCTGGTGGAAGGGGTTACGGCCCGTTTCCACTACACGTAGATTGGATGCAGAATGCATGCCAAAAAACAAAAAACAAAAAAAAAAACCTGACTCCAATGAATGTCTATGGGCCTGTTTCCACTAAATGCAATTTTTCTGATGCAGATTTTCCCATAGGCATTCATTAGAGTCAGTTTTTCTGCATCCAATCTCCGTGTAGTGGAAACAGTCCCTAAGGAGAATACCATGCATTCGTGGTTCACTTTCGTTTAAAAGATCCAGCATTCTAGACCTTTAAAAGAGCTATGGTGAGGACTATCACATTTTTCCCACAACTCAAAAACATACTAGTTAAGGCAGCCATGCACTGGTCAATTGCAGCCAGATCGACCAACAGATTTTGAATCAATTTCAGCAGCAGCAATATATTACCTGTTCCACCGGCGCAAGTCCCCGGGGCCGTGCTGTTCCTTTCTCCAGCTGGTCGTCTTCTTCATCTTCTCTCAACTTCCTGTCCTGTGAGAAGGGGGAAGATCTAATAGTAGAGCGCCCTCTACTGTTTGAACTTCCGCTGGGTCACAGGACGGGACAGGAAGTGAAGATGCAGAAGATTACCAGCTGGAGAAAGGGACAGCTCGGACCCAGGGGACTCGCACCAGTGGAACAGGTGAGATTATTGCTGCGTGGTTCGTTGCAGAATCGCACAATCGAAATTTTCCACCTGGACAGATCAATGGAAACTATAGATTTTGGATAGAAATAGGTTGATCGGTCCGTGTTTGCTTTATCGATTTCACCACAGATTCGAACACAGTGATCGAATCTTCTGTCTATCGGTGGGAAATCGCGTTAGTGTATGGGCACCTTTAATCGGCTTCCCCTAAAATGACTCCTTTAATGTGAGAAAAGGAGATTAGATAGTGGCTCCTGTGAGGTGGACGTGTAATTAGGGCGGCAGGAAATTTGGCCGCAGGGTGAAGTAAAAAAAATAAATAAAGTCTCACACTGCTCCTGCCACGGCAGCATTAAAATTACCATTCCCCTCCAGGCACCGTGGACTGTGGGGTAAGACGTAATTCGGCTTCCAGTTATTTCTGGGAGAAGAATTATGCTTTACTTAATTGTAATTTGGACTCGGTCTCTTGAGGGAGCCCACATTACTGACAGACATCCACCCCGTCCTATGGCGGCGCCTAGTGCACCTAAATTTTCAGCGCCATTTTTTGCCTGACTCGTCTGCAATAGCTCATTGGTACTAGGTTATCTGTAAAGCACTGCAGACAATTTGTCAGCACTATATAAAATAAATTATTATCGTTTGCATTGCCATACCGCTTGTATTATTCTAACATGCACAGCTGTTCCCTCAGTGAATAGTTTTAAGTAACATTGCTTTATCCCAGTAATAATAAGCATATAGCAATGAATAATGTTGCATTTACGATTTTTCATTATAATTTTGAGTTAGATTTCATGAAAAGTCAGATTATATTAGGAAGTGTTTGTATAGAAATCTACAGAATCAGAAGTAGAGTTAGAGATCAGTGCACCAATAAACTGTATTTCTGCAAAGGAAAAGAAAAAAAAAATATGAGTGTTAAAAATAGTTTTGTTTGCCTGTATCGTATTACTACAGGTCCCACCCAGTGAAGGCTTACAATGACATCATTGCACAGTGAGTCAGGCATGTCCCAGCTTGCTCAAACATGCACCTTGCCCTGGTAATTGCAGGAACATGTCAGGACGAGCAACTCTTCAAATCTCCTATTCAAAATTGGATTCTTACAGGACTCTCTGTAGTAACAACAAACTTTTCAAGACTGCATGCTAGCAGTTACAGAAAACATTTCAGAAAACAATTGCTGCGGTAGTAGCTAAAGTTCTCCAAGATCTCCACTAAAAAAAAAACAAAAAAAAAAAAAAAAAAAACACACACACACACACACACACACACACACACGCACGCACGCACGCACGCACACACACACCAACCGCTTTACCAAACTTGAACACTTCTATTAAGCAACACATTACAACAGTGCCACCGATGCAGAGACGTTCCCAAAGGACAACTGAAGTGAGAGGGATAGGGAGGCTGCCAGATTTTTCCTTTAAAGAGACACTGAAGCGAGAATAAATCTCGCTTCAGTGCTTATATTCAGCAGGGGCATGTGTGCCCCTGCTAAAAACGACGCTATCCCGCAGCTGAACGGGGGTCCCTTCACCCCCAAACCCCCCCTGCAAAATAAACGACCAACTTGGTCGTAGATTTTGCTGCTCTTCAGGCAGGGCTAACGGCTGCAGCCCTGCCTCTCAGCGCCGTCTATCAGCGGCACATTGCCGCCTCTACCCCGCCCCTCTCACTGAAGGAAGACTGAGATGGGTGGGGGAGAGGCGGAGATACGCGCTGACAGACGCGCGTGAGGCAGGGCTGCGGCCATTAGCCCTGCCTGAATGCGGAAGTGATCCCCCGCTGCACAGAGGGGATTTAGGAGGTAAGGGACCCCCATTAGCCCCTGCTGAATATAAGCACTGAAGCGAGATTTATTCTCGCTTCAGTGTCTCTTTAAAGCAATACCAGTCACCTGGCTATCCTGCTGATCCTCTGCCTCTAATACTTTTTAGCCATAGACCCTGAACAAGTATATGCAGAACAGGTGTTTGACATTGAAAGAATTAAAAAAAAACAACACAAGAAGTCAAAAACCGCCCAGCACTAACGGCCACACGAACGGAATGCAATGTGAACAAGGCCACTACCTCCATGCCAAGAGTTAACCACTTGCTCCTATGCAGCTGGCACTCCCCAGGGAGCCACATGGTTCATGTTCCGTTAGAGAACTCTGTTGAAGGGTGGCAGTGACGTCCTCTCCCCCACTGCAAGCACTCCTGTCCAATAATGTACCCAAAAAGGTAGGCGTAACCTCTCCCACCCCTTAGGGAGTATTATGGTGAATTCTGGGAGACCCTTCTAATAATAGGATGGCTATCATCAATTATACTGCCCAACTGTATGTATGAAATAAATGTGCGGGGCACCATCTTGCCAGTAATGTACAGGGAAATGTACTTTGTTTCCCTGTTCATTTGTATGAAAGCCATGCACAGCTATAGTAAGGGCTCAGACACACTATAAGCGCTTTTCTGAGCACTTGCAATTGATTAGCGCTATATTAAAAAAAAAAATTACCACAATCGCATAAAAACTTGTGATCGTGGTGATTTTTGTGAAAGTGAATGGGAGCGACTATTTTTAAAAAGCGCTCAGAAAGGCGCTTATAGTGTGTCTGAGCCTTAACAGTTGGACACAGATCCAAATATGCAATAGTTCACCTATGGCCTTCAGCTTGCCTTCTGCCTAATTGAGGTTTCTTTTCTATGGACTGTTGAGCTGTGTGCTCAGCAAGCAGTTACCAGGCAGCAGTAAGCAGTTGCCAGGCAGCAGTGAGCAGTTGAGAGAGTTTGAGAGACATTTCACTGCCTAATAGTCTGTGGAAAAGAGGCCCAATTGTAGCAGCACTAAAGCCTTTGGCTTAGTAAATTTGGGCCTCAGTAGTACTCAAGTGCTGGGGATCTCAGATTTGCTATAGAGAGCAAGGTATTTTAGCCCGATTGTTTATTTCCAAAAATACACGTTGCTCTGAGAGGTCTACAAGGAATATACAGGCATAACAAAAACTGATTTTTCCCTGTCCACTGAGCTAGATGTGAAATCTTACCAGGTAATATGTTCACAAATACACAAAATTATAGAGAGAGGCAACTAATAAAACTAGCTTTACAGTTCAGTTATATTTTCCCAGGCTAGGGTGCCCATTATTAACAGGCTTCCACATGTACACGAGCATCTGTGATCTGCCAACATGTCATTATAGCCACACAATGTACATTCTGCTGATGGGAATAAGCCTGAAATGATAATAAATATGAAGGGCATCAAGTCTAGCTTCCTTTAAAGCAGAGTACCCCAACCCCGTCCTCAAGGCCCACCAACAGTACAGGTTTTGCAGGAAACCGCAGACAATAACAGCTGGGGTAATTAGTGTTACAGCAGAGCTGATTGCGGTAACTACCTCTGTGGATTGCCACAAAACATGAAGTGTTGAGGACAGAGATGGGGGAACAATGCCTTAACTACCCAAAGACCAATTGGAGTCCAGTCCTGGGGCAGGGTTTTGCAAGAGATTGCGTAGGCATCTCCACTTGGATGACGGAGCTCCACTCCGTCAGTCTCCCAGCAGCGATCTCCGCTAGGAGACTGTTAGATGGCAAAACTGCGATCCAGATCGTACAGCACTGCGATCCACGACAGCTCTGAACTGGGGACAACCGTGTGACTCCCTGGGGAGACAGGAGCGATCGGCTGTCATAGGTAAGCCTATGACAGCCGGGGGGGGGGGGGGGGGGGGGGTAAACCTACAATCCTCAAGTGGTTAAAGGATACATGAGGTAAATCAAAGAAGATCAGATTTACTTACCTGGGGCTTCCTCCAGCCCGTAGAAGCCTGTGTGTCCCTTGAACACCGCTCCGCTCTCTGCCAGTGTCCTCCATAATGGCCAACGACCTGGCTAAGTCAGTGGTTTCTGCACATGCTTGCAGCCGCGCCACTTATGCTCCAGTGGCCAGGAGTGTTCTACGCAGGCCCAGTACTTCTGCTCCCCCCCACACCCCCAATCCCATTGTCTAAGTCACACATGCACGGCTTCCTAGTCTATCCACCTCCCTGCATAGCAGCAGAGTGCATCGTCAGCTACACAGCCAACTCACATCTATGCAGCCTAACCCAGTGATGTTGCCCAACAGGATTAGGTCGGGTGTTATATCAAGGATAGAGAGAATATGAATATACACATACATACAGTGGTGTGCAAAACTATTTGCCCCCTTCCTGATTTCTTATTTTTTTGCATGTTTGTCACACTTAATGTTTCTGCTCATCAAAAACCGTTAACTATTAGTCAAAGATAACATAATTGAACACAAAATGGTTTTTATTAATTAGTGAGGGGGAAAAAAAAAAAAAAAAAAACTCAAAACCTACATGGCCCTGTGTGAAAAAGTGATTGCCCCCCTTGTTTCTGTAGTCACCCCCAGACCTGATTACTGCCACACCTGTTTCAATCAAGAAATCACTTAAATAAGAGCTATCTGACACAGAGAAGTAGACCAAAAGCACCTCAAAAGCTAGACATGCCAAGATCCAAAGAAATTCAGGAACAAATGAGAACAAAAGTACTGTAATTGAGATCTATCAGTCTGGTAAAGGTTATAAAGCCATGTCTAAAGCTTTGGGACTCCAGCGAACCACAGTGAGAGCCATTATCCACAAATGGCAAAAACATGGAACAGTGATGAACCTTCCCAGGAGTGGCTGGCCGACCAAAATTACCCTAAGAGCGCAGAGAAAACTCATCCGAGAGGCCACAAAAGACCCCAGGACAACATCTAAAGAACTGCAGGCCTCACTTGCCTCAATTAAGGTCAGTGTTCACAACTCTACCATAAGAAAGAGACTGGGCAAAAACGGCCTGCATGGCAGATATCCAAGGCGCAAACCACTTTTAAGCAAAAACAACATTAAGGCTCTTCTCAATTTTGCTAAAAAAAACACATCTCAATGATTGCCAAGACTTGTGGGAAAATACCTTGTGGACCGCCGAGACAAAAGTTGAACTTTTTGGAAGGTGCGTGTCCTGTTACATCTGTCGTAGAAGTAACACAGCATTTCAGCTAAAGAACATCATACCAACAGTAAAATATGGTGGTGGTAGTGTGATGGTCTGGGGTTGTTTTTGCTGCTTCAGGACCTGGAAGACTTGCTGTGATAGATGGAACCATGAATTCTACTGTCTACCAAAAAATCCTGAAGGAGAATGTCCGGCCATCTGTTAGTCAACTCAAGCTGAAGCGATCTTGGGTGCTGCAGCAGGACAATGACCCAAAAGACACCAGCAAATCCACCTCTGAATGGCTGAAGAAAAACAAAATGAAGACTTTGGAGTGGCCTAGTCAAAGCCCTGACCTGAATCCTATTGAGATGTTGTGGCATGACCTTAAAAAGGCAGTTCATGCTAGAAAACCCTCAAATAAAGCTGAATTACAACAATTCTGCAAAGATGAGTGGGCCAAAATTCCTCCAGAGCGCTGTAAAAGACTTGTTGCAAGTTATCGCAAATGCTTGATTGCAGTTATTGCTGCTAAGGGTGGCCCAACCAGTTATTAGGTTCAGGGGGCAATTTCTTTTTCACACAGGGCCATGTAGGTTTTGAGTTTTTTTTCTCACTAAATAAAAACCATCATTTAAAACTGCATTTTGTGTTCAATTATGTTATCTTTAACTAATGGTTAGCGGTTTTTGATGAGTAGAAACATTTAAGTGTGACAAACATGCAAAAGAATAAGAAATCAGGAAGGGGGCAAATAGTTTTTCACACCACTGTATACACACACATACACACATACATACACATATACCCCGCAAGGGCAGGGCTCTCTCCCCCTTTTGTGTCTTGGTAACCATTATACATTTTATTCATCATCATGTTAATTTTATCACTGTCATTACCATTTCGATAATTTGTATTTTGTATCATTCTTTGTATTTTGTCACTAATTATGTATCTTGTATATTGGTGTACACCAGTGTCTATTATGTACTCCATGTTTGTTTCTTACTTTGTACAGCGCCACGGAATCTGTTGGCGCTTTATAAATTAATAATAATAATAATAATAATAATAATAATAATGATACATACACACCTTAACAGTACACCACAAACCAGGGCTGTGGAGTAGGTACAAAAAAAAACAAAACAAACGTATCTGACTCCCACTCCAGGTACCCAAAATTGCTCTGACTCCTCAGCCAACATTTGGGGTGTACCCCTATCAGGCATAGCATGATAAGGACTACAAAAGACAAAAATGTTCAAGCATGTTTAAGATGAACAAATGGTAAAGATGCTTGTAAGACAAAGCATGTGTATGCGGACATTAAAAAAGGATCCATAATTTTGCAAGACAATGTTTGATTTTCTATTGTGTTTGGACAGGTTTACAATGCATACATTAATCTTGGCACAGATGTGCAAGAAGGCTACCCTCAGACATGAGAGGGTGATTGGCTATAGAAATACAACCTTAATTCTCAAGGCACTATGGGACAGAATAAGAATTTTCCTACAGTTCTGCTGGTACGAAACACTACCACAGCCAGCCCAGAACATATTAACTGCAATTGCACAATAGCTAATTGACTAACCTTTCAGCAATCCTCGCTATGGTCGGATATGACCCAGGCAACAAATGTAAACCTTTGCTATTAAGTAGAAGCCTAAATCTTCTTCTAAATCCAGGCCAGGTATTCAGAATCAGGTATGTTCACTGATTATCTGCAAATGAACTGAAAACCATGTACACAATTACTAAAGAAGGACAATTTTTTTAATGCAATTTGATTTTTATAGAGCAATGTGTTTTTAATGCACTTAACATGAACTGACAATATTAGATACATTAACCAATTTCCTTCACACATACATTTTGAAAACAGTAGATTGGGGTTTCTCCATTTCAGTTATGGCAGATAGCCATGCCTCCTCTATATCAGCAGCATCTGAGGTTTTATTTACATCTATAGTAACCAAACAGTGGGAAGCTATGGAAAATCCCACGAATGTCTATGATAACTCGGAATATTCTGCACCATAAGTGATGTCAGCATGAAAACACTGAGATCGTTGTACTTCAATGGAAAAAGGAAATGAAAGCAGCTTATACAGCTTTGAAGATAAACTGGACTAGAAGGCACTAATAATCTGTAGTAACACATTTAACTACTGTATGTGTGTAATGACATGCAACATAATAAAGACTAACTAAATGATTATATTAAAGAAGAGGAAGAAAACATGTACTGGGATGAAAGAAAATAGAACAGTGGACTATTTTAGAAAACTTTATATAGGTGTGATAATCTAGCAACATGGCCTCATGCAGACAAAAAGGGAGCATTTTTTTTTCAAAACAGACAAACACAAAAAAAATTAGCAATTTTTTCTTAGCCATGTAGGCGGTGACTTAAGAGGCACGCTAATGCTGAAAAGATAGAATGCTGTAGCATTAAGGACCACCGAACCCCTGACACCTGGTGCACTTCGGGCTTAAGCGCTCGGTGATCCGCACTGCCTACAGCATGTAGGCACCTCTTCCTTCACTTAGCACTGCACCTTCTGATTCTCACTATATTGTGTGCTCGATCATTGGTCTCTTGCCGGTTGGTAATTGCTGACTACTGCCTGGTTTTTCCAGGTTTACTTGAATTCATTATTGCCCTTTAGTCCTTACTGGATGTTATTGTGGATTGTGCAATGTATTCCATGTTATGTGGTATACATTCTGCTGCATTATATAGTCACTAGTGTTTAGATTGATTGATTATCTGAGTGGTGCTTTTTGGTGAAATTCTCTCTGTGTCGGTATTCAGTATTGCAATTTTTCCCTAGCATGCTCATTTATTGATAAATTAGCATTATACTAAGGTTATATGGTGCTTGTCCATAATCTTTTCAAACCCATCCTTTAAAAGCAGTGGTCCTCAAACTAACGCCCCCAAGGCTGAATGCAGCCCCTTGAGGCTTTATCACTGGCCCACCAAACAATATAACTTATAGATGTGTGGCCCACTGCACCTTTAAATATCGGCAGCCCACATTTAGAATAGCAGTGCTGGCACCACCCATCCACATATTGTAGAAGCCAGCGAGCAGTCATTTGCTGGCTTCCAATCCAATTCTGCACCAGGTGACACTGCTGTCCAACTGGACGGCAGGTTGTCACCTGGGTATGCTTCACTGTCCGGTGGACAAAGACTTTCTTTGGGTGCTGCATGACTGACTGGCTGCTGCTGGGAGTTCTCCTCCGGACATGATTGGGGGGAATCAATACCTAGATTCAATGTAATGTTTTTTTCAGCATCATTTTATGTATGTTCCGGCCCCCCAGCAGTCTGACGTATGTTGACCCGGCCTTTGACCAAAAACATTTGGGGACCCCTGCTTTAAAGGAATTCTGAGATAATTTTTTTTTAGATTATGGATTAAAATCTTCTGCAGTGCTTTACAGAGTACAATTAATGAATGGTCTCTGGCTCTCAAAGGTGTTCACAATGCCCCTTCCACTGGATGTGGCTCCTATTTAATACTGACAGGTTTAGTCTTATTTCACACGGACACCTTGCATTGGGTCAGACAATCTAATGGCGTATCAAAAGCCATGCATTTATATTGTAATAGTATGTTCATATTGGAGCGTTAGCAGTGCAGCGCAGGATCATCTGTTAGATTAGAATCTAGCTAGGCATGCTGTCTGGTACTGGATAACATGTATTTGTGCAACAAACATACATTTCATGTACTGTATGCAATACAACGCTCCAGTGTCAAACTAACCTTAAGATCGCATTCACAGTGGGACGTTATGGTCGCATGTTATAAAGTCTTATAGCGCAGCTTACCGCACTGCAATGCTAATCCTATGGGCCATTCACAGTGCCACGTTAAAGTCACACAAAAAAAAAAAAAAAAAAAAAGTTGCGTTGTGGCAGCAGTGCATTACCTCTTAGGCTAGTGACACACCAGGACGTTGCGTTATAGGGCACATAATGTGCCCCTAACGCAACACCTGGTG
Source organism: Hyperolius riggenbachi (assembly GCF_040937935.1). Classification (NCBI taxonomy): domain Eukaryota; kingdom Metazoa; phylum Chordata; class Amphibia; order Anura; family Hyperoliidae; genus Hyperolius; species Hyperolius riggenbachi. Next base: position 353,636,758 of record NC_090647.1, on the reverse strand, counting down.
CTCTCTGGTGTGGACGTCGGAGTGAGCTGCGTTGTGCAGCTCACTCTGGCGTCTGTGATGTCGTGATGCGTACTCTTGGACGCATGCGGCATCACGTGGTCCCGCCTGGCCAATCGCCGTACAGAGCGGCCGCTCCAGGAAGTAAACACTGCACGTCACTGAGTGCAGTGAATATTAATTAGCCATGTGCCCGGCCGCTCTCCCCTCCTCCCCAACATGACTGAGCATGTGCAAACAGTCTAACGCAGCTTAGCCGCGTAGAACGCACAGCATGCAGCACTTTACTGCGTTACAATGTAACGCAACGTGGGCAGTGTGAACAGCCCACTTGTGTTACATTGCTGTGCGTTGGGGGAGCGTTACAGGCTGCACTAACGTGCGCCTGTAACGTCCCTGTGTGCAAGAAGCCTTAAAAAGGAACTCCAGTGAAAATATTGTAGTAAAAAAAAAGTGCTTCATTTTTTACCATAATTATGTATAAATGATTTAGTCAGTGTTTGCTCATTGTAAAATCTTTCCTCTCCCCGATTTACATTCTGACATTTATTACATGGTGACATTTTTACTGTGGGCAGGTTATGTAGCTGCTCCTAGCTGTTTTGGCTGTTAGAGACAGCTGTAAACAGCTAATTCCTGTCTGTGAACATTGTTACATTGTGGCAGTTTGCCCAGAGTACCACGGTACTCAGAGCTTCTTGTGGGAGGGGTTTCATCACAAAATCAGTCATACAGCGCCCCCTGATGGTCTGTTTGTGAAATGCAATAGATTTGTCATGTAAAAGGGGGTATCAGCTACTGATTGGGATAAAGTTCAATTCTAGGTTGGAGTTTCTCTTTAATGTAGACACGTTGCAACTTTAACGTTGCATTAAAATGCAACGTCCCACTGTGAATACAGCCTAAAGACACAAAGCTAAAGATGCCCTGCGCTGCAGCTGGACTTTGGCAAGATGAAACACTATGTAAATCAAGATATGTATTGTCCGCCCCTTGTAGAGCATCACTCAGACTAGGAAAAAGCAGGGCCAACAATGGGAGACAGGCATTTCAAATGCATTGCATGACGCAAAGTGGCATCAAACCTACAGGCGAGGAGAGTAGTGTGATGAACGCACTAGTGATGAACGATAACTGCAGTATTGGGATTTGTCCACTAGATGGCAATACTTCGTAGCAAAACATAAAATATATTTTCCCAAGTTAAAACAGCAGTACTTCAAAAATAAGTGTATAGCGTGCGCCTTTTTAATATAAATTATATTGCCTGCATCACTTTGCAATATTTTACTAGGAATCACATTGCAAGTGCTATAACATTTTATGCAAACTGGCAGAGATTTAAAATAGATTTAAGACAACCAGACAGCTAAATACACAGCTAAAGTACTGTATATGTCAAACATCTTGCCACATGGTTTGTAATTCTGCAAGCTCCTCCAATAATATACTTTATACAGATTGCACAGCCCAGTCAACATAACCAGCACTCTACCACATTGCAATAATACATAGGGCCCAATTCAGTTCACTTTCTCCTGGGTGATATTTTCACATTATATTTAAAATGCCTTCTAAGCCACCAACAAGCAAGAAAATACTCAAATAATGTTGACGGAACATTTTCACCTACTTTTTAGTTCTTTTTCAATTGCAGGGTGCAAAAGTTTAAACAGAAGATGAAAATTACCACCAAGGAGTGCCAAGCAGTGTGAAATAGTACCACAGTGATTGGCCATGCTACTTTCCCTTCCTATAATTTTAGTTACCCAAGTGCTGTCCTTCAATAAGCAGTCTGGCAGGTGCCTCAGTTTCTCTCAGCGTCCATCTCATACCATTACAGGCAATGGATCCTGTTTAGAGATAGCACTACATGTCTGGTCATTGCTCCACTCTGCATTATGCTGGGTACACACTGAGATTTTCTGGTCGATTTACTGTCAGATCAATTATTTCCAACATGTCCGATTTGCTTTTCGATCGATTTCCGAGCAATTTCCGATAGATTTCCGTGCACTTTAATAGGAAATCGATCATGTTGGAAATAATCGATGACAGTAAATAGACCAGAAAATCTCATAGTGTGTACCCAGCATTAAAGCAAACTCAGAACTTCCTCTCTGCTCTAAAAACATAAGCAACAGCATTATAACCTTTAAGAAAAAAACTGTTAGGCCTGGTGCACACCAGAGGAGTTTTTCTGAGCGTTTTGAGCACACCGGAGCAATGAGGTTTTGTAAAAAAAAAAAGAAAAAACAAAAAAAAAAAAAAAACCATAGCATTACATTGGGTAGAGCTTTTGAAACCTCTAAAAGCTCTTCCCAATGTAATGCTATGGGGTTTTTTACAAAACCTCATTGCTCCAGTGTGCACAGACACATAGGATAACATTAGCAGCAGGTTTAAAAACTCAAAACGCTCAGAAAAACTCCTCTGGTGTACACCAGGCCATACAGCCTATACAAATCCTGCAATAAATCTAGTATCGCCCGCCCCACGGGCTTCCTCAGACGGTCACGTGGGCAGCACCGTCATGTTACTTTTAAAAGCCAGTGACGTCACCCGCTGCGCTGTTTGTGGTAAGATTCATCAGTCTGAGGAGGTGGTGAGAGCCCGCTGGGCAGTGCATTTGACATATGCATACAAGTGAAGCTGAAATCACTGTGAGGAGTGGATATTAGCCCTCCAAGTGTTGCTGATCTGTTACCAACACCTCCATGCTGGCTATGCTTTGAATACACGTGTATGCTAAGTGACCCCCCCCCCCCCACATGGACTAATACAACTGCATGCTTATCCCCACTCCCACTAACTCACATATGACAACACAGCGCTGCAACTATATATGAATGGGAGGAGTATAGCCGGTTTTGATCTGGGACTGCTCCACAATCTATGTACAGTATACAACATGAAGCAGGATCTGAGACCATAAGACCATACATTACAGAAAATCGTTACAACCTGAGATTCTCCCGGGAGTGTAGCAATTGAATGTGTGGTGTGAATTGAATGTGCAGTTTGAGTGACACGGCCGGCTGTGTATGCTGGGTTGGTACACACTCACAGGCTCGGTTTTATGGGGGTTATGGGGGGGGGGGGGGTTGTATGCAGAATACTAATAAATTTTGAAGTGTTTGAGACTCATGCTACATACACACTTCAGATAAAAGTCTTTGGAAAAGGCAAGATCACAGACCAATTTTACCCCCTTCCATGTAGTATGAGAGCCATACTCTACACCAGTGCTGTCCAACTGGCGGCCCGCGGGCAGCATCCGGCCCGCCAGGCCACCTGCTGCGGCCCGCTCGTGTCCCTGGGATGCAGGCATGGCTTGCGCTATCGGCGCCATGCCTGCTCCCTCGTATTGTGGCCTCCTGTGTCCCCGCTGGCCTCTCCTATGTCCCCCCGCTGCCTCACAGATCGCGGCGACTGAGGTAAACAGAGGGCGCATGGTACCTGCACGGAGTACGTCACATGCGGAAGTGAATCATTAGTCACTTCCGCATGTGACGTTCTGCCGCGCGGGTGTCATGCGCGCGCTCTGCTTGCCGCGATCTGTGAGGTCTGATCTGTGAGGCAGCAGCGGCATCGTCAGCGGGGACACCGGAGAGGCCAGCGGGGACACCGGAGGCCAGCAGGGACACCGAGGTAACGGGCTCGTTACTGGTGGGGGCACCTGTCACTAGCTGGGGGGGGCTCCTGACACTATCTAGCTGGGGGGGGGGGCACCTGTCACTATCTAGCTGGGGGGGGGGCACCTGTCACTATCTAAGTGGGGGGCACCTGTCACTATCTAGCTGGGGGGGCACCTGTCACTATCTAAGTGGGGGGCACCTGTCACTATCTAAGGGGGGGGCACCTGTCACTATCTAAGTGGGGGGCACCTGTCACTATCTAAGTGGGGGGCACCTGTCACTATCTAAGTGGGGGGCACCTGTCACTATCTAGCCTGGGGGGGGGCTCCTGTCACTATCTAGCTGGGGGGACACCTGTCACTACCTCAACTGGGGGGACACCTGTCACCTGGCATTTCAGCCCACACATCATCCCCAATCCGGCCCAAAACACAATTGCCAGGCACAGCAGCCAGTAGAGGAGAATTTAGAAGCCAGGTGAGAGGTGTCTACCATATTAAAGGGGCATTCTGCTTATTTATGTGAAATGGTGTCTATTTATGTGCCTCATGACTGCTGAATTTGTCGTGTTGGGGGCCTCATGATTGCTGAATTTGTCTTGTTGGGGGCCTCATGATTTGTTGGGGGCATCACGATTGCTGAATGTGTCTTGTTGGGGGCCTCATGATTGCTAAATTTGTCTTGTTGGGGGCATCATTAATGCTGAATTTGTCTTGTTGGGGGCCTCATGATTTGTTGGGGGCCTCATGATTGCTGAATTTGTCTTGTTGGGGTTTACATGATTGCGAACTGTGAGACTATGGAAAAGCTGAATCGTCATCATGAGACAATAGCATTAAACCTACTTTTTTAGCTTTTTAAAACGGAAAATAAAACTGGGAGGTTCTAAAAAAAAAACCCACATTTTTCAGGAGTAGGATGGATGAAATTGTTTATCTTCACAGTTTATTTTCAACTTGGATTTTCCATAATGTTCATGTATGAGTTAAAACGTTTGTATGTAGTTTAAATTGCTGTTGCCACTTTGCGATAAGTGACTTTTGGGTTGCAGTTTGGACACTCGGCCTCCAAAAGGTTCACCACCACTGTCCTAATCTAATGTCCCACATTGCTAAGTTCATGTAAATTTGTCTCCACACCTGCATTCTGGTCCATGGCCAGACCCATTTTTCAGCGCGGCGCGCTACAATGGACCCCTCATGTTTTCTGGCGCGCGTAACTTCACCATTATTTTAAATTGCATTTTGTGAAAAGTGCTGCCAATCTAATTATCCTTTAATTGCATTTTTTCCAGGGGGGGGGGGGGGCTCCATCAAGAACCTTCGGCCCTCCACCATGGGGTCTGAAAAAAAAGTGGCCCTCCATGACCATGAAGTTGGACAGCACTGCTCTACACAGTCTATTCTATGGAGCTGAACTCCCCATCAGATAAAATCTTTGCAAGATGCTGCACACAAATATGCCCGTACACATTCAAAAGATTATCTGCAAAAGATCTCTTCCTGCAAAAGATCCATTCCTGCAAAATGCATTCATAGTCTATGAGATCTGCAGATCATCATACACACCTTGTTTAACAGACTTCATCTGCATATCTGGCAATCATCTGCAGATCTGAAAATCCATCCTGGTGGATCTGATCTGCAGATGATTGCCTGTTAAACAAGGTGTGTATGATGATCTGCAGAGCTCATAGACTATGAATGCATTTTGCAGGAATGGATCTTTTGCAGATAATGATCTTTTGAGTGTGTACAGGCATCTTTGTGTGCAGCATCTTGCAAAGATTTTATCTGATGGGGAGTGCAGCTCCATAGAATAGACTGTGTAGACAGAGTATGGCTCTCATACTACATGGAAGGGGGTAAAATTGGTCTGTGATCTTGCCTTTTCCAAAGACTTTTATCTCAAATGTGTATGTAGCATCAGTGAGACAGTCCTTTTGTTGGTGTTTACCAATTAGCTTTCTGTCGTGGCAGTCAGCTGCCACAGCTCCGGGATCAAATTACCACTTGTGCTTAGTCAAAGATAAGGTGGAATTAAACAAGTTTAACTCTCTAAATATACAGGGTGGATTTCTATAGGTTTTCCTTCTGTCCTCTGCAAGAGTTCAGGTCCACTTTAGCTCTGCTGATGATGTCAGACTGGCAGTGTATCTGTATAGAATACATACGGTGTACCACACCAGCAGCTTTTCAATCTTCTGCCAGCAGCAGGATGCTTGACTTGTACTACAGTGGTGCAGGAAGGCTGCAGAGAAAGCACATAAATTTCCCTAACCACCATAAATGCTTAACCAATGATATCATGCACCAGGACACGGAAGGATTATGAAGTTAGTCAGGTAGTAGCTGCCAGTTGTTTACACCAAATCATATGTCCTTATCTTCCTCTTAACCTTGGACTCTAAACACTTTCTACTGCAAGGGAACAGTATATCACATTAAACAACAGTTTAATAGCATACTAAGTGTCAATATACATGGGTTATGTTTTGCACAATGCGATCTGTATAGGCGTGTTATTCAGGTTATAAGCGCTGTCCTGGGATGACATTAAAGTGGACTTGAACTCTTGCACGGGACAGAAGGAAAACCAAGAAATGCACCCGGTATGTATTTAAAAAGAACACGAGGTGGGTTTGAAGAATGTTATCTGCATACAGAGGCTGGATCTGCCTATACAGCCCAGCCTCTGTTGCTATCCCAAACCCCACTAAGGTCCCCCTGCACTCTGCAATCCCTCATAAATCACAGCCACGCTGCTGACAAACAGCTTGTCAGAGCTGGCTGTGTTTATCTCTATAGTGTCAGTCTGCTGCTCTCCCCGCCTCCTGCAGAACTCCAGTCCCCGCCTGCATCCCTTCCCTCCCTGCTGATTGGAGGGAAGGGACGGGGGCAGGGACCGGAGCTATGCAGGAGGCGGGGGAGCAGCTGAGACTGACACTACAGATGTAAACACAGCCTCACAGCACGGCTGTGATTTATGAGGGATTGCAGAGTGCAGGGGGACCTTAGTGGGGTTTGGGATAGCAACAGATGCTGGGCTGTATAGGCAGATCCAGCCTCTGTATGCAGATAACATTCTTTAAACACACCTCGGGTTCTCTTTAAGAGTTTAGCCTGCAATTCCCTCTCATCTGTGACTAAGCACAATTTGTAATTTGATTCCTTAGCTGTGTCAGCCTACTGCCACAGCAGAGAGCTCATTTGTAAATACAGAATGTTAATAGGTCTGCTTCCATTAAAGCAGGAAGTAGTCAAACTGCAGATTTCTTGCAGGATTTGTATCCACAGTACCTTTTTGCCATTCCCCTCAGAGTGCTCTTGCAGCATTTTTCTTGTGGGTTTTTGATGAAGAGGTTCAAAGTGAGGTGCTGTGCGTTTTTGGTGTGTTTGCGGTCCGCTAATTGAAAACGTATTCGCGTTTTGTAAGCATATTTTTCCTGCATCGGAATACATCAAATTTAAATACTACCCTACCCCCCCCCCCCCCCCCAAAGTGTAAAATGCAATTAAATGCCATGCATATGTGTCACCATAAACTTTCATTATGTGCGTTTTGGCAGCCATCCTGCATAATATGCAACAAAACCAGCGTTTGCAAAATGTATACTGTAAATCGCAGATCTGTTTCTGCTTCCCATTGACTAACATTGCTGCATAAACAACGCAGCGTTTTATGCAACGCTAGCGTTTCTGCTATGTGTGCACCCAGCCTTAGAGGCAGAGGATCAGCAGGACAGCCTGGCAACTGGTATTACTTAAAAGGAAATAAATATGCCAGCCACACAACTCATAGAAACGCAGATGGTGTGCTTTCGTATGCGTTGAACGCACGGCCATCCGCGTTTGCTGATGTGAACGGGCCTCCATGTTGAAGACGCTTGTTTTTTGTATGGACGAGTGTGAATCCTGTTTTTACTGTTATCAAGATTATCCCAATATAATTACCTCTTAAACTTGCCTGATATTGACATCCTCACCATATACTAAATATCTAAGTATATCACACCAGATAGGACTCCTGCATGTGCCTCTATATATGGTACTGTAACAAGACCCAAACTAGAGTTCTTGACCATGGCAGCTAGTCTGGACCAGCTCTGGGGGGGGGGGGGGGGGGGGGGGGGGGGGGGGGGGAATTAAAAAAAAAAAAAAAAAAATCAAAAAAAAAAAAAATCATATGGACAGTGGACCCGATATTTTACTAAAGCTGGCCACTAACGGTCCAATTTCTAGCGAAAAATCGTTAGAGCGATCAGAAATTCTGATCGGATTGGTTGTAAATAATCTCCATTGGTGGACACAATCGATTATGAACGAGTGAAAAAAATGTCGCCTGAATGAATTTTCATCGAACAAAAATTTGGATTTTCTTGGTGGTCGTGATAGATAGGAAGCAATAATTGGTTAGTTGATGTGTAGTGAACGATTTTTCGTAACCGATCAGAATTTCTGATCGCTCGAACGATTTTTTTGCTAGACATTGGACCGTTAGTGGCCAGCTTTAGATCCGGAGTATCAGATCACCGCGGCTGAACCCATGGTTCTCCTCCTTGCCCCTACCAAACTGTCGTACACCATGCAGTCGTCCCTCTGCCCTCTTTCATAGCAACAGGCTGTGTTGCTATCCTCTAAACTAGCAAAGCATCTGTACAGAAGTCAGTTGTGAACTATCGCTTGAGGAATCAGGCCTCCATCCCTGTGGGTGACAGAAAATGTACAACCCCTTATAATCTTCTGCAGTGCCAAACCAAAGAATGACAATAAGCAGGATTTCAACATATTAAAAGTTCTCCAGGAAGCCAGAGCTACATTGATAGGTTTGCCAAAAGGAACAGACTAGTTTTCACTACAATCTTGTACAGATGCTCGATGAAACTCATCTGAGGCGGCTGCAAACAACAACCTCTGCCGAGAATCAAGCATATGCACATCAGCACCTGACGCCTCGGGGCATCAATCAGACAAATAGGGTTGGCCAATTGCTGTCAGAGTGTATTGTTCTTATCACTCAGCATGTGAAGTCACTCTCGCGCCACACCATCATCCCCACAAAAAGCGATACTAGCCTGCAGGCTAGTTATATGTCTGTACAGTGTCAACCCTATACTGTTGACCGAGTAACTATCCCTTGCTGGCGACTTTCCTTGTGTGTGTACTGAGCTTAAAGAGAACCCGAGATGGGTTTTAAGAATGCTATTAGGACACAGAGGCCGGTTGTGCATACTGTCACCAGCCTCTGTTACTATACCGTGCCCCCCCCCACTGCGGTCTGCTGTCCCCCCCCCCCCCCAAAAAAAAGCCGCCGTCCCTGCCTCTGGAGGGAAGGGATGCAGGTGGGGAGCGGTGCTTTAGAGGAGGCGGGGGAGCGTCAGAGAGTTAAATCCTGGATGTAAGCAGTGTGCTAGTTACACACAGCATGTCGCTAGCAGGACTTTTTTTTGTATTTGTTTTTTTTGCGGGGGGGGGGGGGTGGGGGCGGGGGGGGGGTCGGGAGAGAGAGAGAAACAGCACAGTATAGTAACAGAGGCTGGTGATAGTATGCACAACCAGCCTCTGTGTCCGAATAGCATTATTAAAACCCACCTCAGGTTCTCGGGAACTTCAGCCTAAACATACTGTCATTAAGTTACATTAGTCATGTTAATTAATATAGATTAATAGAATATCTTACCCACCCGGTTTTAAAAGAACAGACAAATGTTTGTTATTTCATGGGAGCAGCCATCTTTTTGGTTGCAAGGAGGTGACAGGGAAAATGATACACAGTTCCGACTGTCACTCCTCCCAGCTGCTAGGCAACGAGAACAGCAGCAGAAATCCTAACATGCTTTGCACAGCATCAGAGGAAAAATGCCTGGGCAGTTGACTTTGATGGGGGGAGCTTAGCTTCTGTGCAGCTAAAAAACAAAATTAGGCTCGTGTAAAAAAAAAAAAAAAAGTTCTGATGCTGTGAAACTGTTTAAGAACCATCAAACCTTTTCAATGCTGCTGAGTAGATTTTTAGTCTGGAGGTTCACTTTAAAGAGAATCTGTATTGTAAAAAAAAAAAAAAAAAAAAAAAAAAAATATAATAAATCGCACAAAAGTAAACATACCAGTGCGTTAGGGGACATCTCCTATTACCCTCTGTCACAATTTTGCCGTTCCTCGCCGTATTAAAAGTGGTTAAAAACAGTTTTAAAAAGTTTGTTTATAAACAAACAAAATGGCCACCAAAACAGGAAGTAGGTTGATGTACAGTATGTCCACTCATAGAAAATACATCCATACACAAGCAGGCTGTATACACCCTTCCTTTTGAATCTCAAGTGATCATTTGTGTGTTTCTTTCCCCCTGTTCTCATGCACTGAAGTTTCAGGCTACTTTCTTCTTGCAAACATCTTTGCCCTTGTCTGTAATTCTTCAGTATGTGAAAGCCCAGCCAGCTCAGAGGACGATTTATCCAGCTTGTAAAAGATAAGAGAAGAGAGAAGCTGCTCTAATCCTAAATAACACACAGGCAGTGTGCAGAGAGGGGCCTGGAAGGGGGAGTTCATAGCGGAACCACAACACTGAAGAACTTGGCAGCCTTCCAGACACAGGCCGACAAGTCTGACAGGGGAAAGATACATTGATTTATTACAGAGACAGTGATAGTATAAAGTGCTGCAGTAAGCCAGAACACATTAGAATAGCTTTTGGAACTTGTAGGATGATAAAAAACAGGATGCAATTTTTGTTAAGGAGTCTCTTTAAGGTTGGAGTTTGCCTTTAACCTTCTTGGCAATTAAGACACCTGAGTGTTGTTTTTCTAGGTTAAAGTGTGATGAAGTAATTCTCACTGTTAAAAATACTTGAAAATTTTATTTGACTTCATGACATGCTGGTTAAGGGCTGGTTCACACGGGCGTCTGCTGAGCTTTCGCTTGGCATCACATTCAAACGCCAGCGTTTAAAAGCTAGCTTTTAAAGGCTTTTGGGAAGCGGTCGAGGCTAGCAGTTCTGGTTTCTGCTATTGTTTCCTGGCGTTTACCGCCTCTGAAAGCAGCATGTTGCTTTCGAGACTACACGCATCTACCGCCAGGCTTTCATGAAAGCCTGCAAAAGCCAGCTCTAAACGCTCCCATTCCCTTGAATAGGACAGCGGTAGATCCCAAAAAACGCTGCGTCTGAAACGCCGCATTAAACGCCACAAAAACGCCCATCTGAACCAGCCCTAAATCTACTCATCATTTTCAAAGATACATGGTATGTAATTTTCTACATGATATGTGCTACCACCTTGTTATTACTGAAAGATCACAGACTAGTTGACTAGAAGAGAAGCAGATGGAGGCAAAGGATTCTGAAGAAAGACTAAGGCCTCGTTCAGACTATACGCGCTGCCGTCCGCATTTTGGCAGCGCGTATAGTGTGCGACACGCAAGAACGGTAGAAGGGCATAGACAGCCCTTCTACCGTTCCCATCATATGCGCTGCGTGGCAGCGCGATTGCGCTATCGCGTGCTGCACGCATTTTTTGGGAATCGCAGCGCAGATCCCATTCATTGTAATGAATGGGATCTGCAGCGCAGCGCATAGGAGCGCAGATGGCGTGCGATCGGACGCGTTGCGTTCCAATCGCACAACCATCTGCGCTAAATGATGTGAACGAGGCCTTAGACAACTAACAGGATATGGTAACAGAACAAGTTCTTCTACAGATGTGAATGGCTGTGAGATTTTCATGTTGCAGGCAGGGAGATTTCCCGTGTTAGAGTGTAAAGGCTGAGTCAGCGAGCTGCTAATAACATACAGCGTCATTCTCTGTCATTTGGGTCCTTATTTAGTCACACTTCTTTGGGAGGAGATAGAGTCCCTGGCTGGGACATGTCCAAGCATATTCCCTCGCACTCAGTCATGCAACATACTACTTCATAAAACACATGCGTAGGGGATGCTCTGACAAAGCAAGGAGAAATATGCAAAGTACAGTAATCACCTCTAGCCAATCACAATACTTTCCCAAGTCACTCGTAGTGAGAAAAGACGGGCTGCAATCACTAGCGTCTACTTTATAAGTGGTAATTCCCTGACTGCCAGGCTATTCCAGAATTCCCAGTGCAAGTAAGCAAGTCACTTGTCCTTACATGTGCCATGCTTGATCCGGGCAGTGATTTTAAACATGATAAAGACAACAAACGGCAGATACGGTAACTAGTTTTTGGCAGCCTTCACATTTCTCTTCATACATACAGGCATTTTTAGTGAAGGGAAAAATTTCACTTTAGGTTTCACATACCTGCCAACATAATAAAAGGGAAGGCTCTGGATATCAGAGTCTTCCCAGTCCTCGGTCTGTCCCATCGTTCCTGCCATCCTGGATTGAAGCCATTTGCCCTGCTAGATGGAATAGCTCTTTGGCACTCCTCGGCAGACCTGAGAACTACTCGCTCCCCAAGTAGTTTTGAAGACAAGCAAAAGCGTATTGTGCGTGCGCGAGTCCGTGCAGTAGAGATGCCCGAGTCTATGGAACTACTCGGGAATGTGAGTAGTTACGAAGGCTGTCTGAGGAGTGCCCAATGACCTAGCAGGACAAATAGCTTTAACTGGGCATGGTGCAGGACAGATGGGATGGACAAAGGACTGAAAGGGCTGCATGGCGTCCAGAGCCTCCTCTCTGCATAGGCATTATGAAACCTAAAAGTTTTTCAATTCAGTTTTTTTTTTTTTTTCTTTTTAGCAAAATGTAGCCACTGGTCTTGTGTGTGTATATATATATATATATATATATATATATATATATATATATATATATATATATATATATCTCCAGAAGCCAGCAGCTGCCCGCTTACATATAGTCATCTCCAATTAAAAATGTAACCTGTGATGAGCTGCTGTTGGCCATACCTCCATTTCTTTGAGGTTTTCATACATCTGAACAACCAGTACAAAAGGAAAAGTAGCAGAATGAAAGGTAACTTATAATTACAACTGGAAGTGGTGGTGACTCTTGATTGGGTAGAAAAACCCCAAACCCAGCATCTGAGTAGGGCTGTGGAGTCAGTTCAAAAATAATCCCGACTCATTTTATGAAACCACCGACTCCAGGTACCCAAAATTGCTTCGACTCCTTAATCTAATTTTTACAAAAGCTATGGATTTGGTTCAAAAATCATCCAACTCAGTTTACTAAAACCACCGACTCGGAATCCAGGTACCCAAAATTGCTCCGACTCCAACTCCACAGCCCCGCATCTGAGTTCTTCTGTGAATTTGATTGAAGTACGGGCACTCCACCATTCCCTCTTATTGCTCTGTTCCAAACTGATCAGGAACTGGGCAGCCAGCAACTTCTACCAAGTCATCCCATTCATCTAAGCAAATCAGAATCCCCAGCACCATATTACCTGCCAGTCTACTCTTGGAAATCACTGATAGCAGAGTAATTGTTCTTCAATCAAGAAAAAACATAGAACAGAAGAAAATAAAATGAAAAATGTGAGAAAAAACAAAAACAAGAGTAAGATGATTTTTAATAACTTTTTTTTTTAAACCAGGTATGCATTATTATGTATTTATATATAGCATCATCAGTGGCACTGTACACATAGTAGTGGGGTGCATAGACACCAAAGCAGTTTACAATATTATACAGTTAGGACATCCAGCTAAATAAGTACAAATACATACAGTAGTTGATGTGTGGTTTGAGACAACAGTGCTGGTACTTTGTCGATATGATAAAGTACAGCAGAAATGAGAAACACCAGGAGGGAGGTCCCTGCCTTTGCAAGCATACAGTCTAGAGCAGGGGTAGGGAACCTATGGCTCGGGAGCCAGATGTGGCTCTTGATGGCTACATCTGGCTCATAGTTGTGGGTTGATTCACTAAGCTACACTGCTCAAGAAGCACAGCTTAGTGTGGCAGTTCAAATAACATTTTCAAAATAGGTAAGTTACTGTTGTAGTGTGCACTAACTTACTCACACTACACCAAAACAAACAGCTGCTCCAATTGTCCCACTCTGGACCATGTCAGGTCCAGTGACTTTGTAGGAGGAGATCCCAGCACTTTGATTAGCCCAATAGGTTGCCTGTCACTTGACAGGCAGCCTTTTGGGCCAAAGTGCGGGGATCTCATCCTAAAAAGTGAATCAACCCCCAAGTCAGCTAGCTAATTGTACAAACTGTTAGTAGGCATTTCTCCTGTCTGGCTCTTGGGGAAATTGCTGATGTTGATGAAACCCAAAGAGAAGCTGAAGACATATCTGACACTTCCGCTGCCTGGCAGATCATCTGTATACACATCACCATGGCAACAGGGACGTGAGCCCTCTGCTGCGCATGGTCACAGTTTGAAACATATGGCTCTCACAGAATTACATTTTAAAATATGTGGCGTTTATGTCTCTCTCAGCCAAAAAGGTTCCTGGTCTAGAGGGTAGTGGGGTGGAGACAATAGGGGAGGAAACTAAGGGAGATAAGGCAGTGAGCCTTCAAATTATAAACTTGTCTGAAACGGTGTAGTACGTTTGAAGGTTTCCAGGTTTGGAGCATGACAGGCAGGCTGTGGGAGAAAAGTGACGAACACGAGAAGTCATGGATGCGGGCTTGAGAGGAGGTGACCTGGAAAACAAGAGGTCTCGTAGTAGGAGCAAAGCTTCCGGGTGGGCTTCTATCTACAGATTAATGAGGAATTGTATGGAGGTGACAACTCGTGTAGAGCTTTGTATGATTGGGTTAGGAGTCTGATCTGGATTATATAGGTAATTAGCAGCCAATGTAGGGATTGGTAGAGAGCAGAAGCATCACAGGAGCTGAGGGACCCATCACATGTACCAAATATATAAAAACAAACCTGGTGCTCAGATTCCTTTGATAATGTTGACAGATAAGAATATAAAAGGTTGTAATTTTTGTTTCTGCCTGGTCTTGGCTTTGAAAGTACACGATATTAGATAGAATAGATTTTTTTGTGGTAAGTATACACCTTCCTACACTGTGAGGAGACAGTCTAGTTAATCTAGTCTCACAGCACTCAGGAGATACAATCTGCAAAGCTTAAAATGACAGGTTTATGGTTACGTGCATGATCATTTGGTGTGTCACCTCTAATTAGGACTTATACATAAGTTAGCCTTAGGTTTCTATAAGCCACAGGAGACTTGCAGCTTGCCACAGCCACTCCTTATGTTCCACTCAATACTCTGTCAGCCGTGTAGATCTTCCCACACCTAGAAAAATTATGGGTTATTACCCAAGTTCTAAGCTTGCATTTATAATTAGAGACCTGTGCTTCTAAACATATAGAGACCTCAAAAGGTTTAGGTTTGTGTATATAAAGTGGACACCACACATTGGAAAGTTCTGCTCAGGAAAAAGAGATTTGTAAAATCTACACATGTAGAGAAGAGGCTATACAGAAACATTAAATAGGAATGATCCCACTATAAATTGTGATTTCAAAAGGCTGCCAATATTCATTACTACAAACCATTATATTAGTTTTCATTTCTGCATAACGAAATATCATTGACACCCACCAAAACACCAATAACCAGAATCATCAAGTAAGAAAAGTCATAACCACAAACTTCAAGTCCAAGCAGCCAGTTAGGCAGGCTCCATTCACACTGTCTTCATGCACAAAGTAGAGATAACAGTAGATCCGCACAGGTTCCATTGCATGTCCGCACGAGTCGCTCACAAACCCTCCATTGTGCACCTGGTTTGACTTGCGTCGCTACCCATCAGCTTAACCCGCTTGTCCATTCACATCCTCTGCTAGCACTGCTGCTTGGGTCCTCTGCATGGAAGAATTGCCAGAATATAGATCAGTGCCCCATCAGAAGCATCAGGCTCCCATTGGATTGCAAACTATTAATGGGAATCCTCCCTGAGTACCAGGGAGGATATAGAGTGGTCCACCACTCAGTGAACCAATGAGAATCCTCCCTGAGGAGGGAGGATTCCCATTGTTCTGTTGCAAACCAACGGGAGCCTGATACTTTTGGTGGAGCTTGGATCTGTATATTTGTGCTTCCTTCATGCAGAGGACCCAGCAGTGGCGAAGGACCCGAATGGACAACAGCAGGTGAGTAATTTGCAAAATATATGTAGCGAATAACCTATGTGAGAACGGATAGGCTTTCATGGTTTCTGTCAGTATCCACATCATCTGGCCAATCCAGAAAAGTCATTCAGGACCCATATTGTGTTCTCTGATTGAAAGGATCTATTCTGAACTGACTAATGTGAATGGATGCTATAGCTTTGCCTAGGATCTGTTCACATCCGTTCTATTTAGTTTTGCTTACGGAACATTTTTATGTGCGGTGTGCAACCAGCCTAAGATTTATAAGAAAACGGTTTTAAAGCAGTAGGATTAGCCATACTATGCCAGGGAAAAAAAAAATAATAATAATAAAACACACACACACACACACACAGTACTAGTGAATGTTATATAGTACATGACGAGAATTCTGTTTCTGGTGGGAACCATGTCTTTTGCACACAGTTTAGGCTAAATCCTGATGTCATTTCTGCCCTTTACTTTTTTTTTCTCCTCCAATTGCCACCTCAGCCTTGCTTGTAAACACAATTGAGCAGGGGGATGCGTTTTAGATAGGCAGGGAAATAAATGGAAGAGGAGGAATATATTATAGATGAAAAGAACCCCCAGCATGCAACTGTTTGGCACTGACTATTAAAGGGCCAGTGCTCCTTAAGTATGTGATAACTCCAAATCATAACAGCAGAAAAAGTTTTGAATGCAGGATTAGCATCTTTATCACTTAATACACAGACAAGTTGCTGTTGAAATTTGATTTTTTATGGTGACAATCCTGCTTTAATATATTAAAATACATTATCAGTGAATAGCAGTGCAATATAATTTTGCATTTGCATACTAGTCCAAATCTAAATAAAGCAAATCCTAATAGCAATTAGGTTTAAAGTGAACATAAACAATGTACCAGTATGTGCTCACATTGCTCTATAGCTCAGAGAATTGGAAAGTGCATAAATTCTGGAACCACCATCACCAACAGCACCACTGGTGGCAGTGCTAGAAAGGCAACAGGAGAAGATCTTGAACTGGTATCCGATCTGTACACATTAGTACTGAGAACAGGCCATTCTCCCGAGTCTGACAAGAGATCTACCCTGGTGGGGCTGATTTCAGTCAAGCAACAGGACTGACTTCACCATCTTCCAGATGTGTTGTGATTTTATAGTGGTGACCGCACCAGTCCCCATGGACAAGTTATGTTTATACAGCAGTGATATCACCAAACTATAGCATTGTATTTTACTAAATGCAGTTTATAGATCATGATCAGACAAGCACTGAATAGAAAGATTTTATTGACAAATCAGTCTAGCATTTGTACTGTGCTCAAGATATATCTTCAACAGACCAGACAAATAAAAAAAAAAAAAAAACTAAACAATGCAAAACAAGTGTCCTGACACACGATTGGATAAGCTAAGGCTGGTTTCACACCAGGACGTTGAGTTTTAGTGGACGTTATGGTCACATAACGTGCCCCTAACGCAACGCCTGGTGCCCTCTGCTGTGGATGTCAGAGTGAGCCGCGTTGTGCAGCTCACTCTGGCGGCCGTGATGCGTACTCTTGGATGCATGCGGCATCACGTGGTCCCACCCGGCCAATCGCCGCACAGAGCGGCCGCTCCAGGAAGTAAACACTGCACGTCACTGAGTGCAGTGAATATTAATTAGCCATGTGCCTCTCCTCCCCAACGTTACTGAGCATGTGCAAGCAGTCTAACGCAGCTTAGCCGCTTATAAAGTACTGCATGCAGTAGGTTGTCTTATGGCGCATCGTTACTAAGTAACGCAACGTGGGCACAATGAACAGCCCATTGATTTTTCATTGCTGTGCGGTGGGGTGGGGTGCGTTACAGGCTGCTCTAACGTGCGCCTGTAACGTCCCACTGTGAAACCAGCCTTACGGTATATATAGAAATTTATTAAAGAGAGTAAACATAAGTTTTGGCTCTTTATATCATATTCAAGAAAGATTTGTGTCCCTTTCATAATACGCAGATTAAAAGTGCTAAAAATAGCCTAAAAATGTTATGAACATGGTTTTTATTTTATCAGATGATTAATATTACTGTAATGGTGTCATCATATGTTAATGTGGGCCTAAGGGCCTGATTGTGCTGTGCCAACATTAATCTGCTTTTCATTTCTTTTGAAGTCACAAAAAGCAAATGAAAATCATATGAAAAAGTAAAGCACACTTTGATCCCGTGGAAAGTGAGGTGGGGTGAGGGGCGGGGGTTATCTGCAGAGTGCTGGTGTAACCCCCCCCAGCCTAGACGCAGCAGGAATTGAGCAAGTTGTTTAACATGAGCTAAAATATACTATGGTGTAGGAAGATGTGGAGGTTGGCACTGCAGCAGGAGGTTAATCTTGAGTGGGGAGCTGGCAGGGTCCACTGTGCTTCATATAATATGGTGGTGAATGCGTGCTCTGGTGTTAAGCATAGCGTTGCTGTACAGGATAGGGGAGAGAGAGGAGAGGAGACCGGCACTGCATTCAGCTATTTATTCCATAATGTGACAGTTGCATATAAAAAAAAAAAAAAAAAAAAAAAAATATGGCAGTGTACAAAATCAAACGTACCAGTTGGTGAAGCAGTGTGGGTAGCGGTGGGTGCTGGGCACTGTGGCCCACAGTGCCCAGCACCCACCGCTACCCACACTGCTTCACCAACTGGTACGTTTGATTTTGTACACTGCCATATTTTTTTTTGTTTGTTTGTTTTTTTTAATATGCAACTGTCACATTATGGAATAAATAGCTGAATGCAGTGCCGGTCTCCTCTCCTCTCTCTCCCGCCTCTCCTCTAAAATATACTACTAATCTCACAGTTTTGCAATGCATAAAAGTGCTGACACTGCTACCCCAAGAATCATAAGTGCATGGGCAGAAGAATGGAGGAAAAAAAAAAAAAAAAAAAAAATAAAAGTACACTTAGGCCTAGTGCACACCAGAGCGTTTCCGCTGCGGTTTGCGATCCTCCTGCGGGTGCGGATCCGCTAGGGTAATGTATTTCAATGGGCTGGTGCACACCAGAGCGGGAGGCGTTTTGCAGAAACGCATACTCCCGGGCTGCAGCAGATTTTGGATTGCGGATGCGTTTCTGCCTCAATGTTAAGTATAGGAAAAACGCAAACCGCTCTGAAAAACGGCACTTCAGAGCGGTTTGCCAGGCGTTTTTTGTTACAGTAGCTGTTCAGTAACAGCTTTACTGTAACAATACAGGAAATCTACTACACCAAAACCGCTACACAAAACCGCAAAACGCTAGCTGAAACGCTACAGAAAAAGAAAAAGCGTTTCAAAATCTGCTAGCATTTTGCGGATCTGCTAGCGGTTTTTGGTGTGCACCAGGCCTTAGGGCTGGCACCCACTAGAGCAGTTAAGGATCGCTTTCAATCTCTAGCGATTGCTCTAAACGCTCTTCTAATGTAAATAGATGGGATAGATTCCACTAGAGCGTTTGCACAGGACATGCAACATTTTGGGAGCGTTTCCATTCAACTGTATTGTATAGGAGCAGGGAAATCGTTCCCAAAATCGCTTGCAAAGCACTACCACAAATCACTAGTGATTGTGTTTTGTGCTTTGTAGTGGGTCCCAGGCCTGAATGCGGATTCAAAATAATGCTCAGAAATGGCACATTATCGGACAGCTACTCACCAGTCAGCAGGGCTGCTTATAGGGGAGAATAATCATCTCCACAGTCCATTCTACCTGACAACATTTGTAACAGCAACTCCTTGGCACAAAGCTTCTGACTGATAAGCATTTGGCTGTTTGAAGTTTTGTCAAATAGAAAACAACTGAAGAGGGGAAATCTCCTGATAACCCTACTGACACTTGAGGGACTCAAGTCTCAAATATGCTGAAATATAGTACTTTTCCTGAATCTAAATAAGTTTTCTGCTATTGAATCTATGAGCATAGGGGTAGCAATATATCTGAATTGTCCCTATAATGGTAAAGGGGGGGGGGGGGGGTGTAACACTTGTGTGTAGGAGCTGGAGACACACCAAAGGATACCATAAAAAAAAACAGAAATGTTCAGTACGTTCGCTCCACATTTGTGTGGGGTTTCTTTTCCAATCCAAACACCAACTATATGATCCAAAAACCAACTTGACGACAACCCCCCGATAATTATGTGTACTGTCCTGTTTTCCATGTCTAGTGCTAAAAGATTAGCAACATTGTACATTAACATAGTTGCATTGTGTCCTTTTCATTAGCTATGGTAACCTTGCATGGCCATTCCCAGCAATTAAGGACACATTCTAATGCCAGTGTTGCAGGTAATAGCACTGAACCACGTTATACCTTTACTGCTCCGCACTGGCAGCCTTCGTAACATTTAAAAATAGTGGGTAAATAGGAAAATTCACTGCTGTCAACCCTCCTTAGAAGCTAGCACAGGAGTCACATGATTTGTCATTATGTAAAACTACCGATGAGGCTACAGGACTCTTGGGCGCCATCTATGTGCTCCAAAAACAATTCCGGGTATGTCTCTGGCATATTTGGCAAATAAAGCGGATTCTGATTCTATGGGGAGTGGCAGGAAGATGCAACACCAGAACTTATTGTAACAGTTCTTAGGGCATATAGAAAGCTCAGGATCAATGAGATGAGAACTACAAAAACTGTTCTGTCACATTGCTTACAAAGTAAACTTAAACGGTTCACAACAAAGAGGTTATTGAACGTAGCTTGTGGCGATTGTTGCAATGGCTTTTACATTTGCCTGTCTGCTGGAACGCCTTCTCCAGCGTGCCCTGTCTTCTTAATCACTGCTGTATGCCTGTACTCCCTGACCTGACAGCATGTACGTGCCCAGGGTCACAGGCAGCAATTGTACTCTGTGACCTGACGGCATGTACGTGGTCATGCCCGTCCCCAGAGTCGCAGGCAGCAACTGTTCTCGTGACCTGACAGCATGTACGTGGTCATGCTCATGCCCAGGATCACAGGCAGCAACTGTTCTCGTGACCTGACGGCATGTACGTGGTCATGCACATGCCCAGGGTCACAGGCAGCAATTGTACTCTGTGACCTGACAGCATGTACGTGGTCATGCACATGCCTAGGCAGCAATTGTATTCTGTGACCTGACAGCATGTACATGGTCATGCACGTGCCCAGGGTCACAAGCAGCAACTGTTCTCGTGGCCCGACGGCATGTACGTGATCATGCACATGCCCAGGATCACAGGCAGCGGTGGAGAGAATGCAGGAGGAGGTGTGCCATCAGGCAGGAGAGCTAAAGCACCACTGACCACGGGCCCGGCAGACAGTGGCGGCTCCACTGTATGCAGTAGACTGGCAGCAATAGAGCCCTCTCTAATCAGAGAGGGATCTGTCTGATGCTCATCTCCCAGTGTATGGGCACCTTTATGTGTTAGATTTGATTGAAATCATGATAACCTGATGACTTTGTGCAGGTACTCCAAAGGCACAGTACTCCATGGTGGCTGCAGGATTACTGCCCTACCTGAGCATGCTAAACACACTGAGGAAATATTTTCTTACGGAGAAGATTTCTGGAGGTCCTCATCTCCTATGGCACAGGTTTTCTGCCACATGGGTATTTGCTTATCTTCGCAACATCTACCACTTGATTATGTTGACTTGACTGATTTGCTTTCATGTACCTACAGTAATTTCTGCACTTCTGTCTGCTCTGATACTTCTTAACATCAAGGCACACTGGAGAAGGCAAGCCATCCATGCATATGGGCTATACCACACATTACTGGGCTATCCCAGTGTTCTCCCCAGGTTCTTTTAGCTGGGTGCTCCACCCGGCTACTTTTGGTGAGCACCCGGCTGTTATCGGCACACCTCCTCCTATGCTATAAGCAGAGTTGCACACAGAAGCACTGGCCCTGCATTCTCTCATGCCACCCGGCTACTTTTTCATGCCACCCGGCTGGAAAAAAATGTCTGGGGAGAACACTGTATCCTATCAGTAGGAAGTTTAAGACAACACCTGTATGCAACAGCTTAGATGAATGCAGCAAGAGGCATGCACAGACCAGACAGGAGAGCCAACAGATGTTGCTGCTAAATTTTCAAAGGGATAATGAAAACAACTGCAATATTGAACATTGAAAGACAGATTACAGTAAGTGCCAGGTCTTTAAGTTACACTATAAAGCAGAAAAGTAACAATTATTCTGGGTGTCTGGTTTAGGATGCCAGCCAATCTGGGTATTAAACACCATCTCTGCTTGAGACATCAGCATTAACTAGCTGGAGTGGCATTTCCCCTTTAAGTTCAGGCACACCGTGAATGCAAAGGAACATTCAAGTCATAATAATGTACACCTAGACATATTGTTATCTTACAGACCGAATGTTTGAAATGTCTCGTCACGCAATGTGTGACAAGGTGAGTGAGGTGTGTGATTACCTGAAGTCAACTCTGCTGTTCTTTGAATATTTAACTGTATACACGACTTGCAGCAATCAGATTTTCCTACCATTAACATAAATGTCAGCAGAGTTACTGATATACAAGTTAAACAATGCATACATATTTCTCTGAGCGATGTTTTAGTTATTAGCCTACATAACAGATTCTGATTGCTCATACCTGGAGATATTGTAAACGTAGCAGCCTTTCTTTGAGGGTCTACAAAGACAGTCTGTCTCACAACCATTACTGCATGACTGCAAGTAGCCCTGCTTGCATCCCTGTCTGTAACATTGCATCATACTGATTAGGTCACTTTTTATTACTTCTGATAATACTTAGTAGCTCCAGCTTGAGGTCTGCAGCAACAGGTGCACAGAATGTACACAGCAGCTCCACTTGCACTATGCGTGCACTTATTTCAGTCACATCTATTGCTTCTACAAAGTGTCACATCAGTGCTAAAGCTTCATTTTAATTACCTTACGATTTAACATGTACAGGTTATCATGGTCAGTCCTACTCTTATGCTGGGAATACACTATGAGATTTTTTTCAGCAGATTTACCGTCCGATTGATTTTCATTCACTTCTATGAGTAATTGATCAGAAAAACTAACGAAAATAAGATCGGACCTGTCGGAAATTATCTGTCAAACCATCTATCTGCCAAAAAAAATCTCATGGTGTATTCACCATATTCTCATGCTGCCCTGTGCAAAGACTTAGTATGGCAGCCCCAACAGGACCGCTTTGTATAATATTTCAGAGTGCTTTCAAACAATATTTTTAACTGTAACTACAATACCATGCATCTGGACAGTTCTCCAGAAGTACAGGAACTCCCATAAACCAATAGTACTGGTGTGGTAGAAAGATCCCATTATTTTGCAGACAGTGCCATAGCACCAGTATTATGTCTTTGGTGTGTGGGGGTGGGAAGTCATACCAATGTGTATGTAGAGGTGGGGGTCTTAGATATAGAAGAGGTCTGGTGCCCCTCACCAGAGCCGGGACAAGGTCCTCCAGCACCCAAGGCTGAGACACCAAAGTGCGCCCCTCCATCCCTGCCACACACTGATTGCTATTAGACTAAGAGGCGCCACAGGGCCCACAACCTCCCCAACACCTTAATATCTAGTTATCTGGCTTGCAGTCACTGCTATGTATCCCCTTTTCTTATTTCTTTCTGCTTTATACACAATTAGGAATGACAGCTGAATGAATTCTGCGCCCCCTCCTACACTGCGCCCTGAGGCTGGAGCCTCTCCAGCCTATGCCTCGGCCCGGCCCTGCCCCTCACCTCTGACTGAATCCATGACACCCTGACCCACCACGGTTGTCAAAAGCCTGTCCAGATTTTGTGCCTAATTCACCTGCCTTGTGAGGTGACAGTGGCATCATTTGTTCAGGATGCGTGTGCATATAGGTCAGGAGAAGCAGTCAGCGTCAGGACAGGAATGCCTGTGTCCCAGGGCAGCCATGTCAAGCTTGGAAGAGGAGAGAGGTGACCCGGACAGGAGATAAGAGAAAACACAGGGACATGATAATGGGGGTCAGGCAGAGCTGGGAAGCAGAGAAGGGCAGAGCTGGCTGCCCAGGATATAACATGGGGATGGGGACACATGGAGGGGCGCAGGATGGAAGCACGTGCATGTATGGGGGGCAGGTGGAGCGACGTCTGAGTGAGGAGGCTGGACAGACATTTCTGTGGACAGCAGGACAGCAGCGCTATCCTGGATGGAAACTAAACTTTCGCCTGCATAAATGGGCAGAGGTGCAGCCGCGGAGGAGCACAAGCGTCGTCCTGGTTCCAGAGATGTGTGACCACAGAGCTGCTAGCAGCGAGCTGGATGTGTAACCACAGAGCTGGATGTAGGAGACACACGTCCCAGCGGCATCTATCGTCCCCAGTCGCACTGCAGCAGCCAACTCATCCCCATACACAACTTCATGTGACATCCCAGCGGGCACAGCACTGGCCACACACAGCACATGACCGCCCGCACAGCAGCCCACCGCATGCCCTCATCCTCACGTACACAGAAGCTGCAACAACATCAGACAGCCAGTTGAGGGGCAGAACTACTCATGATCTTATGGTCGGCAATATGTCCTCCTACCTATCAGCCGGGCTCCTCGCTCGATGTGTAATCCCTCTCAGCAGCGCTGATAACTTCGCTTTACTACTTGCTCTCCTAGCTATTTAAATAGCGGCTGACGTCAGAGACTGGAGATCCCGATGAAGGAGGGCTGGGATAGGCTGGCCAGGCGTGGCCTCATCATTGTCCCCCTTCCCTCCGCCTTGCACTGTCTCGTAGTGAATGTTTACTCACAGTGCAGAGCTGTCAGCAGGCGCTCTGCTGGAGGGAGATACGCCGCGCTTGTCTGAGCTCTCCCGACTTTACTACAGCAAAGGCTGTGTAGAGCGAGCTCGGGCGACTGTCCGGTGAAAATAGCCCCAGAATGAAAATATAAAGCCCAGATCAGAGGCAGGTGTGTTGTGTCTATTATCAGTGCCTTTTCTGAGCTTTTTGGTATGCAAATATTAGACGACCTAACATAACAGTAGATGAAGCTGGGTTGCATGCTGTAGTAGGCAGTGTTATTCCTTCTTCCAAACTTTAAAGGCACTATGGCGAAAATTGTAAAATGTAAATTATGTGCATAGACAAATAAGAAGTACATTTTTTCCAGAGTTAAATGAGCCATAAATTACTTTTCTCCTATAATGCTGTCACTTACAGTAAGTAGTAGAAATCTGACAGATGTGACAGGTTTTGGACTAGTCCATCTCTTCATAGGGGATTCTCAGCAAGGCTTTTATTCTTTACTAGTAGACCCAAGCCCGTTTAAAAACGGGCTGTAGGTCTTCTTCTGGCGGCCGGAGCCGCCAGTGCGCTTGTGCGCGCGCTCAACCGCCGCGCACACGCCCGCACACGCCCACCTCGCTCATCCTCCCAGCTCCCTGTTCCCAGCTGTCTGTTACTGCGCATATGCACAGTACCAAAAAAACTGGGACACAGGGACGCTGCAAACTGCTGGACGCAGCGACACTTCAGTTTTATTGTGTATAGAATAAAGATATTCCCTAAAAAGGTTTAAAAGAGGAACTCCAGTGAACATTTTTTACTGTTGGCAGGTGATGTAGCTGCTGCATGGTTTTTGGCAGTTGGAAACAGCTGTAAACAGCTATTTCCCACAATGCAGCAAGGTTCACAAACAGGAAACTGCCAAGAGTAGGTACTTTTCTTGTATCTTGTGGGAGGGGTTTCATCACAATTTCAGTCATACAGCGCCCCCTGATGGTCTGTTTGTGAAAAGGAATATATTTCTCATGTAAAAGGGGGTATCAGCTACTGATTGGGATAAAGTTCAATTCTTGGCTGGAGTTTCTCCTTTAAACAATGATGCTGGACACCTTCTCTGCTCGCTACACAGTTTTTTGGCAGTTGGATGGAGCAACGGTCATTCATTAAGTGTTTTTAAAAATAAAACCCTGAAAATCCCCCGTGAACAGATGGACTAGTCAAAACACTGCTGTCAGATTTCTACTACCTACTATAAGTGACAGCAACATAGGAGAAAAGTAATTTATGGCTCATTTTATTCTGGAAAAAACGTACTTCTTATTTGTTTATGTTTGCACATATTTTAAATGTTAAAATATTTCCTATAAACACTCATTACTTCTCATGACATGGTGTCATGCTTGAAGATGTAGACTTGCTAAAAATTGAATACCCAGGGCTTAATTCACAAAACTAATATTATTTATCCTTCTTTGCTTTTCTACTTTGAGCCAGTGTTTTCTTTTAGGGCCTATTTCCACTGTCTGCTATATTCATTTCCAGCTCGGACGCAGCTCCTGTGCCGCAGGCCGAAACGCTTAGTCATGCCATGCACTGGTATAGGGATTTGGGTGCATGCTGTAGCATGCCATCCAAAATCGCTCCGAAATGTGATTCAGTCGGAAACCCATTTCAGTATCAAGCTGGCCACTAACGGTCCAATTTCTAGCAAAAATCATTTGAGCGATCAGAAATTATTTTCGGATTGGTTGTAAATAATCTCTGTTGATGGGCACAATTGATTACGAATGATTATAAAAATAGTCGTCCGATTGGGATTTCGTCAAACCAAAATTTAGATTTTCTTGTTGGTTATAATAGATAGGAAACAAAGATTGGTTTGTAGATGGTGTAGTGAGCGATCTTTCGAACGATTTTTCACTAGCAATTGGATCATTTGTGGCCCCCCTTAGGCCCACCTTGACTCTTTGCAGGGAAACACTGCAGATTTGTGCCGCATTTGGCCATAGTAGTAACAGGCCCTTATTCAGGACAGTTTCAGAGATTCCTCGTCTAAATTTGTTGACATATGTGTCCAGGGTAGGGTTAGTTCCTGCTGTAGGAGTCCATTTGGATTTTTTTCTAGATCTACCGTATATACTCGCATATAAGCCGACCCGCATATAAGCCGACCCCCCAACTTTTCCATGAAAAACCAGGGAAAAATGATTGACCCCCATATAAGCCGGGGGTAGGAAATGCTGGCCGCGTGATCCCCCCAGTGTGTCCCAGTATAGCTAGTATAGTGCCCAGTAAGGGTAGGTAGTGCCCCAGTATAGCTAGTATAGTGCCCAGTTTAGCCAGTATAGTGCCCAGTATAGGTAGGTAGTGCCCCAGTATAGCTAGTATAGTGCCCAGTATAGCTAGTATAGTGCCCCAGTATAGCTAGTATAGTGCCCCAGTATAGCTAGTATAGTGCCCAGTTTAGCTAGTAAAGTGCCCAGTTTAGCTAGTATAGTTCCTAGTATAGCTAGTATAGTGCCCCAGTATAGGTAGGTAGTGCCCCAGTATAGCCAGTATAGTGCCCCAGTATAGCTAGTATAGTGCCCAGTTTAGCTAGTAAAGTGCCCAGTTTAGCTAGTGTAATTCCCAGTATAGCTAGTATAGTGCCCCAGTATAGGTAGGTAGTGCCCCAGTATAGGTAGGTAGTGCCCCAGTATAGCTAGGTAGTGCCCCAGTATAGCTAGTAAAGTGCCCAGTTTAGCTAGTATAGTGCCCCAGTATAGGTAGGTAGTGCCCCAGTATAGCTAGGTAGTGCCCCAGTATAGCTAGTGAAGTGCCCAGTTTAGCTAGTATAGTGCCCAGTTTAGCTAGTATAGTGCCCAGTTTAGGTAGGTAGTGCCCCGGTATAGCTAGTATAGTACCCAGTGTAGGTAGGTAGTGGCCAGTATAGTGCCCTGCTCGCCCCCCTCCCGCCGCTGCTATTACCTGCAGCCGCTTCCTCTTCCCCGGCGCTTCCTCTTCCCCGCTCTGCGCTCTCATGCCGGTATGAATTGAAGAGATCACAGCAGCGCGCTCGGCGCTGCTGCTGTGACGATGCAGGGGGCAGGAAAGAGTGGTTCCCCTGGTAACGGCGATACAGATCGCCGCTACAGGGAGCCGCGCTCTTTCCTGCCCCCTGCATCGTCACAGCAGCAGCGCCGAGCGCGCTGCTGTGATCTCTTCAATTCATACGGGCATGAGAGCGCAGAGCGGGGAAGAGGAAGCGTCGGGGAAGAGGAAGCCGCTGCAGGTAATAGCAGCGGCGGCGGCGGGAGGGGGTAGCGGGGGCCGCGGACCACGGACCACCAGGGAAGACTCGCATACAAGTCGACCCCCCAACTTTTGACCCCCTTTTTGGGGGTCAAAAATTCGGCTTGTATGCGAGTATGTACGGTAGTTCTGCGCGTGTCCAATTTTTCATACCTGCACCCACACCCAACCCACAGCCTGCTTTCAGGTGAATTTGATACCCGCACCCGCAGCCTCGCTACCCGACCTGCAACCCGCTTTTTACATTTTCACATTTACACATTTAAAGCAACATTGGGGAGCTGTTAAGTAAATTAAGCCTTTTTCTATACACAAACCAAAGCCAAAGAAGTGTTTTAAAGATTTTTTTTTTAACTCTTATTTAAATCAATAAAAAACGAGAAGTAACAGTCCTGCCTAAACAACAAATAGCAGAGCACCCACATCCCTGTCCCTGAAGGCCAGGCTTTCTCAACCAGAGCACACTATAATAGGGGGTACTGTAAAAAGAAGCACTAAATTGGGGGTCAGAATAATAATGAGCACATTCATAAAAAGCATTAGAATTTGTAATAAAGGGCACTGTAATAGGGGGTAGTGGCATAAACAGCCACATCAGCTTTTAAAAACCTTGCCAGGGGTTCCTTGAGATCCAAAAATTACTTGCAGGAGTTCCTTGAGATCCAAAAAGTATTTGCAGGGTTCCTCCAGGGTAAAAAGGTTGAGAAAGGCTGCTGTATGCTGTAGGCTGCTCCCCATCTACACTACATCTAGTGGAAGTGCCCCCCCCCCCCCCCCCCCCCCGCCACTGCAATGTACACTGGGAGACGTAGTACATTAATGTAATCACAGGAGATGTAAGCACATTAATGTACTACATCTCCCAGCATGCATTGTGGTGGCCAGGGCGAAACTTCCACCGCTGCAGCTATGATTTGCAAGGAATAGACACTGCGTCCAGGCTCATATAAATCATTTTCAGATTTAAGGGTGCATATACACACACAATCTCGATACCATGTAATATGAGGGCCAATCAAAATTGTGTGTGTGTGTGTGTATATGCACCCAAAGTGCAATTACTTCTGTTAGAACTTTTATTTGTTAATGATGAGCTACTGCTAAATGAAGGTGCTTGGCAGATCTACCTGTGCAAAAAAGTGTAGGCTTGAGAAGAAATATTGTTGTGTGCCAAAATTAACTTGTCTTGTAACGAACGACATGGGTACGAGTGTGTGCAATTAGGTGTACTAGGCTTTGCATCATGCGGCTGTAATGACAATGGGTAAATTGAGTAGGTAATCTCTCATACTACATGGGGGATGTAAAATTGGGAAATAATTGGCCAATCTAAATTGGATGTGTATATACACCCTAAATTATCTTTTCTTCATTATAGTAGCTCAACAGCAAAATAAACGGTAATTCATTAAAGAGAGTCTGAAGCCAAGAAAAAAACAGGTTTTTACTTTAAAAACCTGTTTAACGTAATTGCCCCACCTAAAGCGCCGCATCACGCGGCTGAAAACTCCATAAATCACCCCAAACTCACTGGGCCACATCGCGGGGTTCCTTCCGCATAGAGGCAGAGCTTTGGGCTGCAGCTGTGCCTCTACACGCGTCCATCAGCGCGGACCACCTCCTCTCCCCACCCCTCTCAGTCTTCTTTCACTGAGAAGGGCGGGGAGAGGTGCCGATCAGCGCTGATTGACGCGCACAGAGGCAGAGCTACAGCCCAAAGCTCTGCCTCCCCGGGCAGCAAAATCCACGACCAGGAAAGTCGTGGATTTTTTCCCCCGGGAGTTTGGGGTTAATAATTGAGTTTTTAGCCGCAGGGATGCGGCGTTTTAGGTGGGGCAATTATGTTAAACAGGTTTTTAAAGTAAAAACCTGTTGTTGTTTTTCTTGGCTTCAGAGTCTCTTTAAGAAAATCAGGATTACATAAGAGTACAACAAGGCTTTTAATCAGGGAGAGCAAATATGTAGTATATGCACACCTACTCAGGACTTACCAATCAGAATCAAAGTTAATTGAAGCAGATTTATCACAACCAAAAGAAAATAAACAGCAGCACACACATCAATTATTTCACTTTTGCAATAGATTGTCCTCCATTTTGCATGCACTTGTGTTGATAAATCTGCTCCATTGTCTTGTACCTGTCTGATAATAAAATCCTGTATTTAATTATTCTTGCCGTATGCAGCAAACACACACCTGTTTGTGCTAGATGGCTGTGGATGCAGCTACACTGTCAGCAAGCAGATCTTGTCACATGTGGCATGTGTTTCTCTATCTGCCATGTGCTTCTGTGCCTCCTCCCTCCAGCTTTAGAGAACATGCTAGAACATTCTCTAGCTGTTGTCCTATCAAATATCCCCAGTCACTAACAGATAGAGCTTTCCTATCACACCTTTTCCTCTAACAGAGCATGCCCCAGTGATTTCTGGCCATCTATGAAAAACACATCTTCATTCTCAGACTGGCATGTTCCGAGTTATATGCACTAGTAGGGGGGGAGGGGAGGTCTCAGCTTGAGAGCAGGAAGAAGTCTGCTGGCATTTAAGATGAGAAGCAGCAAACAAGTCAGCAAGAAAATATTCTGGTGCCAGCATTCATCACAGATTTTGGAAAGGCAAAAGATACAGAATTATATTATGCTTGTTTTGACTACCTGCAACTCACTACCCGCAACCCGACCCACAACTCGCTACCAGTGACCCACACCCGCAGCTCGGATCAATTTGGGTACCTGCACCCGACCCGCATTTTGGGTAACCCGCGGGTACCCAACCCGCTGCAGGCCTCTAGTGTGTTGGTTCATGACAGATTGTATTGCAGCAGGCTTCCTTATCATGGAAGTATTCCTTGAGTCTCAGCCTTCTGAAGAATTCCTCTATATCACTGCAGAGCCTAATCTTGTCTATGGGTTTCACAGGGCTTACACTTCCATTTCAACTTTAGTAGCTTGATTAGAGGTGAGGATTATTAAGGTAGTCATACACTAGCTCTATTTCCCATCTATATGCAGCAGATGTGATCACTGTGATCGAATCTGCTATGAAATCATTAACGCAAATGGTGACCGACCAATTTCCATCTGACATTGGTTGATCAGTCCAGACGGAAAATTTTGCTCGATTGCCGGCGGGTTGGTGTTTGATTTGTAGAAGACCAATGCCGAATCAGCTGATTTCGGCGCGCGGCTCTGAGAACCGAGCGCTGAAACTGGGCGCCGTCATAGTAGCAATGCTATGATGCGCGCTCTGCGTAGCGGTAATTCGGGGCTCTGGCGGCTGCCAGACCCCGAATAGTATTTAACGCCGCCTCAGAGTTTAGCGGCAGCAGGGAGAGCCGTCATCCGGCTCTCCCTGAGCCGAACTGAGCAGCGCCGATATGACATGCACCCGACCAATGCAGCATAGCAGCAACAAAAATCTCAGCTGTCTGGCTGGGGCGGTCTGTGCTGTCACTTCTACTCCATGTCCTCTTCACTTCCTGTCCCATCCTGTGACAAGCCGAAGTTCAAATAGTAGAGCGCCCTCTACTGTTTGAACTTTGGCTTGCCACAGGATTGGACAGGAAGTGAAGAGGATGCTGGAAGTGACAGCAGGACCCGGGTTTCAGCGAACAGCGGACCTGTGGCTGGATAGTGTACTGGTTAAAGGAACCACCTTTGACATGGGAGACCAGGGTTCGAATCCTGGCTAGGGTCAGTACCTATTGAGTAAGGAGTTCAAGGCAAGACTCCCTAACACTGCTGGCTGGCCTCTTGAGTGCATCCTAGTGGCTGCAGCTCTTCAGCGCTTTGAGTCCAACAGGAGAAAAGCGCTATACAAATGTTCGGATTCGGATATGTGACATTATTGCAGCAGGCCATGGGACCCCAAATGGGGGGAAGCCTGGGGGCGGCGAGGCAGGCAGCAGCTCCACAAGTTGTGAATCGATTTGATGCTGTATTCTGTATGTTGTATCATTTTTTGTATTTTGTCACTAATTACTGTATGTATCTTGTATATTGGTGTACACCATTGTCTGTATTATTATGCACCCCATGTTTATTTCTTACTTTGTACAGCGCCACAGAATATGTTGGCGCTTTATAAATCAATAATAATAATAATACGCATGCCTGGATCAGCCACAAAGGCTATTAGAGCCTGATCAATATGTTCAACAGTGTGTGTGTGTGCATGCGTGCGTGCGTGCGTGCGTGCGTGTGTGTACCCACCTCAATGTATATTATTTTTTCCTGTTTACATACAATCCATTGAGACTTTAGCAACACAGAGGAGAGCAAAATGTGATTTAAAAACATATTCCCCAGATAGTATGCTAACAAAATATAAAATATGCTTTGTCGCATATGATTTCAGCTAAATACACATCTTAGACTTTGAAGTTCCATTAATAACAATAGGTGTCAGGCAAGTGCAATTTGCCCGAGAGGAGGGGAGGCCAAGGACTTCAGGGGACACCTGTATACACTTTAGATTTTTCTTTTGAAGATGTTTGAAGAAGATAGCAGTTGTATGGATGTCTGGTCTGGATTTGCATAGTTTTAGGAACAACAGCTCAGCCATGAAGCAGTAGGGCCACACAAGCTCACAAATCCGGCCTGCCAATTGCTGAAGTATGTTGAGTGGTAAAACCCTCTATTTTCAGTTGCAGTCCTCACTATAAAATCCCACTCCCAAACTGTCTCTAGAAGCAGTGCCAGCAAAAGAGCTCGTCATTCATTCATGGTGCTTATAGAAAAGTTTGGTCTCACAGGGATAATGACCTGTTTGTGTTTTTCGTGGTTTATGCTAAAGGTGCACACATGAGATCGGGAGTGGATACCTGCTATGGAGGAGGGAAAATGGCACAGCGCACTGTGGAGTGGCTTCAAGCAGGAGGGGTAAGTAGAAGAAAAACAAGAATGGCCAAGACTATCCAAAACACAGTAACTCTCATTGACACATTGGCGATTCCTGGCAGAGACCCCACGTACCCATGTGTGTAAGGCTTAAACCTCTTCCCTCCTTTTGTAGTCTTCATTAGCAGTCTTAGGCAGTGTATGAAGTGGACTGTTTTAAATGTATTCAGTGGCGTAGCAATTGGGGTTGCAGAGGTAGCTACTGCATTGGGGCCCTTGGGCCAGAGAGGCCCCATGGGGCTCTTCCTCATCCAAAGTATTAGCTGTTTATTGGTCCTGTGGTGGTAATTATCACTTCTCTAGATGCTTTGAATAGTAATAATCATTAACAAACTGTTCCCCATCCCCTTCTTGCCCCTCTGACAATGTAGTTGCCATGGACAGGTTTTGTTGCGCTATATCAAGTGCTACATATAGAGTACTTGGGGGGGAGGGGCATGTAAAACTCGCACCGGGGCCCATAGCTCCATAGCTACACCACTGAACATATTGCATAGTTTGTGCCCCCCAATGTTCTGGCATGCCTGAGGAACATCCTCTGTTGTTCAGAAAGGGCCTGAATAAAGGAAGTCTATTGAGAAGAAGCTGTGGAGGAAACTCAGATTGGCACAGCAGCATCAGTAACAGAGCAGGACACAAAGGCCAACTGTTGTGGTCCCCGAAGACCTGAAGCTTCCACTGTGCCTATGTAAGGCCTGGAACCCACTAGAGTGTTGTTGTTTTTTGAGCGTTTAGGGAGCACTTTCAATCGCTAGCGATTTCTCTAAATGCTCTCCCAATGTAAATGTATGGGACTTATTCCAAAACAGCGTTTTGCGCTTTGTAGTGGGTTCCAGGCCTGACACTGACAACCTAATGCAGGGTGGTACCTAGTGGCACCAATGCAGATCTACTCTTTTTGTCAGCTTGTATCTTATGTTACTTTAGAGTAAAGTTTTTAGCGCCTGCTTTATTAAAATTGTTATTTTTAATTTCTAATACCTAAAAACATAGAAAGAGGGGTCATTAATAGGATTATAACAAGGTACACCAATACAATAATTAGTAACAATTAAAGCCCTTCTTTATTTAACTGGGCGTGATTTTGTCCTTACTCAAATTGTGCTTTTTAAACTGAGTTCTAAGAAAAACGCATTTATGCCTCAATGACAAATGAAGTGCAGGAGGAATCTTTTCTGTGAAAGACCTAAAATTTCCTGTGTACACCAATTCCGAGTGTGATGTCATTTACATCACTTATCTGTCATTGTAACACTTCCTTTTCTGTAAAATACCACTCACTTCCTCCAAAGGGCATGGTGAAATTGTTTACTAATCTGAGCAGAAAACATCCCTTTCATTTAAACATTATGTTCTCTGTGCCAAATGACCCTTGCAGGGGACAGAGAGCAGTTCTAGAGTTGTGGCTAGACTGGCATTTTAAGCAGGCTGATTGAGTAACTATTTAGGTGACTGTGCACTTTTAACTGATTTACTTAGGAGTTTTTTTTTCGGTCTGGAGATGACTGGAGAACATAAATAATGCTGAAAACTTGGAATGGATTTTTTAAATACTGATTGCTGATAGTTGATGAAAGTTTGTGGCCCTCACCTAGGCGGTGTCAACACACAGTGGATGTAGCTTAACCCCTTGTAGGGTAGAAGTTGTGACATTGCAGTCACATGCACACACCCACAGTGAAAACATTTTTGTTTTACTACTAAATCCAGGATGTTGATATCTTAGGCTAGGCACACATCGTACAGATTTGCAGTGCAGAAAGCAGTACACAGCTAGTGGTAGAACACACAGGGTGGAAGATGATCAGTAATAGGTAGATTGTTTGCTATATCTTAGAAGTGTGTACCTAGCATTATGACATTCATTTACAGAAAAACTGTTGAAATTAAAAAGTTAGATACTTACCTCTCCCTGCATCATTCAGATGCAGCCTATCTTGGGAAGCACTGCCAACTCTCCCTGCAGTCCAAAAAATGTAAGTTTACTTTATGGCTAGCCACTCCCATTTGCTATTTCATGTTTGCATTCCATTCTTATTCAGAGTTTAGGGCTCTAGTGCATCGTTTAGCATTTGAAGGTATGTATTTGACTCTTGGGGGCTCTGCACGCCTCTGTTGATAGTCATTTCAGATGCAACCTGATTTTAGAATGTGCTGCCAATTCTTCCTTGTTGTCTAAAAAAATATGTAAACCATTTTATGGCCAGCTGCTCCCAGGTTCACACCATGGTTGTTTGGTAATTAGAGGTTAGAGTCCCTTCCAGAAGGATGATCTCATCGGGGTAGAAGGGTCCAGTAAGGAACACTCTGCATGCAAACTGTTTTTGGAAGCTAACATCCTCCATTAGAGTACACACACTAACCGAGGAGGTGTACCAGGGAATGAATCAGCAAACACTTGGTCTATACAGACAAGCCATATAGAAGGCCCGTTTTTAGGGCCGTGCGGCCCGTGCCGCCGCCCTGGGCGCTGTTGTGAGGGGGGCGCTGTAAAGGAGGGGGGAGCCGGAGCCGCGGGGAGGGCAGCCCGACCTCTCCCTCCCTCTCCCCGGGCCGCCCTCTGTGCTCCCCCCTCAGACGCAGAGTAATTACGCAGCAGGAAGCTCTGTGCATATCTACTCACCTTCCTGTGTTCCACTCGCCGCTGATCTCCTCTCGTCATAGACGCTGATACACACGCTGCTTCCTGTTTAGCCGGAAGCAGCGTGTGTATCAGCGTCTATGACGAGAGGAGATCAGCGGCGAGTGGAACGCAGGAAGGTGAGTACTAAGTAGTTATGCACAGAGCTTCCTGCTGCGTAATTACTCTGCGTCTGAGGGGGGAGCACGGAGAGCGGCCCGGGGAGAGGGAGGGAGAGGTCGGGCTGCCCTCCCCGCGGCTCCGGCTCCCCCCTCCATTATGGGGGGTGGACCTACCTAACCTATACTGGGGGAAGCTGCATATCTAATCTATACTGGGGGGCACCTACCTAATATAACCTATACTGGGGGGCTCCTACCTAATCTAACCTATACTGGGGGGCACCTACCTATCTAACCTATACTGGAGGGCACCTACCTATCTAACCTATACTGGGGGGGCACTAACCTATCTAACTTGTACTGGGGGCACCTACCTAATCTAACCTATACTGGGGGCACCTACCTAATCTAACCTATACTGGGGGGCACCTACCTAATCTAACCTATACTGGGGGGCACCTACCTAATTAACCTATACTGGGGGAAGCTGCCTATCTAACCTATACTGGGGGGCACCTACCTAATCTAACCTATACTGGGGGCACTTACCTATCTAACCTATACTGGGGGGCAGCTACCTATCTAACCTATACTGGGGGGCACCTACCTATCTATTCTATACTGGGGGGCACCTACCTAATCTAACCTATACTGTGGGGCACCTACCTAATCTAACCTATACTGGGGGGCACCTACCTATCTAACCTATACTGGGGGGCAGCTACCTATCTAACCTATACTGGGGGGCACCTACCTACCTAACCTATACTGGGGGGCAGCTACCTAATCTAACCTATAATGGGGGGCACCTACCTAATCTAACCTATACTGGGGGGCAGCTACCTATCTAACCTATACGGGGGGAACCTACCTAATCTAAGCTATACTGGGGGGCACCTACCTATCTAACCTATACTGGGGGCACCTACCTATCTAACCTATACTGTAGGGCACCTATCTATCAAACCTATACTGGGGGCACTTACTTATCTAACCTGTATTCGGGGCACCTTCCTACCTAGCTAGCCTATACAGGTGGCAACTATACTGGCTACCTATATTGCAGGCACCTACCTAACTATCCTATACTGGGGGCATCTACCTATCTAACCTATGCTGGGGGCAACTATTCTGGCAACCTATATTAGAGGCACCCACCTAGCTAACCTGTAGTGGGGCACCTACCGATCTAACTTATACCGGGGGCGCCTGCCTATCTAACCTATACTGGGGCAACTATACTGGCTACCTATACTGGAGGCACCTACCTGGCTAACCTATACCGGGGGCAACTATACTGGCTCACCTATGCCTGGCTACCTATACTGGGGGCCTATAGCTGGCTACCTATACTGGATTACCTATTCTTGGCTACCTATACTGGGGGGACCTATACTGAGTGCAACTAGACCTGGCTAACCTATACTGCGGGCGCCCATACCTTGCTCGGGGGGGGCGCAATTTTTACACCCTCGCCCTGGGTGCATTTTAGCCTAGAAACTGCACTGCCCTATAGGTACGGGTAACTGCAAATGTATAACTACGAAATACGCGTCACTTCCGGTCACGTCACATCCGGCTTGGTCCGTGACGCTGGTTCCGGTATGCGGCTCGTAGCTATGGCAACCTGATGCTGCCAATAGGCCAGCCCACTTGTTATGGGTTTACATGGCAACCGATTCGCTGGTTTGCTTACAATATGTATACAGTCCGCATTCGGATCAAATGAGCACGATTGCCCCTATATCTGATAAGAGCTCAACTCATAGCACATATATTGCAGAGACAGTGCATATGATAGTACTCCACAATAAGAAAATAGGTATATCACAGATGTGAACGCCACTCAATCCATGATACAGACATGAGGAGTGACATATATTTTAATACTTATACGTCCAACATTCCAGCTGTTTAATGTCTGGGGTGCTTAGGATATTAATTTCTAGAAAGCACATAATACCGGTTGAGTGTTGATGGAGATCACATCTGTGATATACCTACTTACTTATTGTGGAGTACTATCATATGCACTGTCTCTGCAAATATATGCGCTATGAGTTGAGCTCTTATCAGATATAGGGGCAATCGTGCCCATTTGATCCGAATGCGGACTGTATACATATTGTAAGCAAACCAGCGAATCGGTTGCCATGTAAACCCATAACAAATGGGCTGGCCTATTGGCAGCATCAGGATGCCATAGCTACGAGCCGCATACCGGAACTAGCGTCACGGACCAAGCCGGATGTGACGCGGCCGGAAGTGACGCGTATTTTGCGTCACCCGCCATAGCGCTGTATATGCATGCAGATTGCGGAGATTTGTCCGCATGATACCATATATGATGGGCCTGTTGTGCAAACCCTCGCAATAGGTATGTAACATTTCGCTTAAGCACGCCCTCTTTGGGCGAATCCCCTCCTCTTCAGTGTATTTAAACCAGTGTCACAGATGGCACTTCAGCTCTGACTGGGGCTATTTGCTGGGGAATATACTATTGGTGGTGGGTGCACTTTGTAAATACTTACTGTAAATATGTATAGCAACTCTTTGAAAACATGAAACATGTTAGAGCAACATATTGCTTTACTTTTGTAAATAGGACTGTCCATTTGTTGTATATCTCTTGCTATCTATACTGTTCAGGATGTACTGCACTTTATGACAGCTCCGAGCCAGGCTATCTAGCCATTGAAGGAGCGTGTCTTAGTACACCCCGTTTAGTTCAGTAAGGAATTGTATGACCACTGTGTGGAATAGCTACACCACATTCATGACCGATTTTTTGGTTTGTGGGGGATAAGCAAAGACCTCCACACGAAAAGTGGCCAATGGTGCATTTACTAGCACCTTACTATAGGAGCCATTTATTAATGTGTTCTTGTTTTTAATAAAAAGTATATGCAATATTTGCAAGTTATACATTTGCAGTTACCCGTACCTATAGGTCTTGTCTGTATCCTCCATTAGAGCTCAGACACACTATACAATACAATAACATTTCTATAACGATTTTCTCCCATAGGACTCAAAGCACTTAGACTCTCTCAGATTTAGTAGTTGGTAGTAGGATTAAGTGTATTCACTCAACAAAAGTTATATTTCTGCAAATGCCAAACTGAACAGGTGGGTTTTCAGTCTGGATTTAAAGGGGCACTATGGTGAAAAATTGTAAAATTTAAAATATGTGCAAACATATACAAATAATAAGTAAATTTTTTTCCAGGGTAAAATGAGCCATAAATTACTTTTCTCCTATGTTGCTGTCACTTACAGTAGGTAGTAGAAATCTGACAGAAGTGCCAGGTTTTGGACTAGTCCATCTCTTAATAGCAAGGCTTTTATTCTTTATATAAATATATTTCCTAAAGTGGATTTAAACAATGATGCTGGCCAGCTTCCCTGCTCCCTACACAGTTTTTTGGCAGTTGGACAGGGCAACTGCCATTCACTAACTGCTTTTGAAAATAAATATATCCCTGAGAATCCCCTATGAAGAGACGGACTAGTCCAAAACCTGTTGCTTCTGTCAGATTTCTACTACCTACGGTAAATGACAGCAACATAGGAGAAAAGTAATTTATGGCTCATTTTACTCTGGGAAAAACGTACTTCTTATTTGTATATGTTTGCACATATTTTAAATTTTACAATTTTAAATTTTACAATTTTTCCCCATAGTGCCCCTTTAAACACGTCCAGGGATGGAGCTGTCCTGATCTGCTGAGGTAAGGAGTTCCAAAATGTAGGAGCAGCATGACAGAAGGCTCTGGGACCAAAGGTTTCCAAGTGGACTCTGGGTATGACTAGATTATTAGAACCTGTGGATCTGAGATTGCAGGGATTACTACGCAGCTGTAACATTTATTTCATGTATCCAGGGCCCAGATTATTTAGTGATTTAAATGTCAGTAGGCCAATCTAGAATAGGACCCTCCATTTTATTGGTAGCCAGTGAAGGGAGTGCAGGACTGGCGTTATGTAGCAGTGACGGGGTTGGTCTGGCCGCAGTATTCTGTATCAGCTGTAGGCGGTGCAAGTCCTTTTTTGGAAGGCCAGTGTAGAGAGCATTGCAATAGTCCAGTTGGGATGTAGTGAAGGCATGAACTAAGGTTGGTAGATCTTCTGGGGGGATGAGGTGCTTGATTTTTGCGATGTTCTTCAGGTGAAAATAGGATGATTTCACCACAGCAGAGATGTGAGTTCTGAAGTTTAAATCCCCATTAATTATAACTCCCAGACTACGCACATGATCAGAGCTGTATAGATCCGTGCCTCCTATTCTCAATGGTGAAGACTGCAGGTAAGTGTTTTGTTGTCATGTGCTCTCCTCCGTTTATAGTTTGAGTTGGGTCTGTCACACCAGGCTTGAAGGAAAGATATAGTTGGGTGTCATCAGCATAGCAGTGGTATGTCAAGCCATGTTTTTGGATTAGTTTTCCAAGCGGTAACATGTAAATCGTGAAAAGCAGGGGAGAAAGGATTGAGCCCTGGGGCACCTCATACTTAAGTGGTACAGAGGTGGACAGGAAGGGCCCCATAGACACTTTTTGGGTTCTGCCACACAAGAAGGCTTGGAACCACTGAAGAACTATGCCATCAATGCTGCAGTATTCCTGTAGCCTGCTTATCAAGATGTCATGGTCAGCTGTATCACATGCTGCAGAAAGGTCTAGCAGTATCAGGATGAAGCACTCTCCTCTGTCTCTTGCCATGAGCAGGTGGTTGCATATTTGGATGAAGGCAGTTTCAGTGCTGTGATGTTTCCTGAAGCCAGACTGGAATGGGTCAGAACTGTTGCTTTGTAGGATTTTGGCTTCTAGCTGGAGGTATACAGCTTTTTCAATTAGCTTACCCTGAAAGGGAAGGTTAGAGACAGGTCTGTAGCTGATCATTGCATCTGGGTCCAGGGAGGGGTTTTTGAGGAGAGGCCTGATGATTGCTTCCTTCAGTAAAGCAGGAAATATCCCTGATTGTAAGGAACAGTTTACAATTTTGAGGAATACTGGTACAAACAGGTCAGGGCAGTTCAACATGAACTGTGTTGGGCCAGGATCCAGGTCACAGTAGTTTGGTGGAGGTGAAGGAAGATGCTTGATGTGACTTCTTCATCAATTTCTTTGAAGTTTGACCAAGGTGCTACATTATCTCTGCTAATGGTCTTCAGCGCTATATTCGTTTCAAATGCTGTAAGTTGGATGGCGGACCTTATAGTGGAGACTGACTTTGTCTTAGAAGAAATGGGCAAATTGGTCACAGAGATCCTTTGAAGACTGTATATTAAGTTTTTGACATGCCGGGTTGCAGAAATTTTCCACTGTGCGGAACAGCTTTGTTAACTGCATTTGCAATCTCGTGTGATAGAAAGGATCAGGGGCGTAGCAATAGGCCCTGCAGCGCCTGCGCCCGCGGGGGGGCCCGGCCCCCCCCTGGGGCCCGCTCGGGGCCGTTTTTTGGGGCTGGAGGGGTGGCAGCATGAGGGGAAAGCCTTGCCCACAGTCGGCGGGGAGAGGGGAAGTTCCCCACTCTCACTCACCTCGGGGCTCTCCCCTCTGCGCTCCCCTCCAGCTAGTTACCGTCTGTGGGCAGCGGGCAGCAGCGGCAGATACATACCTTCTTCCTTGCGTTCCATCGCCGCCTTCTCGCTCTAGCGGCTGACGTCACTTCCGGAAGCGGAAGTGACGTCAGCCGCTAGAGCGAGAAGGCGGCGATAGAACGCAAGGAAGAAGGTATGTATCCCGCCGCCGATGCTGCCCGGCCCACTGCCCACAGACGGTAACTAGCTGGAGGGGGGCGCAGAGGGGAGAGCCCCGAGGTGAGGGAGAGGGGGGAACTTCCCCTCTCCCCGCCGACTGTGGGCAAGGCTTTCCCCTCATGCTGCCACCCCTCCGGCCCCCAAAAACCGGCCACGAGCGGGCCCGGGGGGGGGGGGGGGCGCTCTGAAATTCTGCAGGGGGATTTTCAGGTGTCTGCTGCCCACATTACGATTTTCAGGTGTCTGCTGCCCACATTACGATTTTCAGGTGTCTGCTGCCCACATTGCGATTTTCTGGTGTCTGCTGCCCACATTACGATTTTCAGGTGTCTGCTGCCCACATTACGATTTTCAGGTGTCTGCTGCCCACATTGCGATTTTCTGGTCACTGCTGCCCACATTGCGATTTTCTGGTGTCTGCTGCCCACATTACGATTTTCAGGTGTCTGCTGCCCACATTGCGATTTTCAGGTGTCTGCTGCCCACATTGCGATTTTCTGGTGCCTGCTGCCCACATTACGATTTTCAGGTGTCTGCTGCCCACATTGTGATTTTCAGGTGTCTGCTGCCCACATTACGATTTTCAGGTGTCTGCTGCCCACATTGCGATTTTCTGGTGTCTGCTGCCCACATTACGATTTTCTGGTGTCTGCTGCCCACATTACGATTTTCTGGTGTCTGCTGCCCACATTCCGATTTTCAGGTGTCTGCTGCCCACATTACGATTTTCTGGTCACTGCTGCCCACATTGCGATTTTCAGGTGTCTGCTGCCCACATTACGATTTTCAGGTGTCTGCTGCCCACATTACGATTTTCAGGTGTCTGCTGCCCACATTACGATTTTCAGGTGTCTGCTGCCCACATTGTGATTTTCAGGTGTCTGCTGCCCACATTACGATTTTCAGGTGTCTGCTGCCCACATTACGATTTTCAGGTGTCTGCTGCCCACATTGCGATTTTCAGGTGTCTGCTGCCCATATTGCGATTTTCTGGTGTCTGCTGCCCACATTGCGATTTTCTGGTGACTGCTGCCCACATTAGGATTTTCTGGTGTCTGCTGCCCACATTACGATTTTCTGGTCACTGCTGCCCACATTGCGATTTTCTGGTGTCTGCTGCCCACATTACGATTTTCAGGTGTCTGCTGCCCACATTACGATTTTCAGGTGTCTGCTGCCCACATTGCGATTTTCAGGTGTCTGCTGTCCACATTACGATTTTCAGGTGCCTGCTGCCCACATTACGATTTTCAGGTGTCTGCTGCCCACATTACGATTTTCAGGTGTCTGCTGCCCACATTACGATTTTCAGGTGTCTGCTGCCCACATTACGATTTTCTGGTGTATGCTGCCCACATTAGGATTTTCTGGTGACTGCTGCCCACATTGCGATTTTCTGGTGACTGTTGCCCACATTGCGATTTTCTGGTGACTGCTGCCCACATTGCGATTTTCTGGTGACTGCTGCCCACATAAGGATTTTCTGGTGACTGCTGCCCACATTAGGATTTTCTGGTGACTGCTGCCCACATTACAATATTCTGGTGACTGCTGCCCACATTAGGATTTTCTGGTGACTGATGCCCACATTGCGATTTTCTGGTGACTGCTGCCCACATGGCGATTTTCTGGTGACTGCTGCCCACATTACGATATTCTGGTGACTGCTGCCCACATTAGGATTTTCTGGTGACTGATGCCCACATTGCGATTTTCTGGTGACTGCTGCCCACATGGCGATTTTCTGGTGACTGCTGCCCACATGGCGATTTTCTGGTGACTGCTGCCCACATGGCGATTTTCTGGTGACTGCTGCCCACATTGCGATTTTCTGGTGAACTCTGCCCACATTACGATTTTCTGTCCCACATTACGATATTCTGGTGAACGCTGCCCACATTACAATTGTCTGGTGAATGCTGTCCACGTTACAATTTTCTGGTGACTGCTGCTCACGTTACGATTTTCTGGTGACTGGTGCCCACATTACGATTTTCTGGTGAACTCTGCCCACATTATGATTTTCTGGTGAACTCTGCCCACATTATGATTTTCTGGTGAACGCTGCCCACATTACGATTGTCTGGTGAATGCTGTCCACGTTACAATTTTCTGGTGACTGGTGCCCACATTACGATTTTCTGGTGAACTCTGCCCACATTATGATTTTCTAAAGGCCCACATTACGATTTTCTGGTGAACTCTGCCCACATTACGATTTTCTGGCCCACATTACGATTGTCTGGTAAAATGCTGCCCACTTTACAATTAATTTACAGTGAAACGCTGCCCCATTACGATTATTTGGCACCTATGGGGGGGGGGGGGGCATCCAAATATTCGCAGGGGGGCCCAGTGATTTCTAGTTACGCCCCTGGAAAGGATGACTTTTTCTCGG
This sequence comes from Hyperolius riggenbachi, assembly GCF_040937935.1. Taxonomy (NCBI): domain Eukaryota; kingdom Metazoa; phylum Chordata; class Amphibia; order Anura; family Hyperoliidae; genus Hyperolius; species Hyperolius riggenbachi. The sequence goes on along the minus strand of NC_090647.1, from coordinate 353,593,260 downwards.
TGATTACTTTTGGTAGTTCTTCAAGTGGAGGATTAAGGCATGTTTGTCTTCTGGGGACTGAGATTTGCGCCACAGTCTTTCAAGTTTTCGGCCTTGTCTTTTCAGCTCTTTTATAGAGTTATCAAACCATTGTGCATGATGGTGTGGAGTTCAATATTTGGTGCACAGAGGAGCAATGGTCTCAAAGGTGAAGGACACACATTTGTTGTAGTTAAACACCAGAGTATCAGGGTCCAAGCTGGAGTCCGTCAATTCATCAAAGATGAGGTTATCTCAGATATGTTGTGGTGTTAGCCCTTTTAAGCGGCAATATTTTATTTGGTTCTTGAACTGGTTTTTGACAGCTGGTATTGAGAGGAAGAAGTGGATAGTGTGATGGTCTGACCAGGCAACAGGATTCATTTCCACACTGGCTATTGACAGACCAGTATGGAATATAAGGTCCAGAGTGTGACCTTTCTTGTGAGTGGCAGAGCTGATTGCTTGAGAGAAGCCCAGTTCATTTATGGCACGAGGTAGCTCTATTCCTAATTGCAAAAAGGGGTCATCCACCCATGTATTGAAATCTCCAAGAACAATCCATCTGGGGTGTTTCAGTGTTAGGCTGCATATGAGATCTACAAGTTCCTTAACCACTTGATGACCCACCCTTTACCCCCCCTTAAGGACCAGCGCTGTTTTGAGTGATCTGTGCTGGGTGGGCTGTGCAGCCCCCAGCACAGATCAGGTTGCAGGCAGAGAGATCAGATTGCCCCCCTTTTTTCCCCCCTATGGGGATGATGTGCAGGGGGGGTCTGATCTCTCCTGCCTGCCTGGGTGTTGCGGGGGGGGCACCTCAAAGCCCCCCTCCGCGGCGAAATCCTCCCCCTCCCTCTCCTACCTGGCCCCCCCGGCGATCGAGGCTGCACAGGACGCTATCCGTCCTGTGCAGCAAGTGACGGGACGTCCCCTGTCACATGGCGGTGATCCCCGGCCGCTGATTGGCCGGGGATCGCCGATCTGCCTTACGGCGCTGCTGCGCAGCAGTGCCGTACAATGTAAACAAAGCGGATTATTTCCGCTTGTGTTTACATTTAGCCTGCGAGCCGCCATCGGCGGCCCGCAGGCTATTCACGGAGCCCCCCGCCGTGATTTGACAGGATGCAGCCGCTCGCGCGAGCAGGCTGCTTCCTAATTAATCAGCCTGCAGCTGGAGACGCAGTACTGCGTCGCTGGTCCTGCAGCTGCCACTTTGCCGACGCACGGTATAAGCGTGCGGTCGGCAGGTGGTTAAGGAAGGCCGGGTCCTTTCCTGGTGGGAGGTAGATCAGCAATATGTTTATGTTCTTCTTAGCTGAAAGTTGCGCCCCCAAGCATTCAAACAAGTTGGTAGGTCCTACAGTAAGTGGTCTGATTTTCAAAGCTAATCTAAAGCAAAGTGCAACCCCTCCGCTCCTGCGTTCTTTCCTGTTGCAGTGTATCACGGAATAGTTTATTGGCATTGCGGCCTCCAGGGTGGGGCCAACTGGTTTAGAAAGCCAGGTCTCTGTCAGGCAGGCCTGATCAGAAGACTCTATTAGATCATGTATGATTGCTGTTTTGTTGTTTATGGATCTGACATTACAGAGAACAGCCTTGATGGGGTTACCCTGGGTGCTGAGGTCTGTGATTGAGGACTCCAGGAGAGAACAGTCTCCAGATGTGTGGCTGTCATCTCTGCTGGATTTTGCTGGAACTTTTCAGGTTGTTGCCTGGGTGTACTCTGTAGATTTTGTCACAGAGTAATTTTGGTTCTGCAGTGAGGAACGTCTTTTTCCACGTCCTCTGCACCCTCTTTTGGTCTTTCTGAGGACTCCAACCGACTTAAGTAGAATTAAGGTTGATTTGTCAATTGGATAAATATTTCTTAGTTGGTATACAGCGAGAAGTGTCTCTGCTGAATATTGATGTTTACACATTACAATGGACAAAAGAGACAGCTCAGGGCTTCTGCTGAGATAGGCCCTGTTTAGAGTCAAGGTGTGAACTTTAAGCTATAAGCGCTTTTCTGAGCATTTGCGATTGCTGAGCACTTTTAAAAAATCAATCCCATTCACAGTAAAAATCACAGTGATTGCGTAAAATCGTGGACGTGTAAAAACGTATATGATTGCAACAATTTTTACCACTATTTTAATGCACACGAATGAGAGCGATTTTTTAAAAGCACACAGAAAGAGCTCAGCAATCGCAAACGCTCAGAAAATCGCTTATAGTGTTTCTGAGCCCTTAAAGCAGTACGATCAGCCATACTATGCCAGGGGAAAAAAAACACATATATAAGTAGATAAATACTTGAGCTACTTGCATAACACATGTATTATACTGTCCACGTTTTGATTTCAGTGAATGTTATATAGTAAATGACGAGAATTCTGTTCTTGGTGGGGGCCATGTCTTTTGCCCACAGGTAAGGCTAACTCGTGATGTCATTTCTGCCCTTTATTTTTTTTCTTGTCTCCTCCAATCGCTGAGTCGCCTCAGCCTTGCTTGTAAACACAAATGAGTAGGGGATTAGGTTTCAGATAAGCAGCTAGCAGGGAAATAAAGGGAAGAGGAGGAATAGATTATAGATAAAAAGAACCCCCAGCATGCAATTCTTTGGCACCGACTACTAAAGAGCCAGTGCTTCTTAAGTATGTGATAACTCCAAACCATAACAGCAGAAAAAGTTTTGAAAGTTTTGAATGCAGGATTAGCATCTTTATCACTTAACCACTTTGTCCTCCTTGACGTATAAAAACGTCAAGGAGGACAGGCGCGCTCCCGCAGGCCGATCACGCGCGTGCACGCGCACTCCCGGCCGCGGATTCGGTAGCCACGGAACCAATGTATCGGGCTATGGAGCCCGATCACTGATTCCTCTCCCCCGCTGAAAAAGCGACAGCTTCTCTCAGAAGCTTCGCTTTTTCAGAAGCTATGTCCCTCTAAGCGTACATTGTACGCTTAGAGTGACGTCATGTAAACAAAATCGAGATTGCCATCTTGTGGCCAAAAAGTAAAACTACAAGTAAAAGTTAAAAAACATTACAATACACAAATATTTCCCCAAATAAAACACTTTTTATCCCACCCTCCCAAAAATGCCCACATAAAATGTTTAATAAAAAAAAACAAAAAAAACATTACTATAAAAAAAAACCACATAAATATTTACCTAAGGGTCTAAACTTTTTAAATATCTATGTAAAGATGAAATATTTCTCTCTATTTTTTTTTATAAGCTTGTAAATAGTGATGAATGCAAAACGGAAAAAATGCTCTTTTATTTCCAAATAAAATATTGTCGCGATACATTGTGATAGGGACATAATTTAAAAGGTGAAATAACGTGACAAATGGGCAATTACAATACGTGGGTTTAATTATGGAGGCATGTATTATTTTAAAACTATAATGGCCGAAAACTGACAAATAATGAATTTTTTCATTTTTTTTCTTATTCTAAGGCTAGTTTCACACCAGGACGTTGCGTTTTAGGGGACGTTATGGTCGCATAACGTGCCCCTAACGCAACGCCTGGTGCTCCCTGCTTTGGACGTCAGAGTGAGCTGCGTTGTGCAGCTCACTCTGGCGTCCGTGATGCCGTGATGCGTACTCTTGTGCGCATGCGGCATCACATGGTCCCGCCGGCCAATCACTGCACAGAGCGGCCGCTCCAGGAAGTAAACACTGCACGTCACTGAGTGCAGTGAATATTAATTAGCCATGTGCCTGGCCGCTCTCCGCTCCTCCCCAACGTTACTGAGCATGTGCAAGCAGTCTAACGCGGCTCTGCCGCTTAGAAAGTACTGCATGCAGTACGTTGTCTGGTGGCACAGCGTTACTATGTAACGCAACGTGGGCACTGTGAACAGCCCATTGATTTTTCATTGCTGTGCGGTGGGGTGCGTTACAGGCTGCTCTAACGTGCGCCTGTAACGTCCCACTGTGAAACCAGCCTTACTGTTAAAATGCATTTACAGTAAGGTAGCTCTTAGCAAAATGTACCCCCCAAAGAAAGCCTAATTGGTGGCGGTAAAAACAAGATATAGATCAGTTCATTGTGATAAGTAGTGATAAAGTTATAGGCTAATGAATGGGAGGTGAACATTATTCGGATGCATAAAGTGAAAACGACTGAGAGCTTAAGTGGTTAATACACTCAGACCAGTTGCTGTTGAAATTTGATTTTTATGGTGACGATACCGCTTTAATGTTAATTTGGTCAGTCAAAAAAAATGTAAGTTTACTTTATGGCTAACTGCTCCCATTTGCTAATTCATGTTTACATTCCATTTTTATTCAAAACTTAGGGCTCTAGTGCATAATTTAGTATCTGTTTTGAATACAAGGTGTGTATCAGTGCCACAGAAGATGCTGGCAGTGCCATGGAAGATGCTAGCGCTATATAAATCAATAATGATAATAAATATATTTGGTTGTAGGGGACTCTGCACGCCTCTGTTGGTAGCCATTTCACATGCAGCCTAGTTTTAGGATGTGTTGCCAATTCCTCCCTGAAATTAAAAAGTTAGATACTTACCTTGGTAGGTAAGGGACTCTTTTCCAGACCCTTCCTAGATGCCGAGATGCTCTGGAACGTTGCGGATTTGTTTCCATTTATGAACAAGCAAGGCCACACTGCATCTGCACAGTAGCACGGACCCGCTCAGGCTTCATCAGAAAAAGCCAACCCTGATCAGTTACAGCGCAGACGCAAGCCCTCACAAAGGGCGTGACAGGGTTTGCAGGAGGTCCCAGGGCTGGAACGGCCCAGTGGAGGAGGACGGGGGAAGAGGCTTCCGTCTACTGAGATAAGTACCCATTTTTGACACTTTATACTACAGGTATACTTTAAGGATAGATTAGAGCTATCAGATAGGAGCATGGCTATCAAAAACAATGCATTATGAAGATATGTCTCTTTATTCCAAATTATGTAATATACCATGACAGTAATACAGTTAAAGGAATTATGAGTAAAAGTGTATACACAAACATACTAGTAGTGGTTGCCTGTGAGGATCAAGCTAAGGGCTACAAGTGATACACAGACACATCGTATGGATATACCCAAGCAGCATCTACTGTTTCTACTGAAGAATGGGGGGGAGGGATGGTGGGTGGAGCATAATGAAGCTGCCTTCAGTGGGAGGGGTGAGAGTGAGAATAATGTGCTTGCTCACCAAAGTCATTTAGAGATACAGCATCCGGATCGCTAAACACATCAACTCAGCAGGAATAAACAGGATGTGTCTCCAAGAGTCCAACATTTCCATCTGCTAGGCATTTGGGCACACATCCTTTTTATGTTTGCTACTTCTGCATTTCCTGCAAATTTGATTACTGATTTGTTGTTTGGGTTTGTTTTTTTCAAACCTTATGTCCGTGGCATTTTGTCTTTGCAAAAAGCTAATCATAGTCTAAATAGGTAATCCCTTTATAAACTATGTATCCTGAACAAGTGCTCCATTGATGAAGTAAACCCTGCTTTGCTTCACAGAAAGTAGCAAGTTTAAATGGCTGTTCCAAGTTCAAGCTGTATCCGGATGGAATAGCAATTCTAGATGTATGTATGAGACAGCAGTTTTTGTGTATACTTGCACCCCTCCATATGGGCAGCCCAGGGCCCTGCATGGGATTCCATTCAGGGTCATTGGTAAATACATTTGAGGCTGGCCTGTGGATATATTTATGAGGGTTTTTTTTATTTGTATTTATATACTGGTCTACTACGGTTATGTGCAATGGTTTAAATGTGTTACGATATCTTTGTGTTCTTTTTAAAGATGGTGTTAACCTCCGTAGCGGTAATGCCGAGTCAGGCTCGGGTTGGAAAGCCGCAGAACAGGGTGGTAATCCCGTGCCTGAGTGAGTTTCATGCAGGAGCTGCTGCAGACCTCTCTGTAGTATGTTTTTCTTCTTGTTTTTAGGGTCTAAAAGCTTGTGAAAAAAATGTTATGGCTTTTAGACCTTGAATCTGGAAATAATCATAATGCCAGGGAGGTTAATAAAAATGTACATACAATATCTTTATTTTTTGCACTGAATGCCCTACCCTATTAAATAAGTATGCTATTTTTAAAGGCTAGTTTTACTTTTATGAAGTTTTCCGTGTAAATTGATATAAAAGAGGAACTCTACTGAAAGATGGTAGTAGGGGAAAGAAATTAATCAAGACATTGCAAAGTGAGAAGCTGAAAGATTGAAGAAAGATGAATACGGTAAGTGATTGGTGCCCACTGTGTAATTTGTTCATGTTATTTGATCCACTGTAAGCTTTCTTTTAGTAAGAGTGGAAGTAAGGTAAGGTCAGGGGTATAACTAGAGTGGAGCAGCCCCGTTGACCACTGGGGAGCCCCAAATACTACTCCCCTCCATCTGATAAAGGGGTCCTTTCTGCAGATCAGGGTTTTTTTGTGACTACACTTGTTATGGGTATGAAGATTACGATGGCCACACTTGTTTTTTGACCCTTGCAAGATGGGTTCCCAGGCTGTGAGGATTACAAAGGCAAGGGAAAGGGGGTGAATACTGGGGGGTCCGATCAACGTTTAGCTGGGGGACCCCATGATGTATAGTTATGCCCCAGGTAAGATTTATTGTATAGGGATTCTATGAAACAGAAAGAGAGAGTGTGCCCAAAAGATTGTGCAATTGTGACATTAATTGAGAACTAATTGTCATTAAGTACACTCTTTGGCGTCAATTCACCAGAGAGGATTTACTAAGAGAAAAAAGGTAGGTAGTTTATCTCATGAGGTATTTTAACACTCTGGAGTCAATTCACCAGTGTGAGAGGACAGAGAGAAAAATGTTAGATAGCAGGGGATAATGGAGAGATATGCATGAGGAAAGTGTGAGTAAGCAGAGAGTTAGGTAATCGGTATTAATGATTTACATGGGATACTTTTCCTCTCTGTAAGCTTGAAAGTGAAGCATTGTGGGTAGGAGGCGGAGTTTTACCACTACCTGACCAGAGTATTCCCGCCTTTTACTGCCAGATCATATCATAAATCATATCACGAGTGAGTCTGAACTTCTTCACCACCTCTGTCTCAGTAAAATTATCAAGAACTGTTCTCTCACGAAAAATACGAGGGGCGATTAAACAGAAACTCCTCCTGCGCCTTCGTCTCCTCATAATAGAAGCAAGCTCTAGGGCCTAGTGCACACCAGAGCGGTTCGGCTGCGTTTTGCGATCCGCTTGCGGCTGCGGATACGCTTGGGTAATGTATTTCAATGGGCTGGTGCACACCAGAGCGGGAGGCGTTTTGCAGAAAAGCATACTCCCGGGCTGCTGCAGATTTTGGATTGCGGACGCGTTTCTGCCTCAATGTTAAGTATAGGAAAAACGCAAACCGCTCTGAAAAACAGCACTTCAGAGTGGTTTGCCAGGCGGATTTTGTTACAGTAGCTGTGTTCAGTAACAGCTTTACTGTAACAATACATGAAATCTACTACACCAAAAACGCTTCACCAAACCGCAAAATGCTAGCTGAAACGCTACAGAAAAATAAGAAAAAGCGTTTCAAAATCTGCTAGCATTTTGCGGATCTGCTAGCGGTTTTTGGTGTGCACCAGGCCTAACAGAGTAAGCTCAAAAGGCTCCATCTTCCACAGCAGCAGCTGCTGTGTGAAAACCACGATATCTCCAGGTTCATTCAGGGGATAAAGAGATGAAAAAATAACGAATGGCCACACCCCCTTTCTTCCCTGGTGAATTGTGATTTGGAGAAAAACTAACTACTATCACTTATTTATCTCATACTTATCTCACATTTATCTCTTGCATTTCTCTCTGTCGATATTTTCCCCTATACTTCTGGAGAATTGCTATTTGGAGATATCACAGGAGGTAAATTACCTCCCAAGAGATAAATAGGTTGGTAACCTCTGGTGAATTGACGCCATTGTCTATACTGTTGTCAAAGTGTACCTGGAAAAGCGTATTGGTGCATCGGTGAGGACATCTGGAAGTCCTGGTGTAAACAGGGTTAATCATATATCCAACTAGCAATGATATGTTAACACCCATGAGTGCACATCATTTCCATTCCTTACTATGATTCTCTGCCAAGTACAGTTTCTTGTATTCATCTTCACATGAGCAAGATGTTGTTTCCATAGTACATTATTTCAGGATGGGAAGGGAATATGAAAATCATTCCTTTATGTCCCTAAACACAGACATAGAACTAACTGTTAATGATTCTAGCCTCTCCAACCCTAATTTCTCCACTGGGCCGGGCCGAGGCAGAGGCAGGAGAGGCTCCAGCCTCAGGGTGCTGTGTAGGAGGGGGCGCACAACTGACTCAGCTATCATTACACTATTGTGTTTGAAGCAGAGAGAAATAAGAAAAGGGGATACATGGCAGTGACTGCTAGCCAGATATCTAGAGATTAGGGTGTTGGGGGCCCTGGGGCGCCTCTTACTCTAATAGTAATCAGTGTGTGATGAATGGGGGGGGGGGTACTTTGGTGTCTCAGCCTTGGGTGCTGGAGGACCTTGTCCCGGCTCTGTTTCTCCACACTGTCACTACCCTCAATACCAGTAATAGCTATCGGGATGATAGTTCTGAAAGCTACAGTGAAATGCACAAAGCGAGGCTTCGCCTTTCAGGGCCTGCGCTGCTTTCTCATGCGCAGTTTACAAAATTGTAACACATTCAGACTACACATGCGCAGTATACAACATTGTAACACATTCAGGCTTCAGATGTAAAATCATGCTGTCACCATCTCCAATCCATTTGAAAGAGATAGATTTCACTGCCAGAAGTAGAAGTAAAAATAAAGCCAAAGGTTACACATTCTTTGTCATTCTTTCACTATTTGTATAGTTACTGTACTGCACACTTCCTCCTGATCTAGATCAGTTCAGTGAACAGCTGATGACAGTAGTGACTGCTCATTTACTGCAGCTGAGGCAGTATTAAGAAGAACATGCCCAGACCTATTCCTTACACTGTAGAGCCAAATATCTTATTGCCAATCGCTTCAGGTATTGTTACACAATAAGTATATACAAACATATAAACATGTCTGATCTATGCATTTATGTTCATAGAGCAGTATATATTTTGGTAAAAGAGCTGTTCACATTCACATAATGTTATTGTGATTATTTTCTGCTGTTGGTTACAGTTGTTGTGCATTGCATTCAATACATGTCTGCTGCCCCTTTTCCCAGTTATGCCTTAACCATCTTAGCGGTATGGACGAGCTCAGCTCGTCCATCACCGCCGATGGCTGCCGCTCAGGCCCTGCTGGGCCGATTTTGTTCAAATAAAAAGCAGCACACGCAGCCGGCACTTTGCCAGCCGCAATAACTCACATACGGGGACCATAAAGATTAGCGTACATGTAATGGTCAATCGTAGATCAATAGACAATGGTGCCGCCTGTTACCTTCCCGACCCATTTCGCAGTCTTGCGTCATCAGGGGAGAAAAGGCAAACAGGCGGCAGGCACCAAATTTATAGCTTTTAGTCTGGGAAAAGAGGGTGGGGTGAAAGAAAACTTCCTCAGAAGGGCATCACTAATCAAAGTAGGAAAGAGTCACCCAAATGTGTAAATAAAGTGAAAAACAGAACAATATGTAAATAGCATATTAATAGCAAAGAATGGTATACAAAAATATAATAATATCAGTAGTAAAAACAAGATTACAAACAAAAAACACCTAGACTTTTGAAGATCAATAGGCAGCTTGATTACTCTAGTCTGCACAGGGAGCAGAGCAAGGGGAAAAAAAGGGAGGGAATATTGGAACATACACTTCCTCTCTACACACAATAAGGAAGTGTCTATTGGGACATACAGGCACCCCTGCACATCAGCAGAAGAGGCATATAGAACACACAAAAAAAGATTCATTTCTACTACGACACAGGAGACCCGGGTTCAACTCCCGGCTCCTCAAGCCCAACAAACCACACCCATCAAGCAAGGGGCTCTCAAAGACAAGGGGAGAGTCACATGGGGCACAAAAAGAGCCCCCAATTTTAAAGGGGGGGGGGGAATAAATAAATAAAGTAAAAGTGCAAAAAGCGCTAAGTGCTAACTAATATTAATTTATATAAAAAATATCGACATTTTAAACCTCATAAACAAAAGTGTGTATGATGTATAGATGTGACTAGAGCTACGCACGTCACAAAGGGTGAAAAGTGAAAATAAAATAAAATGCGACTTAAACATCGCAAAGGAAAAACAAGTGTTTCTATCTGGATAGCTCTATGGAGCAAGCTAGTGACAACATAAAGAAATTAAAAAGCTTCTCTCCAGGCATTGGCATCTCCTGAGAGGTGACCCAGTGATTGGTCCTATGCTTGCGGACAATCCTGGGGTCATCTTTCGGAGAGCTCCAAACCTGCGGGACCGACTTGTACATAGCTATATTGACCCACCTTCTAGGACAGTCTCTGGTGTAGTACCAGAGGCTGTCCTAGAAGGTGGGCTGGGTTTGTTGGGCTGGAGGAGGCGGGAGTTGAACTCGGGTCTCCTGTGTCATAGTCTGAGCCCTTGACCATTGCACTATTTTACCACTGCAGAGTGGAAATGAATCTTTTTTTTGTGCATTCTATATGCCTCTTCTGCTGATATGCAGGGGTGCCTGTATGTCCCAATAGACACTTCCTTATTGTGTGTAGAGAGGAAGTGTATGTTCCAATATTCCCTCCCTTTTTTTTTCCCTTGCTCTGCTTCCTGTGCAGACTAGAGTAATCGAGCTGCCTATTGATCTTCAAAAGTCTAGGTGTTTTTTGTTTGTAATCTTGTTTTTACTACTGATATCATTATATTTTTTACACCATTCTTTGCTTTTAATATGCTATTTATATATTGTTCTGTTTTTCACTTTATTTACACATTTGGGTGACTCTTTCCTACTTTGATTAGTGATGCCCTTCTGAGGAAGTTTTCTTTCACCCCACCCTCTTTTCCCAGACTAAAAGCTATAAATTTGGTGCCTGCCGCCTGTTCGCCTTTTCTCCCCTGATGACGCAAGACTGCAAAACCGGTTGGGAAGGTAACAGGCATCACCATTGTCTATTGATCTACGATTGACCATTACATGCACGCTAATCTTCCGGGGTTCCCTGTTTATGGGCCCCGTATGTAAGTTATTGTTTTTATATCAACTGCCTTTTAAAGAAATTTTATCTAAATAAACGGGTTACGCTTAGATATTGCCGTTCTTGTTTTCCTATATAAATTCCTGAAACTTTACCTCCAATACGGATGTCCACTGGATCTTCACGACGTCTGATGTTCCCTGGACGTTATCTGTGACCTGAGCCATTTTACAACCTTATAATGTGGGTTGTTGGGAGCTGGTAAGCCTTTTCTAGTTTTGATGTTTGGCGGATACCTACCTCTGAGCATTTGATATATTGTGGAGAAGAATGTATCATTCCCTACATATAATGACTTTATAAACCTGCGCTGACCTTTGATGTGAGCATAATATTTGAACTTGCAATATGGGAGATATAAGATTTGCACTATCCATGATATTTGAGCTTGCAAGGTGGGGACATAATATCTGAGCTTGCAATGTGGGGACATGATAACTGAGCTTGCAATGTGGGGACATGATATCTGAGCTTGCAATGTGGAGACATGATATCTGAGCTTGCAATGTGGAGACATGATATCTGAGCTTGCAATGTGGGGACATGATATCTGAGCTTGCAGTGTGGGGACATGATATCTGAGCTTGCAATGTGGGGACATGATACAGTGGGATGCGAAAGTTTGGGCAACCTTGTTAATCATCATGATTTTCCCGTATAAATCGTTGGTTGTTAAGAAAAAAAAATGTCAGTTAAATATATCATATAGGAGACACACACAGTGATATTTGAGAAGTGAGATGAAGTTTATTGAATTTATAGAAAGTGCGCAATAATTGTTTAAATAAAACTAGGTGAAGACAGATCCAGCAGGAGGGGTCAGGCCAAAGCACATGACAAAAGACTCTCAGTCCTAATAGAAGCCACTAACCTCATAGACTCCTGGAGATTTCTAAATCCATCTCTCCAAGAGTATACATATTACTCACACAGACATAGATCTCACTCTCGTACAGACCTCTTAATGATTAGAGCAAACCTCTTAACAAGATTGCAAACTGCAACCATTGAAGATATGGTTATATCGGACCACGCGCCCATTACTTTAGACTTACTAGATAGAATACCACACGGTACCGATATAATCTGGAGGTTTCCAGCCAAATTGTATCAGGATGAAAATTGTACTAGTATGATGAAAAACTGGTGGCTTGAATTCACGGGGGACAATTCTCAACACATTGATGATCCCCTCCTATTTTGGGAATCATCAAAAGTGGTGATTAGAGGCAAAATTATCTCTTATTTGAAAGCTAAAAAGACTGAAACAAACAAACAATATGCAAATGCAGTAAAGATGGTCAGAGATGCATACAAAATTTATAGAGCTGATCCAACAGAGAATAACCGTAGAGCTTGGATTAAGAGTAAACTCAACGGAGACACATGGTTCAGAGTAAGAGAAGAACTGCATATGCCTTATAATAGCCTCTATTTTTATAAACACGGAGATAAAATAGGCAGATTATTAGCTTCTTTAGCTAAAAACAATCTCACTAACAGGAAACCTGCAATAGTCAAAGATAAACAAGGGACCTTGACACATCACCCATCTAAGGTTTGTGAACTTTTTGCTGAATACTACAGGGAACTATATTCCTCAAAGTCCATGTCATGCACAGATCTAAATGCCTTCTTAGACCGTCTTAGCTTTAAAACCTTAAAACAAGAGGAGTGCGAAGCCTTAAATGAGGATGTTACCCTGCCAGAAGTCAATGCAGCCATTACATCACTAGCTCTGGGTAAAGCCCCAGGCCCTGATGGCCTTTCGTCAGAATATTTTAAAATATTAAAACCTGATATATCCCCGACTCTAGTTCAAGTCTATAATAAAATTCTCCGAACAGGGACTTATCCCTCTACAGGCCATCTAGCCCACATCAAACTCATACCAAAAGAGGGCAGAGATCCTCATCAGGTTGGCTCTTTCCGTCCCATATCGTTAATTGATCTTGACGTTAAACTCCTTTCTAAAATATTGGCAAACAGACTAGCAGTGATCATGCCACGCTTGATACACCCAAATCAAGTTGGGTTCATTAAGGGCAGAGCGGCAGTGGCAAACACCTGTAGATTAATAACAGTAATGGAGCAGACCAGGGCCTATCCGATAACGCACCGATCAGCTGCTCTCCTGAGTATTGATGCCGGAAAGGCGTTTGACCAGGTGGAGTGGGATTGGCTTTTTGGAGTACTCACACGCCAAGGGTTTCAGGGACACGTTATCAACGCAATCAAAGCCATGTACGCAAACCCAAGAGCTCAAATCTCGTTGCCAGGATTTCTTTCTAGACCAATAGACTTGAGAAGAGGAACGAGACAGGGGTGCCCCTTGTCACCCCTGCTCTTCAACTTAGCGGTAGAGCCCTTGGCAGTTTTACTTAGAAAAAGGCTTGGTGGTATCCATATTGGAGAAGTAAAAGTCCAACGGGCTCTATTTGCAGACAATATTTTGTTGTTCTTATCCGACCCACTTACTCAGGTCCCTATAGCATTACGCACAATTGAAGAAGTGGGTAAATTTTCAGGGTTTACAATAAACAAATTAAAAAGTGAACTTCTGCCTTTATCGTCAAGGGCAAACAGCGCTTCTTGGGCTTCCCTGGGAGTTAAACTGACTACTACTAATATAAAATATCTGGGAATTACCTTTTCTAGGGACCCTTCTCAACTGTACAATTTGAACTTCACACCTTTAATAAGAAGCATAAAAGCTCAACTAGAGAAATGGCAAAATTTACCTTTGGGCTTTGCTGGTAGAGTTGCGTTGATCAAGATGGTATCCATGGGGAGGCTTCTGTATCCTTTACAGACAGTCCCCCTCCTCTTAAAACATAGTGATGTATCGTTACTCAACTCACTTTGGTCCAAATTCATTTGGCGTGCACGAAAACCTAGAGTATCAAGGTCTAAATTGACTCTTCCAAAAATATTGGGAGGTCTCAATCTTCCTTCTATTAGAGAATATAATTTGGCGTCCCTTTTGCGACATGTTCATGACTGGGTTACAGGAAATGAATCTTACTTCAACACGAAGCTGGAAAGTGAACAGGCACTTCCATGGTCACTCAATGGCCTTTTACATGCTCAATATAAAAATTTGCCCTTACGCCTGAAACAAAATGCCGTTTTCAGAGACACAATTGCAACATGGAAGGCAGTTCGGAAAAAATGTTCACTACCATTTAAGATATCTAAATACCTCCCACTCTGGGGCAACCCCAACTTCCCTGTTAGTATTCAGCAGAAAGACTTTGCGCATTGGGAGGAAAGGGGATTAAAAAACCTGTGCAACATGTTTGATATCCAGAATGGGAAATGGCTAACCTTTAGAGAGTTAAGGGAGAAATTTGGATTGCCCCCAAGTGACTTTCTGCCATATGCTCAAGTACGCTCCATGGTTTCACATAACCTTTGCTCACCAAATATTATTATGACTCCCACAAAATTTGACACAATCTTGAAACCTGGGAGCTCGGCTCGCACATTGGCAGAATTTTACCAGGCTCTCAGAGATCTAGATAGTAAAACTATTGCTGACAAAGCCTTGAGTAAATGGGAAGATATACTCCAGGAAGACGATGTGGGGGAAAAAATTCTAGCAGGCAACATGGTGGTTAGAAAGCTTATCAAAGATGAAAAATGGAGATCGTCCCATCTCTTATTTATCCACAGAGGCAAATTTGCTTTCAACATTAAATATAAAAATCCCCCTACTCACTATAATCCTTGGTGTCCTAAGTGCAAACTGAGAGATGCAGACCTTTTTCATTGCATGTGGGAATGTCCTAGCATACAAAATTTTTGGGACAAAGTCATCAGGTACGCTAACAAGCTATGTAGAAAAAGAATTTTGAAAGCCAATCTTTTGTTACTATTTAACTATTCAAGCTCTGCCTCTGCTGATCCCTTGGCTGTTCCCTCAGCCTTATACCACATTATTTTAATAGCGGCACGCCGAGCTATACTATGTAAATGGCTTGATTCAACTCCTCCAGATATCAAGTCAATACAACAGGAACTCTCTTATATCTTCTTAATGGAACGATTAAACACTCTTCAGGCAAAAGAACAACGAACGAACTCTTTCTTTAAAACCTGGAGGAACTTTACTCTTCATCAGTTTACACCACAACAGATTGAGGCTCTTATGAGAGACTTTATGTACACTTCCTGGTACTGCTTGGAGGACATTGGAGAAACTCTAGGTGCTTTGAAAGTACCCACAAGACGCTAAATTTTCAGCTCAATCGGGTATAGTCTACGGGAGAACTATCCCAAAGAGTGACTCGTGTTGGTGGGAGGGGAGGGAATCTGGGGGGGGGGGGGGGTAGCATAGGGGTTAAGGGAGGGTGAAAACAGAAATACATAGTTTGTCTCTTCTGTATCTTGCTAATATTGCTAGCTATTGTTCTTTATGTTCCACTATGAGCAAACTTAATAAAAAAGTTTAAAAAAAAAAAAAAAAAAACTAGGCATTTTATTGATTGCAAAACCTTTAGAGCTAATTATTAGAACTCAAATTGGCTTGGTAAGCTCAGTGACCCCTGACCTACATACGCAGGTGAATCCAGTTATGAGAAAGAGTATTTAAGGGGGGCAATTGTAAGTTTCCCTCCTCTTTTAATTTTCTCTAAAGAGTAGCAACAAGGGTCTCAAAACAACCTTGACCTGAAGACAAAGTTTGTTCACCATCATGGTTTAAGGGAAGGATACAGAAAGCTGTCTCAGAGATTTCAGACGTCTGTTTTTACAGTTAGGAACATATTAAGGAAATGGAAGACTACAGGCTCCCTTTCAAGTTAAGGCTAGAAGTGGCAGAACAAGAAAAATCTCGGATAGACAGAAGTGACGAATGGTGAGATTAGTCAACCCACAGACCAGCACCAAAGGCCTACAGCATCATCTTGCTGCAGATGGAGTCACTATGCATCGTTCATCCATTCCGTCGCACTTTACACAAGGAGATGCTGTATGCAAGCCTTTTCTTCGCCCACAGCACAAACAGAGCCGCTTGAGGTACGCTAAAGCACATTTGGACAAGCCAGCTTTGTTTTGGAATAAGGTACTGTGGTGTAACGATCAGTGTCAGCACACAGAGAGAATCTGATTATTGGTGATCTGCAGCATAACCAACAATACAGATATATACCCGATTATTGATGATCTGCAGAATCACCAATAATACAAGTATAACTAACCTCTGGACACCTGATAGAGTGTAAGTGTTTTGGTGCAACAGTAGGCTGTCTCCCGTGGGGCGGGAGACGCAGATAACAATGAGCATGGACCACCTGAGGAGCTGCTGGCCCTTGGCTGTATGAGGACTATCTCCTAGCCGAGGGGATGGAGATAACCTGAGAGCCAGTGATTCCCTGTAATGCTGGGAATCAGACTATACTGCAGCCAAAGGACTCCTGAGGGATAGAGCCCCTGACTGGACTGCAGAGAGGCCCCTCTGAGGAACAGGGAATCTCTGCCGCTCACTGACACTAGGTAGAATAGTGCCACAGGTAGTACAGACAGACTGAACACTCGAGGGATGAGTGACAGTCAGAAGGGTCGGGCAGGCCAGGTCGGCAACACCCGAGCAATGGTCATAACAGATATCAATGACAATCCTAGTCTGGGGTGTGAGGACCTTGGTCTAGACACCCAGGAACTAGTCTAAAGAATAACACAGTATCCTATGCTTGGGTGTGAGGTCCTTGGTCACAACACCCTGGAACTGGTCTAAAGTATAACACAGTAATGGCACGGTAATCCTAAACTTGGGTGTGAGGTCCGTGGTCACAACACCCTGGAACTGGTCTAAAGTATAACACAGTAATGTCACAGTAATCCTAAACTTGGGTGTGAGGTCCGTGGTCACAACCCCCTGGAACTGGTCTAAAGTATAACACAGTAATGACACAGTAATCCTAAGCTTGGGTGTGAGGTCCGTGGTCACAACACCCTGGAACTGGTCTAAAGTATAACACAGTAATCTGGCTAAGTGTGAATTCCCAGGTCCACCTGGTTCTAACACACTGTGGGATCTGACTATGGTCTGAGTGCTCACACATATGTATTCGCAACGGCAGACAACCAGCAACTGTCAAGCAAGATCTATATATACTTGCAGTGCTGTGCAGCTCCGCCCGAGTCACTCAGCCAATCCAGATACCAGCTGGGAACAGCTGATCGGCCTAATCAGCTGATTCCCCTTCTGCTGGTATAAATGACCTGTCGCCTGGCGCGCGCACGCGTAGCTCTCCATCTGTGTGAACTAGAAGGTCCAGCCAAGCCAGACGCGTGTCGCTGCGCGGAAACCGCCGGTCTGAACGTGGAGATAGCCGACCCGTCACTAGACCACGCGGCGGCATCTCCGCTGTTCATTACATGTGGACTGCTGAAACTAAAATTGAGTTTTTTGGGCATAACAAGGAGCATTATGCATGGAGGAAAAAGAAAACAGCATTCCAAGAAAAACACCTGCTACCACAGTAAAATATGGTGGTGGTTCCATCATGCTGTGGGGCTGTGGGGCCAGTGCAGGGACTGGGAATCTTATGAAAGTTAAGAGTCGAATGGATTCCACTCAGTATCAGCAGATTCTGGAGACCAATGACCAGGACCCCATGACAAAGCTGAAGTTGCGCCGGGGCTGGATCTTTCAACAAGACAACGACCCTAAACACTGCTCAAAATCCACTAAGGCATTCATGCAGAGGAACAAGTACAACGTTCTGGAATGGCTATCTCAGTCCCCAGACCTGAATATAATTGAAAATCTGTGGTGTGAATTAAAGAGAGCTGTCCATGCTTAGAAGCCATCAAACTTGAATAAACTAGAAATGTTTTGTAAAGAGGGATAGTAAAAATACCTTCAACCAGAATCCAGACTCTCATTGGAACCTACAGGAAGCGTTAAGAGGCTGTAATTTCTGCAAAAGGAGGATCTACTAAATATTGATTTCATTTCTTTTTTTGTGGTGCCCAAATTTATGCACCTGCCTAATTTTGTTTAAACAATTATTGCACACTTTCTGTAAACCCAATAAACTTAATTTCACTTCTCAAATATCACTGTGTGTGTCTCCTATATGATATATTTAACTGACATTTTTCATTGTTACAACGATTTATACAGGAAAATCATGACGATTAACAAGGTTGCCCAAACTTTTGCATCCCACTGTATCTGGCTTGTTTTGTAAAGAGCATGAACTATGTAGTTGCTGCAACTACTTATGATATTTATACTGTATTTGTTTCTGATTAGTTTGTTATGTAAATTATTTACATGTGAAGTGGTTCTATTTTGGTATAGTCTTGTCCTAAGAAGATTTTATGCTTTATATTCTGATCAATTAACAGGGTTGCCCAAACTTTCACATTCCACTGTATATATAGGAGTGCAGCAGAGGGTGAAATCACAGATTCTTCCTGCAAGAAGAAGATTCCCCTCCTGCCCACCCTTTGTCGCTGGACCAAAGACTTTAATGGGGGTGTGTTGCCTTTTACAGATCAGTGAATGTAATGGGTAATGTCACCCAGTCAGGTTGATAATTTTTTGTGTTAACTAAATAAACCTGTGGTTAGGTTTTTTTTTAATTTATGGTTGTTGAAAAAATATGATGTTGATTATTTGTGCTTGTGCTTAACTAAAGGAGCAATCTGTAAACCCCAATAAAGCAGGCCACGGCCTATTATATCCACAATCATTGTCTGTTCTTATAATGTTAGTTATAATGTTTTAGGAAAACACATTTCCATGAGTATTAACCCTGGGGATTCAACAAGTTATAATTCAGATGAACTTGGCACATGAGCTAAAGTTTTACTCAGCATTTATAGCGCACATTAATAAATACTATTTACTGTATTTGAAAGTATATGAGATTGCAGGCATACAACTACTGATTAACCTTTCAGCAACTCTGTTTCTGATCCAAAATGACCTAGACAAAAGTTACCAAGCTGTGTCTTCTACTACCGTAGCAGAACATTTTTAATAAAATCGCAAATTGCTCTTGATTTTTAAATCGCTAGCGTTGCTACTTTATCATAGAAATCATGAGTAGTATCTTCCACTATAGTGATTCGATATGTAAATCGCAATCGCTTTCTGCAGTGATTTTGACTGTATGCAAAGGCCTCTGTAGGAATGGTTCTGCTAATTGGTGTTGTGTCTTGGGATATAAACGCTGTTACAAACATACATTGCTGTGATACTCAGCTTTAGGGCCTGAGCACAGTAGTGCGCTTCTGTCCACTTTTCAGCAACACGTATCAGTCTGTAACATTGAGGTGCTGCTGAAAAGTGGACAGAAGCATGCTAGTGTGTTCAGGGCAGGCACTAATCATTTCATAAAGGGGTCATAATTGTGAAACCACATTATGAGATCACACAGTCCAAATATTCCAAAGAGAAACTGCACAATCTATAAGGGCCTGTTTCCACTAGGGCGGAATGTGGCCCAAATCTGCATTGAATCTGCAGCGGTTCCCCGCTGGCGTGTCGTGCAAGGAAAGCACTGTGGTGCAATTCTGGACGGCATGATGCAGGTTTCTGCAGCATGCACTTGAATCCCAAGCTTTGCATGGCACAGCTAAGCGTCTAGATGCGTGCTCGCATCACTTCAAGTGCCAGCATGCGTCCTGCAAAAAAACAGGAATTAGATCCCAACAGGATAATCACTAGTTCCTGCAATGACCGAAGAACTCCTGGAGGGTTATATGTCGCTCACTTACACATACCAATTTTTACTTGAAACTTTTTGGCAAATAAAATACTTCTCGTCATTCTGACTGGATTGCAAAATTATTTGAAAGATTGCATTTTGTATAAGGCCCCTGTTCCACAGATAGCTGAACTGTGGCCTTGTCAGGAATTTCAAAAACGCTGCAATAAGAATCTGAGCACAGCAGCTGCCGTGCTCAAATGTGTCTCAATTGTGCCTTTCCAATGCCCGTGCTAGTAAGTGCCTGGCCACTACACACAACAGCAGCTGAGAGGCGGTGATCTCGGCGCATTCCATCGAAAAGGGGCAATAGTCTTCTTGGTAAAGCATCATAGAGTAGTTTGTGTGAAGAGAAAAGGACTTGCATATTCAGAGACAGTCTAGGGGTTCTTATTTCCAGGGGCGTTGCTAGGACCCTAAGAGATCCGGGGCACTTTTGGGCACCTCAGTTGGATAAAAGGTGTGGCCAAGCACTAGAATATGGGTGTGGTGATAGGTGGAGCCAAATTTACATGAACTTAACAGCGTTCTAAGAAGGCCTGCACAGCAAAATGTTGGATGAAGCTCCCCTCCATTAATACAAAAACAAAACAAAATGCAGCATATCACATAAATAGGCAAATAGTCACTTAAACATAACTAGGCAGAGTTGCCTGGCTTCTGTGCTGGCCGGTCTGGCTTTCACTTCACTGACGTCAGGAAGTGAAAAAACGAATCGCTCTGCAAAAGCGCTTTTCTAAGCACAAAGCGCAGGGGAAAGCGCTGACAAGACTCTTAATAAATCGCTGAGTGCTTGCAATAGCGTTGGCGATTTATAAAGTGAACATAGCCTAAAAGTATGTGAAAATATGCTAAATAGCTACAGAAAAGGAAGAGCAAGAAACAGATTCTTCTGCTATTGATGATGGATTATTTTTCCTGAAAAAAATTGGATAATGAATAGACAGTGTTCAGGGCAACTCTAATGTGCTATCCTAATTACTACTGCATAATCTTGTGATCATTGCTACTGCTTGCTACCGTGTGTTACTGCCAGGAATATCCCATGATCATTTTTACTAGTTCCCTTTATAAGAGTTCAATGGTACAACCACTAACTCAAATTTTTTTTTTTGCAATATAAATCATCTGAAAAATGTGTGATTGTTTTTACAAGTTCTGCTAATTCCTAGCGTGCCATGATCAAAATACAGTACTGGTTAATTATGTGAGCACATGGCCGGTTCTCGACTTTTTGCTGCCTGAGGCAAACTTGTGAGGATGAGCTCCTCCCTTCTTTGTTGTATGGGGAGAACAAGGAAGACCTCAGAGTGGCACTCCCTATTACCTATGAGCATTACCATGTGAGTGAATAAAAAAGCAAAAAAGTCTCACCATGCCATCTGTGGTTGCCGCTGTCAGTTAGCTGGGACGTGTGCTCACGGATATAATGCGAAGGAAGCACTGATGCAATGAAAACTGTAGAAGAAGAAAAGACGAACTCCGGGCACCTTCCGTCCAGTGCTGTTTATTGCATGTAGTGACAGACATCCATAAAGGTACCACATACACTATCTACCTCATCCTGGTGATGTTCAAGGTGATGGTGTGGTGGAGGTCAAGGAGCCAGGGCACAGGGTGGGACCGACGACGGCAGTTTCGCGTCTATACAGACGCTTGGTCACGCTGCGTACCACTTTGGTGAACGCTCCACAAACATCCGGTATAACACGGGGATAAGCCCCGCCCCTTCCGGGTGTTGCGTGCGTCAAATGTGTATGGAGAGAGAGGGCGGAGGAAGCTACGGGGGCGTGTGCATACGGACGGAACAGCCGATCCCATAGTGCTGTGCGCACCACTCCGCCCACATGGGCTGAGTGTACGGATAGACAGCGCCTTACTGGCTGAGACCAGGGGACCTGTAACGCTATGTGCAACAGGCACGCCCACAGTGTCAATCATCAGCCAAGGCATCAGTAGCCATGGTGACGTTCACCACGACCACAAATCCACCAAGCACTCAAGGGAGATGTATATTTACATCTCTCCTCCTTACAAGCAATCGGCAAAAACACAGGGGGGACAACATTACTGCCCAACCCCTGTGTCTCCTGCAGCACAGTCCCATGTACCTACATCCATCCTCCCTAGTGATTGTGACATGAAGTGACACTAAAAACTAACAAATATGGGGGATAATATACCCAGCGGAACTTACTCAAATATCAATTACTGGTGTACATCTTAGACACAAGAGAAATAAATAGTGCTAATAACAAGTTGCATAATTTAATCAAATTAGAGCCTTGCAAAATGTATATTAAAAAGTAGGAACAGGGCAGGGCCTTACCAGTGGAGATGGCTATAACTGCCACCATCAATCACCTGGAACATCTACCACTCGGAACCCAGCCGACAATCTTTTGACCCTTATCCCCAACTCTAAGGACAACGATATACATAAACAGGAGGTAGTTCTTCATCTCCACTAATGGATCCACGGAAATCAGGGATCCAGCATGCAAGCCAGTTCAATTTTATCATTTAGGCCAGCTGGGCCCAATGCCTCAGTCCGTAGTATAATACGTGTCTCCCTCCTGAGGAGTAACCTGTCTCTGTCACCCCCCCTCGTTGGAATTTCCACCTTCTCAAGTACAGCAAACATCAGACCCTGACTAGACTTTCCATGTTCTTCACGCATGTGTGTCACCAACCTTGTACAGCTCTTCCCTGCCTTAATGGTACTTATATGTTCTCCTATCCGGACTTTAACCGGTCTAGTAGTTTGACCTATATAGAATTTCTTACAAGGACAAAACAATACATACACTACATATTCAGTCTGGCATGTGAAAAAGCCTTTGATTCTGAACTCTACGCCCCCCACCCGGATGTGTTTCGATGGAATCATCTTGGGGCAAAATTTGCAGTGTCCACACCTAAAGTTACCCACTGGGACACATCTGTCCAACCATGACAGTGGTTTAGGTGCCTGAAATTCGCTCCTAGTGAGTAGGTTAGCCAGGGTAGGTGCTCTCCTGAAGGCGACTCTTGGGGGTCCCTCTAACCTCTGGGACAACTCCGGATCATTTTTGATTATTTCCCAGTGTTTAAAGATACTCTCTCGAATTCTAGAGGCCATCGGGGTGTAGTCAAAAGTAAAGACCAATCTTCCCTTCTCTTCTTTTACCTTCCTACCTTCATTTCTCCCTCTCAGGAGTAGTTTCCTATCTTTTTCCTGAGCCTTACATCTGGCTCTGATCAACATCTGCATATCATATCCTCTTTTTCGAAACCTATTTGTCAAATCCCTAGCTTGATCGTTAAACGTCTGCTGTGAGCAATTGTTCCTCCTAAGGCGTAAATATTGGCCGTATGGAATTGCCTCCACCACATGCTTGGGGTGGAAGCTTTCCTCATGGAGGACAGAATTGGTCGCAGTCGGCTTCCGATATCCCTCACTAATCAATTTATTGTCCACCACTTTTAGCCTGAGGTCCAGAAAGACCACCTCCTCACCAATCATTTCCGAAGTGAACTGCATATTAATGTCGTTGCTGTTTAAGTAGCTGACAAACTCAACAAACTGGGCGTCCGAACCGGACCACACCACCAGGACGTCATCCACGTACCTGGACCATTGTCTGATGTGCACCCGGAACGGGTTAGTATCCGAGTGCACGGTAGACTCCTCCCAAGCCCCCAAGAACAGGTTTGCAAAGGAGCATGCCACTGGGGTCCCCATAGCTGTCCCCGCCACCTGCTGGTACCAGCGACCGTCAAACATAAACGCATTGTGTGCTAATACAAATTGCAAACATTGACAGATATACTCAATGTAATCATCATCCTTATCAGTGCGTTGTAGATAACGCTTGACGGCTAGCACCCCCAGGTCCTGGGGAATCCTGCTATACAGGCTGACCACATCAATAGTGGCCAGCCTATCTCCTGGGACCCAAGTGACATGCTCCACCATCTGCAACACCTCTAGAGTGTCCCTCAAATACGAAGGCACTCCTAACAACAGGGGGCGCAGGAGATGGTCCAGGTACCTGGATAGTCTCTCAGTGAGAGACCCACAGCCCGAGACTATGGGACGTCCCGGTGGGGCGTCCATGGATTTGTGCAATTTTGGGATGTGGTACCAAACCGGTCTTTTGGGGAAGGCCGGGAGGAGATCCCCCGCCAATTTCTTGGGGAGGAAACCCCCCTCGACCCCCCTGCGCAAGAGGGTCTGTAGCCTTGACTGGTATCGGGGGGTCGGATCGCAAGGAAGTGTGCGGTAAGTCTGGGTGTCACTTAACTGCCTCTCGGCCTCTGTCTTATACTGGTGACTCGACAAAATCACCAGATTTCCACCCTTATCCGCATTCCTTAAGACCAGGTCCCCCTGCTTTCTTAACCAATCCAAGGCTTTTCTCTCCTGTGCTCCTAGGTTCGGTAAGGCCCGTTCGTGAATCAGTGCTTTCAAATCTTGCAACACCTTGCTGAAGAAGTGGTCAATGCTGGACCCCGGACTCACAGGGAAGGGCTGTACCGATCTACAAGCTCTATAGGACTGCGTATCTCCCAGAGATAGTGTGCTTGATTCCATCAGGCTGGGCCAATCCAATTGGCCCCCCTCCTCCCATAACTCGTTCAGTATGCTAATCATTTCCTCATCCGTTGGGTCCCACCGCACCTCGGGGCTAAAGCCCAAGTTACCGGTGGGGTGTCCCTCTGTCATCTGAGGAGGAAAGGAGCTACAAGTGCCCTCCTTGGACTGATTGATTGCTTCCGGGGTATCCCCCAGCATATCAATGTCAACATCCATTGTCATTGGGCATGACTGTAGGGCTAATGGTGTGGAATCTTCTGAGACTTGCTGTTCAATAGCTACTTGATGGAACTTTTGGCATATAACCAATTTTCTTGCGGATTTGTACAAATCGATCGTGAAAGTCACAATATCGAATTCCTGTATAGGGCTGAAATTGAGTCCCCGGCTCAATAGGGAAATGCATGCTTGTGGAATCTCGACTCCTGAAAGGTTTACTATCTGGGGGATCTCTTGTTGTAGATTAATTACTGCACAGTCGCTTTTCTTTTCTTCTTGGCCTGTTTGGTATCCCTTATTCCTTCCCAATGTACAGTCCTGGACGTTCCTTCCATACTTTCGTCCTCTTCCTCTCCTGATCCTTGATCTAAAGGGACCTGTTCCTCTGCACATGTTGTATCTAGGGGATCTTTGTTGCCTCGTTTCTTAGGTGTTTTGGGAGTTTTTTTGGACTTTTTCTTTGTCACTTTTCTAGGTTTCTTCTCCTGTTCGGGATCACTATCAGACCCAGAGTCAGTGGTCCAGTATCCTCGACCTTTGGGGTTTTTAGGAAACTGGGCTGGGTTCCAGTTGAATATTTTCCCTTTATCGAAGTCTTCCTTATCTCTGAAGAATTTCTTCAGTTTTCTGGTCTTAACTTCGTTTTGTATTCTTATAATTCTATCTTCCACCTTAGTTGTTATAGCTGTGAATTTCTCTTTGGTGACGGAAGTTTCAAACCTCTGTCTAACATCTGTCAACTCAGCTGTTACTTTGTTATACTCCAAAGTGGTACGCGCCAAGACGATATTTTGCAATCGTTTTGCGTGATCCAGGTGGGCCTCTGTCCAGTTATCGACAAATTGTCTGTCCTCCCTGTATTCTGAGGGCTCCCAATAGCGTCTGAAGCCCCGTGCAACTATTCCTTCCTTTTTGTATCTCCTGAGTGTTGTGACTGTCCAGAATAATTTGGTTTCTTGTTCGCTGAGTCTCCCAAACTTGTTCTCCAAAACCCTGGCTCCTACCTCTTTATTGGCTTTTGTGGAAACTGCAGTGTTTGAAAAGAAGTTGGTCAGGTCCTCTCTTCCCACCGCAACTTTATCACTCACACATAACAATTGGTCAATATCGATAGAATCGATCTCATTATCACTTGTAGATAGCTCATTATTTTCGTCCGCTGCTACATTAGCCTGCGAGAACATCTTAGGGGTGCTCTACTCCAGAAAACAGAAAAACCGTATTGTATGGGGAGAACAAGGAAGACCTCAGAGTGGCACTCCCTATTACCTATGAGCATTACCATGTGAGTGAATAAAAAAGCAAAAAAGTCTCACCATGCCATCTGTGGTTGCCGCTGTCAGTTAGCTGGGACGTGTGCTCACGGATATAATGCGAAGGAAGCACTGATGCAATGAAAACTGTAGAAGAAGAAAAGACGAACTCCGGGCACCTTCCGTCCAGTGCTGTTTATTGCATGTAGTGACAGACATCCATAAAGGTACCACATACACTATCTACCTCATCCTGGTGATGTTCAAGGTGATGGTGTGGTGGAGGTCAAGGAGCCAGGGCACAGGGTGGGACCGGCGACGGCCGTTTCGCGTCTATACAGACGCTTGGTCACGCTGCGTACCACTTTGGTGAACGCTCCACAAACATCCGGTATAACACGGGGATAAGCCCCGCCCCTTCCGGGTGTTGCGTGCGTCAAATGTGTATGGAGAGAGAGGGCGGAGGAAGCTACGGGGGCGTGTGCATACGGACGATTTGACAAATAGGTTTCGAAAAAGAGGATATGATATGCAGATGTTGATCAGAGCCAGATGTAAGGCTCAGGAAAAAGATAGGAAACTACTCCTGAGAGGGAGAAATGAAGGTAGGAAGGTAAAAGAAGAGAAGGGAAGATTGGTCTTTACTTTTGACTACACCCCGATGGTGACCAAGCGTCTGTATAGACGCGAAACGGCCGTCGCCGGTCCCACCCTGTGCCCTGGCTCCTTGACCTCCACCACACCATCACCTTGAACATCACCAGGATGAGGTAGATAGTGTATGTGGTACCTTTATGGATGTCTGTCACTACATGCAATAAACAGCACTGGACGGAAGGTGCCCGGAGTTCGTCTTTTCTTCTTCTACAGTTTTCATGAGCTCCTCCCTTCCCCTCCTGATTTGGAATGATCGGACTGCACCTGGCAATTTACTGCCTCCCCCCTCCTCACTCACTGTCAGACTCCTCACACAGCACAACAAGCTTCTTTTCCCCAAAGATGACCTCTTCACCTCGATCTCCTCTTGCTTCTCCTCATCATCATCATCATCAGATGAGACGTTTGGCCTGTTCTGATAGTTGGACAATTTGGTAATTAGATGAACAATGTCCACATGCATGCTGACTCAGAATATACAGGGTATAAGAAGGGGAAGTCTACCTGAAAATAATATTCTAGTTATATGTGAAGCCTGGGAAAGATCCCTATGGGACTCCCCTGCCAAAGTCTCCGTATTTTAGTTCCTTAAAACGGAGCTGAACTCAGAATGTCTTCTCTGCTCTAAAAGATACACAACAGCATAATAACCTTTAAACAAGAAACATTTCTTTGTTACAGCTGATACAAATCCTAAAATAAATCTGCACTGTTTCTACTTCCTGATTCATGGAAGCAAACATATTGTTAACAGCCTGTGCTTTCAAATAAACTGATCTGCCATCTCTGCCATGGCAGCCATGTGATATGGGAGAAATCAGATTACAACTTGTGATTGTGACACAAATGAGGGGGAATTAGACAGGCTAAAAAGCTCTAAATACAGTACATACATGGTTTCCTGTCATGTGCAAGAGTACAGTTCCACTTTAGTGTAGACTTCTTGATATTGACTCATACACATAGAGTACACTAGACCAGGCAGGCAGGCTCTATAGGGGTATAGCTTTATCACACAATACTTACTAATATTAACCTTTTGCACTCAAAAGTGTATGTGAACAGCAACCTGTAACATTTGGTAATGAAAGATGGTAATGAAAAAACACTAATTTTGTAAAAAAAAAAAAAAAAAAGAAGCATTTTAGTTTATAAAACAAACTGTAGTATTTTGCTGAAAGCCAACACACTACAGGCAAACATTTCAAGCACCTAAACTTGTTGGGGCTTATATGAATGGCCCACTGTGGCTGTCATAATCTGCCATGTGAGCTTGCCACAAGCCCAGGAAAAGTCTTTAAATAGAGGTGGGACTGAAGGCAGGAAATAAGTTGAATGGAGGGGCTCAAAGAAGACAGGCCACCTTCTAGAGCAGGGATGGGCAAACTTTTGACAGGTGCGCTGCCACAAAGGTTTCTTAAATTTGCCCAGGACCAGTATAGTGAGCAGATGCCCCCCCAGTACTGGTAGCAAATGTGTCCCCATAGGTTAGCCCCAGTTCAGGCTACATATGAGTCTCCCCCATGTGTGCCCCCTTCCCCAGCTTGTAGGTAGCCATGCAGCCCTCTTCCCCAGCATAGGTACCCAGATGTGCCCTCAGTATTAGGTAGATCCCTCTCCTAGTATAGGTAGCCAAGTGTGCCCCCAGTATTAACTATCACCCTTCCCCAGTATAGGTAGTCAGGTGTGGCCCCAATATTAAGTGGCCCCAATACTAAGTGGCCCCTCCCTCAGTATAAGTAGCCAGTGTGCCTCCAGTATTCAATAGCCTCCTCCTGCAGTATAGATAGCCAGGTGTGCGACCAGTAGTAAGTAGCTTCTTCCCCCAGTATAGATATCCCGGGGTGCTCCCAGTATTAAGTACCAACTTTCCCATTATAGGTAGCCAGGTGCTTCCCCTGTATTAGGTTGCCCTCACTCCCCAGTATAGGTAGCCAGGTGCTCCCCCAGTATTAGGTAGTCCCCTCCCCAGTATAGGTAGACAGGTGTGTCCCACTTTTTAGGCAGACCTTTCCCCCAGTATAGGTAGCCAGGTACTCTCCCTGTATCAGGTAGCCCCCTGCCCAGTATAGGTAGCCAGGTGTGCCACAGTATTAGGCTGATCCCCTCCCCAGTATAGGTAGCAGATGTTCCTCTCCCTCCCTCTCTATGCAGTCGTGAGCATAGTGTAAATGAGGTTACTCACTGCTTCTCAGCTTTCACCACCATTCTCCCATCAGCCATGCAATCAGCATTCTCTCTATGGCCACAGAGTGTCATTCTGCATGTGACCCACTGGCAGTATATCTCATGACTCGCCACTGTAGTCATGGAAATGGGACATTGGAAGTGTGGCTGAAGAGAGGACGGCAGTGGAAGCTGAGAGCCAGTGAGTAACCACTTTTTCACAGTGCGACGTTAAAGTCGCACGTTAAAACAACATGTAACGCAGAATAACTCGCAGCAATGAAAAATCAATGGCTTGTTCACAGTGCACACATTGCGTTGGTGTCTAACACTGCACGTTAAATGAAAGTGCTGCATGCAGTGCGTTATACACGTTATTAGCTGCGTTAGACTGTTTGCAGTTAGACTGTTTGCACATGCTCAGTAATGTTTTTTTCCTTTTTTTTAAAATATTCCGCATGCCCCGTTTTCGTTCCATAGTAAATACATTTTCTAACGTGCGACTTTAACGTCGCACCGTGAAAGTCTATATGCGTTGCGTTAGGGCCGCGTTGTGCGACCTTAAAGAGAACCAGTACTGAGTAAAATTATTTAAAATAAACACACGAAGTAACTTCAAATGAACATTAAATAGTTACCTTGCCATCAGTTCCTCTCAGAAGCTCACCATTTTCTTCTAACAATGATCCCTTCCAATTCTGACAACATTTTCTCAGAACTGAAATATATCAGTTGCTGTCAGTTACATATCAGTTGCTGTCATTAATAGCTGAGTGGACAACTGATATGCCTGGTAATGTCCATGTTTCTCTATGGCTCAAGTGGACGATGTTACAGTTTAACAGTGTGCTGACCAGGAAGCTGTTATGGGGTAATGGCCATTTTGAAAATGGAGGACGGAGAATTCCCTTGATCACAGTGGACAAACAGGACGCAGGAGAGGAGAAAGAGATTGAGGAGTAGACTACACGGGAGGTAAGTATGACTTGTGTTAGCTTATTTTGACTTTTAATTTTCAGTTCAGGTTTTCTTTAACGTCGCATCAAACGCACCGTCCTACTGTGAAAATAGCCTTAAGCTGGCCATACACTGGCCCGATTTGCCACCATTTCGACAGCAGATTCGATCACTGGGATCGAATCTGCTGCCAATCGTTCGCGCTACACGCCTAATTTCGTTCCATTTCGATCCCGTCAATCGCTCCGTGCGGAAAATTACCGTCGATCGCCCGCGGGTAGGGAGCGCGTCGCTAGCGGCGTTCGAGTGCCCGACGACCGACGCAATAGAGCCCGCATACATTACCTGCTCCGCCGGCGCGACTCCAGTCCCCCGGTCACCGCTGCTCTGTCTGCGCTCTGGTCTCCAGGTCCGGCATGCCTCACTTCTTCTAGCCCGGCAGGAAGTTTAAACAGTAGAGCGCCCTCTACTGTTTAAACTTCCTGCCGGGCTAGAAGAAGTGAGGCATGCCGGACCTGGAGACCAGAGCGCAGACAGAGCAGCGGTGACCGGGGGCAGTCGCGCCGGCGGAGCAGGTAATGTATGCGGGGGGGGGGGAGCGGCGGCGGCAGCAGCAGCACCACCAGCAGCACCACCACAACAGATTGTGAACGGTTTCAGGCTGAAATCGGTTCACAATCTGTTTGCAGTACAGGTAGCCATACGATCCCTCTCTGATCAGATTCGATCAGAGAGGGATCTATCTGTTGGTCGATTCTGATGGCAAATCGACCAGTGTATGGCTACCTTTATGCTCCGCTTGCGACTCTGCATAAAGAGCGTTAGAGAGGACACAGCATATCTTATGCTTATCTGATTGCTCTGAATTGGGGGGAGACAAGATAGCACCATAAACCTTTGCTCCTTATTCCCGGGCACTCGATGGGCCAGTGGGTCTCCAAAGAGCTTATGTGCTGCTCACCACCAGCAATGTGTTATTTTAGGAGCATAATTAGGTGATATGTTTATATAAAACTTTTCTTATGGATGTTTGATCTTGAGCTGAAGTGAAGTAAGCAACAGCCTTGAAAAATAGATAAAACAGCTGTTAAGGTCCCCAAAGATATTTTCTGAATCAACCACAATATGAGACATCTGAATAATGAAATACATTTCTTGATCTTGACTGATTGATATCACCTGCATAGCCATAGCCTTTAGGCATTGATTCTTGACACCAGACATCATGTGACTGAGGGCTCGTTTTCACTATCGCGAATCCGCATGCATCCAACGCATGCGGATTCGCACATGGTATGCAAGTGAATGGGCCTGTTTCCACTGTTGCGTTGGTGATGTGCGTTTTTTTGAGCGGTGAAAAAACGCACAAAAGAGCCAACGAATTCGCCTGAGAGTGGAATGCATGCGAATCGCATGCAATGTATTTAATAGGAAAATCGCATGCGGTTTCCCCATGCGTTTTTTTGCCGCGAATTTGCATAGGTACCGATGTAAATTCACACAGGCAGTGACATGGTTAAAATCGCATATACCCTCACCTATGCGAATTCGCATGTGAATTCGCGGCAAAAAACGCATGGGGAATAGCATCCGCATGCGATTTCATCAGCGGTGGAATCCAGGCGATTCTGCACCGCAACAGTGGAAACGAGCCCTGAGAGTTATTTTTTTCCCTCTTCTTCTAACACAGATTATTTAATCAGTGCAATTACCTCTTCTGTTTAATTTTAGGTAATTCTTAAAGCCATTCTAAACCCTGCTAGACCTTAGTTATTACTGGGCTAGTAAAAACAAGCACTTGTGCTATCTGCAGGTGTACTTGCTGCTCTGCTTTATTTATCTGCTTGCTTTAGGAAGATTGTTGTCCAGTAGTGGTGGCTTCTGAGTCTGGGTGCAGGACTACAGGCTTATCTGCTGTTACCAATGCCACTGCCAGTGTCACCAGCTAACGTAGAATGTAATTAGATTGTGTATCCCCTGACCCTGTTTCTGCTGCCAAGCTTTATAAGAAATTTCAAACATGATCTGTAGGGCATGTATGAGATCTGAAGATCAAAACTACTGAGTTCCAAGAATGCACACATTGGAGTCAGAACAACTGATCTGCATTCACTTTCCAAGTCTTTGATTCAGAAGTTTTTATACGCAGAATCGGCAGAGCCGGATTATCCACCAGGCAACACAGGCAGTTGCTTAAAAACAGTCTTCAGGAATGCTCTCTATAACATAGATAACACACATACAGACAGTGTTTCCTCCTGGATCTCCCCCCTCCTTAGTTTAGCTGTCAGACACAGGATGCGGTCTGAAATGACTAATATTATTTGTGTGATCTCTGTCCAGCATTCTCAACTAATAAAAATGTTTTGACACAATAGTTTGACACACTGTGGCATTAACCAGCAGCAAAAAAGATGCAATTTGCAGAGTGTGAGCTGAGATGAGCAAAGTATCTATTACAGGGGAGAAGGGGGGAGATTTCCCCCAGACCACCTTTCATTCAGTGATTTAGGGCTGGTCCAGTTACTGGTGTATTCAGGTTTGTTGTTGTATGGCAATGTGAAACACTGGGCTAGCTGATAACAGTGCAATTAGAGGGTAGGCAAGCTGGTAAATATACACAGCATGATGCAGAGCTCGCCTGGAGGATCTGTGGGCAAAAATCTGTCTGGTCTTTCCCCATTGTGATAATGACTGCATGTGTGGATAAGGTGTTAAACAAGTTGAAAAGTTTTTGACAGTCCCTAGACTCAAGGAGGGCTGCTTTCTGACTTGTGTGAGAGATTGGCAGGGACAGGAGTCCTATTACAGGCAGGTAGCCTCTGTGTGATGTGGGACTGCAATACAGATAATCTCTCTGCTCCATCTCAGGCTATTCTCAATTTCTCTCCACTCCTCCTCTCTCTGGGCTAGTGCACGCCAAAATCACAATAGCAATCGCTAGCAATTTGCAAGTGCGATTTTGTGAAGCGGTTTTCAGAGCGATTTTTGAATGAATTGCTCCAAAAAATGCTACATGCAGCATGCTTGCAATTTTGAAAAAATCACAACGCTGCTGTGGGAACACCCACATAGGGTAACATTAGCCAAGCGCTTTTCAAATCGCTTTGTTTCCCTCTTCCCCTAGTGCTGGGTGTTTGTGTCTTCTTGTCATACAGGAAAACTAAATAAAAGTGCAATCCTGATGAGGCAAATACCTTCTTCCCTCTCTTTAAGTTTTTCTCTGCTCATCGTTTCTCCCCTTCTCTGCATAAGGGCTCAGACACACTATAAGCACTTTTCTGAGCGATTCTACCGTGATCGCGATTTTACCATGATTTTAATGTAAGTAAATATTAAAAATCTCTCAGAGAGCTCTGATGGCTAAAAACGCTCAGAAAATTGCTTATAGTGTGTCTGAGCCCTTAGTATTTGTACGCTGTGGGTGAGTTGAGCGCCGAATGACGGCTCTTCCTGCTGCCACTAAACTCCCCGGCGGCGTTAAAGACTATTCCCCTCCAAGTCATCGCAACTCTGAGGGAGGTGTAATTTGGGGTACGGCGATCACCGGAGCCCCGAATTTCCCTTACGCACCCCGCGCAGCATATTATTGCTGCTATGGGGCTCCTGGTTTTAGGTAACCGGTGCTGAGCACTGTGCACCAAAACCACCTGCTTTGCCTTCTCTCTCCTCTCTCCACGCTTGTTATTAGAAACCATAATCTAATAACCATACATGCCATACATGCATCAATTGTTACTGGCAGATTCTTTCACTATAATCGAATCATAATGGCTTTTCCACCTGTCAGTACTGAGTATGGATGTGGCCTATAGGGTTTCATACTATTGTAAAGTGGGTCATGGGCAGGAAGAGATGCACTGCCTTTGACCACCAATAAAAAGCAGGTAAGCAAGGCATAGATGTTGGGGGGAGGGGGGAAAGAAAACAGTGATGGAAGGAGGGGTCAAGAAACTTCGGAAATTAGTATTAGCGAGGCAGGGATCATGGTGCCAGGAGGGAGGTCAGTAAAGATGTGTTACCTGACTGAGGGAGATGGTGGTCTGGTAAAGGGGGAGGGGATATCCGAGATGGAAGAGGGGCATATTTGAGGGATTAGTAGAGATGGTGGCGAAGGGGAGGACATAAGTGGGGGTGGGGGGGGGGAATGAGCCTTGGGGAATTAAAGTGGCCATACATCTGTTGACATCTGGCTACCTATACTGGGGGGCGGCAGCTGGCTATATATACTGGGGGGTCATCTGGCTACCTATAGTGGGGGGGGGGGGTCCGTTGGCTACCTTTACTGGGAGAACATCTGGCTACCTTTACTGGGGGGTTGTCTTGCTATCTATTCTGGGGGGGCATCTGGCTACTACCTATAGTAGAAGGACATCCAACTACCTATACTGCAGGGACATCCAGTCACCTATAATGGGGGGGGGGGGCATTGAAATTAAGTTAATCAGGAGCAACTTTATTTGAGTGATTAATTTGCTTGTAAATGTGCTAAAAGTTTATTTTTATCAATTAGGTGATAAATAAGGCATTTATGAGAAGTTTTGTAAATAGAGCCCATAGTAGGATCAAGCTGGGGAGGAAGTTGACAATAGACAGGACCAGATGAATCAGAGTGTGACCAGGCAAGGTTTTAGTAGAGGCTAACTTAACACATGGCAAGATCTTGGCAGAGGCATACTATATAATAGACAAGATCTTAGAGGCAGAATGGATACTAGACTGTAGAGAGACAGTCTTAGCACCTGACAAGGTCTTGGCAGAGACAGGCTGGATGCCAGACAAAGTCTTGGCAGGCTGGTTGCCAAACTTACCAGAGGAAATCTTAACAAGATGTTGCGAAGCTGGATAACCATGTAGCATATGTAATATTAAATGGATGTCTTTACCTGTCTATACACAAACTGAGGTAAAGGCAGTAGGTCTCATGATTGGTAGGCAAGCTGAGTTTGGGACTGAGGACCAATGGAAAGTGCCAAGGCCAAACAAGCTGGGTTGTGAATGTAAATCATGAATCACAGGAGTGGGTCAGAAAAGGCAGGGAACAAGATGCCAAAGTGTTCAGGACAAAGACTGCAAACTGGCAGTATGTGCTAATATAGGCTGAGAGCCACTCAAATGTAGCAGCTAATTGAGACCACAGAGGCCAGCTTAGCAAAACAGCATCACTGGAAGGAAGTATTTCAGAAGAGGCTGTGGCTTACCACCAGTGAGCACCAATGTAGAAACAATGACCTTGATTCACACAGTGGGAAACAGAGGAGAGTCTAATCAGCAAACAAACACAATTGCTAACTTCCAGCTAGAGCAATATCCTGCCTCTATCTGGCCAGCAGACGCCAGTCAGCCAATCAGGTGTACTGTTATACACCCTTTGCCTGCTGTACCAAATCTAGCAGGAATTACATAATTTAGCATTCAGGTGGGAGGCTTCGGTTGGATGCAATCGTGAATTGCATCGTTTACAGGGACGCCCCGTGTAGGCACATCTCCCACACGGTCCCCTCCCTAACCACTCACCTGTCACCCGCATCCTAGAAGCTGCAAAAAAGAAATGTAAAATCACAAACACTGGTCCACATGACAGCCCAGGGGCCCCAGGTCTCTCTCACTCACTGGGGCCCCCAAACCACCATGTGTATGACAGTACACCTGATTGGCTGACTGGCGTCTGCTGGCCAGATAGAGGCAGGATATTGCTCTAGCTGGAAGTTAGCAATTGTGTTTGTTTGCAGTTGGCATTCAGTTTAGAGGTGGTGGGGTGAGTTCCCTGGAGGTGAGAGGTCCAGGGCTTGCCCACACTTCCCTCTAGGTGTTGCATGGTGGTTTGGGGGCCCCAGTGAGTGAGAGAGACCTGGGGCCCCTGAGCTGTCATGTGGACCAGTGTTTGAGATTTTAAATTTCTTTTTTTGCAGCTTCTAGGATGCGGGTGACAGGTGAGTGGTTAGGGAGGGGACCGTGTGGGAGATTATTATTATTATTATTTAGTATTTATATAGCGCCGACATATTACGCAGCGCTGTACAGTGTGTATATATATATATATATATATATTGTCTTGTCACTAACTGTCCCTCAAAGGAGCTCACAATCTAATCCCTACCATTGCCATATGTCTATATTATGTAATGTAAGTACTGTAGTCTAGGGCCAATTTTTAGGGGGAGCCAATTAACTTATCTGTATGTTTTTGGAATGTGGGAGGAAACCGGAGTGCCCGGAGGAAACCCACGCAGACACGGAGAGAACATACAAACTCTTTGCAGATAGTGCCCTGGCTAGGATTCGAACCAGGGACCCAGCGCTGCAAGGCGAGAGAGCTAACCACTACGCCACCGTGCTGCCCACGCCACCGTGCTGCCCGATGTGCCTACACGGGGCGTCCCTGTAAACGATGCAATTCACGATTGCATCCAACCGAAGCCTCCCACCTGAATGCTAATTTATGTAATTCCTGCTAGATTTGGTACAGCAGGCAAAGGGTGTATGACAGTACACCTGATTGGCTGACTGGCGTCTGCTGGCCAGATAGAGGCAGGATATTGCTCTAGCTGGAAGTTAGCAATTGTGTTTGTTTGCAGTTGGCATTCAGTTTAGAGGTGGTGGGGTGAGTTCCCTGGAGGTGAGAGGTCCAGGGCTTGCCCACACTTCCCTCTAGGTGTTGCATGGTGGTTTGGGGGCCCCAGTGAGTGAGAGAGACCTGGGGCCCCTGGGCTGTCATGTGAACCAGTGTTTGTGAGAGTCTAATCAGTTCAGAAATCCTGGGCTGTATTTATCAGAAATTGTCTGCTATTATGTGTAAAGAAAATATGACATTTAAAAAACTGTTTAAAAGGAGGAAAGTGGAGGACTTACCTCTAAAAGATCACATCAAATTTTCATTAAATTTCATAAGACAATGTGTATTGTGGGCACAATCGCCCAGTTCATCAGGTCAGTTCAGAGCTCCCACCGCCAAAAAACAAGCAGTGCTGCCAAGCAAGCACCTTGCTGTAAGGCACTTTTTTTGGGCTTAGAACTGACTTGACAAAGTGAGCGATTGTTCACACAAAATGCGCTGTCTTTTCAGGTGCAAAGAGGACCCGAACTCTTGCACAGTACACAATGAAAAGTTTGTATTACACTTATAAGTGTTGGAGAAATCAATTGCAGTGTGCCCTGTGTGTTTGTTTAGCTAAATTACAGTGTAATTAGCTTATCAGCAATGTAACTCACAGCACTTCCACAGCTCTGCCTCTGCCTCTCAGTGCTCCCT
Organism: Hyperolius riggenbachi; assembly: GCF_040937935.1. Classification (NCBI taxonomy): domain Eukaryota; kingdom Metazoa; phylum Chordata; class Amphibia; order Anura; family Hyperoliidae; genus Hyperolius; species Hyperolius riggenbachi. The sequence continues at coordinate 353,556,313 of NC_090647.1, read as the reverse complement.
GCACAGTTCATCTTGTTAAAACTTCAGTTGTTTAGGGTTTCTGTAAATTGTAACAAGGAAAATGGTTTCCCTAAAGATTACCATGCTGTGCCTTATCTTTTAAAGCAGAAAGGACGTTCTGAGTTTAGGTCCACATTGATAAAAATGTTTTCTTGTATTTAATGTGATCTTTTGGGGGTATACAGTCCCATGCACGCCTCCAAGACTTCTCAAGAGCCGCTCCAACACTATGGAACTCCCTACCTCCACCCATTAGGGCAGCCCCCTCCTTCAACACCTTCAAGAAGGCCCTCAAAACTCACCTTTTCACTCTGGCCTAGCACCCCTCACAATTGCTCTAAACCCACAGCTGAACTCTGGTCCCCTACCTCTCGTGTCCCTACCTCTCCCTCTAGACTGTAAGCCTTTGGGCAGGGTCCTCCTCCTTTTGTGTCCTACCTGATCATGCACCTCCATTACTGTGCACCCATGCTATGCATTTGAGTGAACCTAACTTGCCTAATCTCCATGCTCCCCTCCAGCGACTAAGCATTACCTTGTACTCATACTGTGCTGTGTGATCTGGTTTTCTTGTATTACTGTATTGTCATTTTGCTGTATGTCACCCCTAAATATTGTCTGTAACCTAAATTAATGTCCAGCGCTGCGTAATATGTTGGCGCTTTATAAATACAATAAATAATAATAATAATATCCACCAGTTTCCTGCTTTTAAACAGTTTTTAAATATTTTAGATTTCCTTGGCGCCTCTGAAAGTTTGCATCTGATTCCCTCTAGCCATGCCGTGCATGAATGTGAATCAGAAGCAGCCTATTGATTTCAATCAGCCGATTGATTCTGCTCAGGCTTTGAGGGTCGTTAAAGCTAATGGGAATCCATGTGTTTATAAAAAAAAGTCAGATACTCACCTAAGGAGAGGGAACGGCTCGGGTCCTAATGAGCCTTCCCTCTCCTCTCCGGGTGCTCTCGGTGCTGCGCTGGCTCCTCCATTCAATTTCCCCGCCACGGGGACTTTGGAAGTCTTCGGGAGCCGAGTCCTCACAAAGACAGGCGGCTCCATACTGCGCATGCGCGAGTGCATCATAGAGGGCGCGTGCGCAGTGTAGAGCGGCCCGTCTTCGGGAGCACTCGGGCTCCCGAAGCATTTCCAAAGCCTCCCTTCGGCGGGGAAACAGCGGTATTTGACCGAAATGGTCGAATACCGCCAGGGTCGGACTGGGACACTAAGGGCCCACCAAGGAAGTTTCAGCCTGGGCCCCCCCCCCCCCCCCCCCCGATCCCCTCCTCCTCACCACCCCCCCCCCCCCCCATTTTGGGCTCACATACACATGTACTCTAGAAATTTTGCATGAGTTTATGGTAGGGAAAAGATTGTGAGCACTTCTGAGGACAGTCTCCAATAGGGATATGTCCACATGCGGCGCGCGCAGCGCGCCGCAGCGAAAGTAAATGGGTGTCACCACGCACTGGAACATCGGCGTGGTCACGATGAGTCATGGGCAGACTTTAAAAAAAAAACACAACATAAGTAGCGGTGTTATTCACAGAGATTAGGTCCGACCAGATACATTTTAGATAAAATATTCAAGTAGTTACATGCCTCATGATAATTCATCAAGTAGTCAAATCGCAGCAGATTTTCCGACAAAATGCAATCAGGTTGGCGGCTGATACCCCCACAAAATGCAATCAGATTGGCGGCAGATACCCCCCAAAATGCAATCAGGTTGGTGCCAGATACCCCCCCCAAAAGTGGGCAGCAGTGACCAGAAAATCGTAATGTGGGCAGCAGACACCTGAAAATCGCAATGTGGGCAGCAGTGACCAGAAAATCGTAATGTGGGCAGCAGACACCAGAAAATCGTAATGTGGGCAGCAGACACCTGAAAATCGCAATGTGGGCAGCAGTGACCAGAAAATCGTACTGTGGGCAGCAGACACCAGAAAATCGTAATGTGGGCAGCAGACACCTGAAAATCGCAATGTGGGCAGCAGTCACCAGAAAAGCGTAATGTGGGCAGCAGTCACCAGAAAAGCGTAATGTGGGCAGCAGACACCTGAAAATCGTAATGTGGGCAGCAGACACCTGAAAATCGTAATGTGGGCAGCAGTCACCAGAAAAGCGTAATGTGGGCAGCAGACACCTGAAAATCGTAATGTGGGCAGCAGTGACCAGAAAATCATAATGTGGGCAGCAGACACCTGAAAATCGTAATGTGGGCAGCAGTGACCAAAAAATCGTAATGTGGGCAGCAGTGACCAGAAAATCATAATGTGGGCAGCAGACACCTGAAAATCGTAATGTGGGCAGCAGTGACCAGAAAATCGTAATGTGGGCAGCAGTGACCAGAAAATCGTAATGTGGGCAGCAGACACCTGAAAATCATAATGTGGGCAGCAGACACCAGAAAATCGTAATGTGGGCAGCAGACACCTGAAAATCGTAATGTGGGCAGCAGTGACCAGAAAATCATAATGTGGGCAGCAGACACCTGAAAATCGTAATGTGGGCAGCAGTGACCAGAAAATCGTAATGTGGGCAGCAGTGACCAGAAAATCATAATGTGGGCAGCAGACACCTGAAAATCGTAATGTGGGCAGCAGTGACCAGAAAATCGTAATGTGGGCAGCAGTGACCAGAAAATCGTAATGTGGGCAGCAGACACCTGAAAATCGTAATGTGGGCAGCAGACACCAGAAAATCGTAATGTGGGCAGCAGACACCTGAAAATCACAATGTGGGCAGCAGACACCTGAAAATCGTAATGTGGGCAGCAGTGACCAGAAACCCTCCTCCCTCACCTAGGGGCCCCCCCTCCAGAATTGCAGCCAGCGGCAAATAATCACTTACCAGCATGACGGAGATGAGATCCGTAGCTCTGCGTGCCGCTGGCTGGTCTGCTCTCTGCTTCCTGAACTGACTGTCCAATCACGCTCTCGCAGTACTTCCTGTGAGAGCGTGATTGGACAGTCAGTTCAGGAACCAGAGCAGACCAGCCAGCGGCACGCAGAGCTACGGATCTCATCTCCGTAACTCATGCCGTTAAGTGATTCTTCCCCGCTGGCTGCAATTCTGGAGAGGGGGGGGAGCGCGGAAGGGGGGCCCCTAGGTGAGGGAGGGGGGGGGAGGCTTCCGCCCCTCCCCGCCGATCTGTGCACAATGTCCCCCCTTCCTGCGCTTAGCCCCCCTCCTTTTTAGCACTGGGGCCCCCAGGAGGCGAGACGGCCGGGGCCCACCGATGGGACCATCGGTGGTTCGGTGGGCCTGTCCGAGGCTGAATACCGCTACAGGGGTGCCAGCACAACAGCGGGGACCGGGAGAGGAGAGGGAATGCTCTATGGGACCCAGAGCCTCCCTCTCCTTAGGCAAGTATCTGACTTTTTTTTCAGTATGGGTTCCCATTAGCTTTAGGGATCCGTCTTACCCTCTACAGCAGGAATCATTAGCCTCAATTCACTAAGCAGTTTAGACTAGTCTACTGAAGGTTTTTAGTCTACTGATGGTTTGGTGTAATGTTTTAGACCATTAGTACCACATGGATTAAACAAAGATCTGGAACTATATGCCTTTCAATAAAGAACATAGGTATAAATACTGCTTTAGGATGGGGCACTTCAGGATTAGAAACTGTTATGGAAGCGTGTGAAGATATACCGTTTATGGAGGGGTTGCTATAACAACACATAAGGACGCTGCTAGTGGTTATATATACCATCCCTCTATTCCACGGAGCTAGCTTTGAGAAAGAGAGGCGGACCTCTCGAAACACGTCAGCGATAGGCTCCTGAGTAGTGACGTCACTCATCACGTGGTAGGCGGTGTGGCCACAGCACGCAATACGGAGCTTGCCGGTGAGAGACGGAACTCCGGCAGCAATACCTCTTCATCCGTACGGCGCCATAACAGCAATTGGAGCCGGGCACGCCAGCCCGACGTAAGAACTGCCCAAATACGTCTAGACTCTCCCACTGTGAGCCGCCGGCCGGGGTCGGTGGGATTGAGCGGCTCCGCAACACGCAACCTATCCAATTAAGAAGTCGCTGGAACTGTGAGTTACCATCCAGGGGTACCCCTGTCATATGACTAATTAACTACAAGCATGCTTTGCTAACGTCATTGGAGATACAAGATTTATGAGTGCATGTCTGTAAGAAGGATCAAGGACAACTTCTTTAGATCACCTGCCGAAAATTGTTTGCTAGCAGGCTATACACATATGGATTAAGGAGCGGCAGGAGACTGCCAATCTTTTAATAATATAGAAGACCTAGAGATATTATCTTTCATTGACAGGATACAACTGATCCCAATTTTAGCTCAAAGGATATCAATCCCAGACTATAGTAATATAGCACTGGACATTTAACTTCTATGAAGAGTGGACACTTACTGTTATACAGCAAGCACGAGGATCCCAATGAGGGACACTGATCCTGCTAGATCAGGTTGAAAGGCATTAACCAGGCAATTGTCAGCTATTTTAATAGGTTCATACATCGTCAAGGAATATTGATTTTTAGCATTAAATTTGTTTTTATTTCACAATAAATAGGTATACTCAAATCCAATTAAGCGCAGTCTGATATATTTGAATTACAATGTTTTAGACCAGTTTTTAGACCTGGTCTAAAACATTTGGTAATTAGGTCGGTAAAGCAGGGGAAATGATCATAAGATGCAATGCACAAAGGCAAACAAGGAGTAACCACGCCTACTTTTTCTGACAGAGATCAGACCAGCTGATTTCTGTCAGTCATAGCTACTTGTTTGTGAATTGCATCTTTTGATCATTTCCCCTGCTTTACCAACCTAATTACCAAATTTTTTAGACCAGGTCTAAAAATAGGTCTAAAACATTTGGTAATTATTAGTGAATTCCCTTTTGATGCTACTGATTTACACGTAAACCATCAGTAGACTAAAAACCATCAATAGACTAGTCTAAACTGCTTAGTGAATTGAGGCCATTGTGATTGGCTGAATAGTGTGGGTGTAGTTTACTACAACCTATCTGAAACTTAAAAGTTCAAGAGACTGCTGTTCACCCAATCATGTTAGCAGAATTTCCCTATGAGGTTTCCTGCTGGGCCTTCTAAACTAGACTAGCTCCCAAAAATTTCCTGTAAATAAAAAGAAAATCTTACTTGATGTTACTTGATGTCGAAATGCTTCATAAACCAAGTAACCATGTTATTTTCTGCAGTGCAGCAGTAGCAAGGTTGTACAGAGTGGTGCAGTGAGGCATGTTAAGTTAGTGGTGGGTCAGGTTAACAATCAATATCCTCCTTGATATTCATTGTTTACCTTGTTCTACCTTCATCTTGCACCAAAATTAATAGTACAGTATTATATTTTATTATATTTAATAGATCTCTGTTTGATTCAATATTCTAATCAAATAAAATGTCTAGCTCAGGGGTTCTCAAATTGGGTGCCGTGGCACACTGCTGCTCCTTGAGCACCTCCAAAAGGTGCCTCGGGGTTCATCCCCATCCTTTGTGTATTGACATAAGGTAATGCAACCGCACATTGATATACAATGCATAAACCGCCAGTTAACCTTTAGTCCCGGCAGTCGTGGTTGAAGATGGACATGGGGTCACTTACAATCTGAAATGGGTGCTGAGTTGATGCTGCATAATTAAAGGGGGTGTTACTAACTGCAGTCCCCATGTGGAGAAATATCTATGTGATCTACAAATGACTCTTTATCCATGTTCATTCAGGGGGGATACTGCATAATGGAAGGAATGCTACCTCACTGATTATCTGGAGTGGGGGATGCTGCCTATTGAGGGGTCACTGATTATTTGGAGGGGAGTGCTACCTGATGGGGAGTCAATGACTATTTGGGAGGGGTAATGCTGCCTAATGTGGGGATCACTGACTATTTGGAGGGGAGGTTGCTGGCAGGGGGTGGTCTTACTGCCTAATAAGGGTTATAACTGCCTTTTTGGTAGTTGTATTTGCTAAGGGTTGCGTTGAAAAACTTTCAAAGCCATCAAGGGCACCCTTGGCCAAAAAAAGTTTGAGAACCACTGGTCTAGCTTATTAAAAACATCTAATGGTGTACGCATTGTCCTTAAGCGACATAAGACAAAAGTCTGGCAGTTACTTTTTTCTAGGAAACAACAAACTGATACATTGGAAGTGCTGTTTTATCTTTCAGACTACAACAGAAGCAATCACTGATATCAACTGTTGGGTAACTTTAAGTTAACCCTTGTAGCTCTAGGGGTTTCATAATATATGTTCTACAGAAAACATGTGGTATGGTTGTAACGTAGTCACTCAGCACAAACATTTTTTACACCTAGTTGCCGAACTGTAAATACATTTTTTTTGTGTGAGTCAGTCAAACAAACAGAAAAGAGCTTGACTTGAAGGGAACCCCCTATGGACCAGAGCAATTTTGCCATTTTAGCTATGTCCCTATTTAATTAACAATAACCTTATCCCTACTTATGACACCTAAATGAAATATATATTTGTTTGTTTTTTTGTTATAATTTCCCTCAATCAATTTTGGTTTTTTTTATGCATTTTAATAGAAAAAAAGAGGAAAAAAACACATGATTTCTAGGTTTTACCAATTCCAGTTTAAAAATAAAAAAACACTACTGTAGATAAAAAACATACACATTTTCTTTGGCTATTTCTACAGTTTATCACAAAACTTAAATTATGTTATGACAGTTTATGACAGTACACAATGCTACAGTGTGTATTTTTCACTATGAAATGAGAAAATAAAAGCATTTTAATGGTAAATCAATCTTATTGGCTCAGGGAACATATATTCCATTTCACCAATTAGTGCTGCAGCAGATAGCGCCGGAGGTGTGCATAGGAGCAATGCCCAATCATGCATAGCTGTGCCTCAACTACAAGATGTATATCTACGTCCTCTTGGCTCTGATGGAGTAATAGAGGACGTAGATATACTGTAGTGGCGGATAAAGTGGTTAAAATAAACACATGATGTACTCAGGGCCGGATTTGTACTTTTTACCGCCCTAGGCCGACTATACCATCTGTATGGTTGTTATCTCTGTGTGCCCCAATGAGAATTCCCTTACTTTCCATCATTGGTTTCACAGACAATAGCCATTTTAGTAATGCGCATATAGATTATAAGTTATGTTTTTCTTAAGAACTTTTATGCTATGCTTGCCATTTCATTAATGATGGACCCAGTTAGGCTGATGTGTACCTGCAGGATAGAGCTTCCAGGTCTTACTGGAATGACACAAGTCCAGGACAGAGAGTTCAAAGGTTAAAGCTGTCCATGTAGATAGGGATGGCTGCATAGAACAGCTTTACTGCCCCTCACTGAGCCGCCCCTATATTTCTAGTGCCCTAGGCCATGGCCTATGTGGCCTTGCCAGAAATCCGGCCCTGGATGTACTTGCATATAAACATTACATACTTACTTCGCCATCAGTTCCTCTCAGAAGCTCACCAATTTTTTCTAACAACAATACCTTCTAATTCCGATTAGATTTAGTCAGAGCTGAAAGCCTTAAAGTGAACCTGAACCGAGTAAAATTATTTAAAATAAACACATGCAAATGAACATTACACATTTACCTCGCCGTCAGTTCCTCTCAGAAGCCCACCATTTTCTTCTTACAATGATTCCTTCCATTTCGGACAAGCTTTTGTCAGAACTGAAATATACAGTGGGGTGCGAAAGTTTGGGCAACCTTGTTAATTGTCATGATTTTCCTGTATAAATCGTTGTTGGTTACGATAAAAAATGTCAGTTCAATATATCATATAAGAGACACACACAGTGATATTTGAGAAGTAAAATGAAGTTTATTGGATTTACAGAAAGGGTGCAATAATTGTTTAAACAAAATTAGGCAGGTGGATACATTTGGGTACCACAAAAAAGAAATGAAATCAATATTTAGTACATCCTCCTTTTGCAGAATTACAGCCTCTAAACGCTTCCTGTAGGTTTCAATGAGAGTCTGGATTCTGGTTGAAGGTATTTTGGACCATTGCTCTTTACAAGACATCTCTAGTTCATTCAGGTTTGATGGCTTCTGAGCATGGACAGCTCTCTTTAACTCACACCACAGATTTTCAATTATATTCCGGTCTGGGGATTGAGATAACCATTCCTTCCCCTAAACCATGATGGTGAGCAATATTTGTCTTCAGGTCATTTGAGAGTTGTTTTGAGACCCCCATGTTGCTACTCTTCAGAGAAAATGAAAAGAGGAGGGAAACTTAAACTTACAATTGACCCCCTTAAATACTCTTTTTTATAATTGGATTCATCTGTGTATGTAGGTCAGGGGTCACAGAGCTTACCAAGCCAATTTGAGTTCCAATAATTAGTTCTAAAGGTTTTGGAATCAATAAAATGACAGCAGTGCCCAAATTTATGCACCTGCCTAATTTTATTTAACCAATTATTGCACACTTTTCCAATAAACTTCTTTTCACTTCTCAAATATTACTGTGTGTGTCTCCTATATGATATATTTAACTGACATTTTTTATCGTTAACCAGAAACGATTTATACAGGAAAATCGTGACAGTTGCCCAAACTTTTGCACCCCACTGTATCAGTTGCTGACGGTTATAACTGAAAAGACAACTGATGTGCAAGGTAATGTCCATGTTTTCCTATGGCTCATGTGGGCAACATGTGGGGTTTAACAGTGTGCTGACCCAAAACGATTATGGGGTAATGGCCATTTTCAAAATGGAGGATGGAGAATTCCATTGATCACAGTGGACAAACAGAATGCAGGCGAGGAGAAAAAGATTGAGGAGTAGATTAAATAGGAGGTGAGTAATGGTGTGTGTATGTTTATTATGACTTTTCAGTTCAGGTTTGCCCTTTTCCACCATATAAGTTGCTGTAATTTAAAACTGAAAAGACAACTGATGTGCAAAGTAATGTCTATGTTTCCCTAAGGCTTAAAGAGAGTCTGAAGCCATTATAAAATCTTCTTTTTACCTTCTATTTATCTTAAGCAGCATGAGTAGAGCTGAAACGCCGCATTCCTGTGGAAGAACAAGGGATTTATACCCCCCAAATCCCACTTTCAAAGTCATGGATTTTGCTGCCCAGGGAGGCAGAGCTTAGCACTGTAGCTCTGCCGCCAATGAAGTCAATCTGCGCGGATCTCTCTGAAGGAAGACTGAGAGGGGCGGGGAGAGGCGGCGATCGGCGGAGATTGACTCCAGTAGAGGCAGAGCTACAAAGCAAAGTTCTGCCTCTTACACGAAGTGCTCCCCGATTTTTGCCCTGGGGATTTGGGGGGTAATAAAACCTCGTTCTGAAGCGGGAATGCAGCGTTTCAGCTCTACTCATATTGCTTAAGATACAGTGGCTTGCAAAAGTATTCGGCCCCCTTGAAGTTTTCCCCATTTTGTCACATTACTGCCACAAACATGAATCAATTTCATTGGAATTTCACGTGAAAGACCAATACAAAGTGGTGTACACGTGAGAAGTGGAACGAAAATCATACATGATTCCAAACATTTTTTTCAAATTAATAACTGCAAAGTGGGGTGTACGTAATTATTCAGCCCCCTTTGATCTGAGTGCAGTCAGTTGCCCATAGACATTGCCTGATGAGTGCTAATGACTAAATATAGTGCACTTGTGTGTAATCTAATGTCAGTACAAATACAGCTGCTCTGTGACGGCCTCAGAGGTTGTCTAAGAGAATCTTGGGAGCAACAACACCATGAAATCCAAAGAACACACCAGACAGGTCAGGGATCAAATTATTGAAAAATGTAAAGCAGGCTTAGGCTACAAAAAGATTTCCAAAGCCTTGAACATCCCACGGGGCACTGTTCAAGCGATCATTCAGAAATGGAAGGAGTATGGCACAACTGTAAACCTACCAAGATAAGGCCATCCACCTAAACTCACAGGATGAACAAGGAGAGCGCTGATCAGAAATGCAGTCAAGAGGCCCATGGTGACTCTGGATGAGCTGCAGAGATCTACAGCTTAGGTGGGAGACTCTGTCCATAGGACAACTATTAGTCATGCACTGTACAAAGTTGGCCTTTATGGAAGAGTGGCAAGAAGAAAGGCATTGTTAACAGAAAGCATAAGAAGTCCCGTTTGCAGTTTGCCACAAGCCATGTGTGGTGCCACAGCAACCATGTGGAAGAAAATGGAACTTTTTGGCCAAAATGAAAACCGCTATGTGTGGCGGAAAACTAACACTGCACATCACTCTGAACACACCATCCCCACTGTCAAATATGGTGGTGGCAGCATCATGCTCGAGGGGTGCATCTCTTCAGCAGGGACAGGGAAGCTGGTCAGAGTTGATGGGAAGATGGATGGAGCCAAATACAGGGCAAACTTGGAAGAAAACCTCTTGGAGACTGCAAAAGACTTGAGACTGGGGCAGAGGTTCACCTTCCAGCAGGACAATGACCCTAAACATAAAGCCAGGGCAACAATGGAATGGTTTAAAACAAAACATATCTATGTGTTAGAATGGCCCAGTCAAAGTCCAGATCTAAATCCAATCGAGAATCTGTGGCAAGATCTGAAAGCTGCTGGCCATCTAATCTGACTGAGCTGGAGCTGTTTTGCAAAGAAGAATGGGCAAGGATTTCAGTCTCTAGATGTGCAAAGCTGGTAGAGACATACCCTAAAAGACTGGCAGCTGTAATTGCAGCAAAAGGTGGTTCTACAAAGTATTGACTCAGGGGGCTGAATAATTACGTACACCCCACTTTGCAGTTATTTATTTGTAAAAAATGTTTGGAATCATGTATGATTTTCGATCCACTTCTCACATGTACACCACTTTGTATTGGTCACGTGGAATTCCAATAAAATTGATGCATGTTTGTGGCAGTAATGTGACAAAATGGGGAAAACTTCAAGGGGGCCGAATACTTTTGCAACCCACTGTATGACATGTATATGTTTAATTTCACTTTTATTTTTCAGTTCAAGTTTGGTTTACGGTGCCCATACATGTATAGATTGCCACCCAATGTGGCAAACAGATCAATCCCTCTTTGATCTAAATCTCATTAGAGATAGATCGAATCCCCCCAAACGTTGCCCGCTGATTTTCAATAGATTTTATGCAATATATTGAAAATATATATATCATGGAATATATTGAAAATCCATCAAACCTCAGCCTTGCACAGTTCAATACAGTGCAACGCTAAAAACCATGAATTTACTGCAGCTCCCTCCGCATCAAATTGACTAAAAATTTCCATCCAGTCCCATCGTTGTTTTGATAATTATTTTTTTTTACAAAGAAAATCAATGAATGTATGGCCTGCATAAACATGTAGCTAAATAACTTTAACTATGAATTGAACTTCATCCCAATCAGTAGCTGATACCTCCTTTCCCACAAGAAAACTTTACCTTTTCTCAAATAGATCCAGTGGCATAGCAATAGGGGGTGCAGAGGTTGGGACCCCATCGAGGCCCTTAGGCCAGAGGGGCCCTGTAGGACCCACCCTCAGCCATAGTATTTGCTCATTATTGGTCCTGTACTGATAATATTCACTTCTATAGATACTTTGAATAGTAGTAATCATTAACAAACTGTTCCCCATCCACTTCGTGCACCTTTCGAGAGGAAAGAATAAAAAAAATAATAATAATAATAAAAAACAAAGGAAAATGTATTAAAAAATAAATAAATATTTGTACAAAAAAAATAAACATTGGGGGAGCAATCAGAACCCACCAACAGAGCTCTCTGAGAAAAGGAAGGGGGGGGGGGGGATCACTGTGTACTGAGTTGTATGGCCCTGCAGCGAGGCCTTAAAGCTGCAGTGGCCCATTTTGTAAAAAATGGCCTGGTTTTTATGGGGGTTTAAGCCCATGGTCCTCAAGTGGTAAAATAGAAGATGAAAAATTATGTACAAGGACAAAACTTAGGACAAAAACGTTAATGGAATAAGGGCCTTTATCTGCAATTCAGGGGATAGAGTATTCTATATTTTATGTACCATATTATTACTCTCTAAATTATTATTATTAATGTAATCTAAAAGCAGAAGTAAGCGATGTGTCCCTGGTTGGCCGCCTTATCTGATGTCAGAAGGTTCTGTCCCTTGGCTGTGGCTGAAAAGAAGGAACTGCACACTTTGTAACCCTGCCTCCCCAGAAGGTGCCAACCTGTAGCTGAGAACACCTGCACTCTAAAACACACAGTCACACACCACAAACACAGAACCCACCCACACTGTGACTAAAGATCACCAACTCAATACGCAAACACTCCTACAAATATGCTCCTACATTCTGAAACTTCGCCCAGACTATATTGGTCAGATGCTAGATCTGTCTTAAGATAGCCACACACGATACAATGAAATCATCCAATGTTTCATCTGTACAGAACGATTGAAAATTTTCACATTTTTATTTTCGATAAAAGAAGATCGGGAGTGGTGGATTTTTTTGTTCAATTTTTGTGAAAGCAGGGCAAACCTGTTCATGGGGGAAGTGAAACCTAGGGAGGGGGCCCCATGGTCTGTAGTTACGCCTCTGAATAAATGTATGCAAATCTACACACATTTACTTAAAGGAATACTATCGATGTATGCATTTATTTTTAAATGCTGTATGTTGTAGCACACATTAGGACAAGTACTAGGAGCAATTTGATTCCTCACACAGCTGTTCCTCTCAGCTGTAAAATCCTCCGTCAGTTTTGGCATCAGTGTTGGATACAAAATGTATCTAATACTGAGCTCCCAGAGGGCTAGACCATGTGTCTGCACAGGGGAGTTGCTATCAACTCCTCAGTTTATAGTTTAGTTATCACCTTGCTGAAAGAATCTTATTGATATGGTGGTAAGGGGTTAAAGATTCTAGCAATGTGTGTTTTTTTATCTTTGCTTCTCTTGACTGATAAAGATACTAATAATGCTAATTGTAGACAGTGGTCTGCCCCTCTCAGCAGCTTGTAAAGTGGATGCAACCTGGAGTGAATCACCTCAAGCAGGTAGCCAGTCTGAGTGTAAACACATACTAGTGTTATAGCTTGTTATATTCCAGCAATATTACAGCTCATTTAGTTACCTGTTACCACCTCAGATCAGCCTATTTCTCCTCATGTCTGCTGCATGCTGTGAGTGACACAGTGAAATATATTTGTGAGCTGTGTGACAGAGTAACCAAGCAGCTCAGGGTGACCCAAACTACTATGAGCTGTGTGAGAAATGAATTTTTAAGCAAGGATAGCGACAGAGAGACCTGGGTGAATAAATAAAGTGCCCCTAGCACTACTGGTAATGTGTACACTAATATAGAGTATTAAAAAAAAAGTCGTTTCAATTGATAGTATTCCTTTAAAAAAACACAGACTGAAGAAATTTACAACTCTGTTTTTAATGGAATACAGCCACTTCCAACCACACCCCTCCTTTGCAAAAATAAAAAAGTTCCCTCTGCTTACTAGTAAAACAGCATAAATCTGTCTGCTATTTTCTCTGTCCAACATCTATGACTTCATATCTTATGTATGCTGCGCACTCCTCCAGGGCCGGCGCTGCCATATGGACAGCCTGGGCAATTGCTCCAGGGCACCAAGCTGGCTGCTAGGCTCCTCCCAAATCACCCTTCAACTTAACTGTTCTCCCAGGACCCCTGCAATGTCTTCAGCAGAGTAGCGACTCACCTGTCCCGGCAGGCGCGCTTCTCTGCCAGTCCATGGAACCGTACTTCCCGCCTTCATCCATCACTGGCTGCATCTTCTCTGTGACCCGCTGCATATTAATACCTGGCAAATCACAGGCAAGGTGCAGGCAGTGGAGAATAAACACGGGGAGCACACTTCCATGGACTTACAGAGGAGTGTGCCCGCCAGGAAAGGTGAGTCGCGCACAACTTAGCCTGGAAGTTAAAAAAGCGGCAGATGTGGTCTCTCTGTGGAGAAGATGGAGGACTGGGGGCTGAAGTAGCAGCATTCCCCAGTTAAGTAGTAACGCTCACCCCACCCCCACCCTTCCAATAGCACACTCCATTATGAACATCCCTTATGGGGAGATTTCCATGTGCCCAGGTTGCCTTTAAGGTAATCGGAGGTGAGAGACATATGGAGGCTGGCATATTTATTTCCTTTTAAACAATGCAGATTGCTGGGCTCTCCTGCTGATCCACTGCCTCTAATACTTTCAGACTTCTTGTTCCTGAGTGGGGTCAGGAAAATCTCCCCACCAGCTTTTACAGTGGTTGCCTAATGGTAACCCTGGTTTGTGAGTATTAATATTTACTCTATCTAGTAACCATTTACCAGTACATATTACACTATTGGGGCTCTTGGTGTTCCCTGTTTTTATCTTTCTGCCTCTGAACAGGTAATTTATGTCTCTAGTAGTGTCTGAGATAACTGTTTACCTTAGAGGGGGGGGGGGGGGGGATGCAGGGACTACTCTAGAGTAAAGAAGAGTACACATGTGCTGTCACCTGCAGAGATCAGGATTCCATCACTTGGGTTATAGTTTGAGGATTAGTGCTATATAGATGCTTTGCCTACAGGCTAGTGATGTGTACTATTGCTTCAGCGTGAGGAAGAGTGATGATGCTCGGCACACGGCAGGGCAGGAGGGTTTAGATGAAGAAAAATGCCCTCGGTTTTCGCTTGGTCAGCACTCAGTACAGACACTAAATTCTCGGCCGAGGCAGCATTTAGGTTAGCACTGCTTCATTAGATCTCATTCAAAATTGAAATTCATCTTAAAAGAAAGGTTTAAAGTGCAATCGCTCATATGAAAAGCAAAAATAGTGTAATCTAGCCCCAAAATGATTGACTTTCTATGAATGGACAACTCCAGCAGAGTCCCTGACTTAATAATCTTTTCTCCTAAACTTTCCCAAAGGAGATGTTCTCTCTGCTTGTACACAGCTTTTTCCACTGTACATGAGCGGCTCGTGGCTACTGTGCAGGCGCGGGCCGTCAGTGCGCCTGTATACAGGGCCGGTCCTGGACTTTCTGCTGCCTGAGGCAAAGATCGTAAAGGCGCCCCCCCCCCCCCCCCAATATTTCTACAAAACATGAGCGGCGGCAGCCGGCGGCAGCCAGCCAGCCTTATCATCATTATCGACACGTCGGCGGCGCTCGCTGCTCAGTGACTGACCGTGACAATCAGCCGCAGCCAGGGCAGCAGAGCGGGCGGCAGCCGCCGCCATCAAATCAGCAGGCTTAGGCACTAGGCAGCGTCACCAGCATGCAGCCTTGGAGGAGACAGGAGAGGCCGCAGAGCTCAGAGTCATCGGACTCGGAGGCCGGCGGCAACAGTGCAGTTTCTAGGCTAAAATGCACCCAGGGCGAGGGTGTAAAAATTGCGCCCCCCCCCCCCCGGTATAGGTAACCAGCTATAGGTCCCCCCAGAGTATAGGTGGCCAGGCATGGGTGAGCCAGTAAAGTTGCCCCCAGTATAGGTTAGCCAGGTAGTTGCCTCCAGTATAGGTAGCCAGTATAGTTGCCCCCAGTATGTTAGATAGGCAGGCACCCCCCCCCCCCCGGTATAAGTTAGATAAGTAGGTGCCCCCAGTACAGGTTAGCTAGGTAGGTGCCTCCAATATAGGTAGCCAGTATAGTTGCCCCCAGCATAGGTTAGATAGGTAGGTACCCCCAGTATAGGTTAGTTAGGTAGGTGCCCCCAGTATAGGTAGCCAGTATAGTTGCCACCTGTATAGGCTAGCTAGGTAGGTAGGTGCCCCCAATACAGGTTAGATAAGTGCCCCCAGTATAGGTTAGATAGGTAGCTTCCCCCCAGTATAGGTTAGATTAGGTCGCTGCCCTTCAGTATAGGTTAGATTAGGTAGGTGCCCCCAGTACAGGTTAGATTAGGTAGGTGCCCCCAGTATAGATTAGATAGGTAGCTGCCCCCAGCATAGGTTAGACAGGTAGCTGCCCCCCAGCATAGGTTAGACAGGTAGCTGCCCCCCAGCATAGGTTAGATAGGTAGCTGCCCCCCAGCATAGGTTAGATAGGTAGCTGCCCCCCAGTACAGGTTAGATTAGGTAGGTGCCCCCCAGTATAGGATAGATAGGTAGCTGCCCCCAGTACAGGTTAGATTAGGTAGGTGCCCCCCAGTATAGGATAGATAGGTAGCTGCCCCCAGTATAGGTTAGATAGGTAGCTGCCCCCCAGTATAGGTTAGATAGGTAGCTGCCCCCCAGTACAGGTTAGATTAGGTAGGTGCCCCCCAGTATAGGATAGATAGGTAGCTGCCCCCAGTACAGGTTAGATTAGGTAGGTGCCCCCCAGTATAGGATAGATAGGTAGCTGCCCCCAGTATAGGTTAGATAGGTAGGTGCCCCCCAG
This sequence comes from Hyperolius riggenbachi, assembly GCF_040937935.1. NCBI lineage: Eukaryota > Metazoa > Chordata > Amphibia > Anura > Hyperoliidae > Hyperolius > Hyperolius riggenbachi. Next base: position 353,539,997 of record NC_090647.1, on the reverse strand, counting down.
TGTAGGTTAGATAGGTAGGTGCCCCCCAGTGTAGGTTAGATAGGTAGCTGCCCCCCAGTATAGGATAGATAGGTAGCTGCCCCCCAGTATAGGTTAGATAGGTAGCTGCCCCCCAGTATAGGTTAGATAGGTAGCTGCCCCCCAGTATAGGTTAGATAGGTAGCTGCCCCCCAGTATAGGTTAGATAGGTAGCTGCCCCCCAGTATAGGTTAGATTAGGTAGGTGCCCCCCAGTATAGGATAGATAGGTAGCTGCCCCTAGTACAGGTTAGATTAGGTAGGTGCCCCCCAGTATAGGATAGATAGGTAGCTGCCCCCAAAACAGGTTAGATTAGGTAGGTGCCCCCCAGTATAGGATAGATAGGTAGCTGCCCCCCAGTATAGGTTAGATAGGTAGCTGCCCCCCAGTATAGGATAGATAGGTAGCTGGCCCCCAGTATAGGTTAGATTAGGTAGGTGCCCCCCAGTATAGGATAGATAGGTAGCTGGCCCCCAGTACAGGTTAGATTAGGTAGGTGCCCCCCAGTATAGGATAGATAGGTAGCTGCCCCCCCAGTATAGGTTAGATTAGGTAGGTGCCCCCCAGTATAGGATAGATAGGTAGCTGCCCCAGTACAGGTTAGATTAGATAGGTGCCCCCCAGTATAGGATAGATAGGTAGCTGCCCCCAAAACAGGTTAGATTAGGTAGGTGCCCCCCAGTATAGGATAGATAGGTAGCTTGCCCAGGTAGGTGCCCCCTCATAATGGCGGAGGGGGGAGCCGGAGCCGCGGTGAGGGCAGCCCGACCTCTCCCTCCCTCTCCCCGGGCCGCCCTCCATGCTCCCCCCTCGGACTTTAGGCAGCAGAGTTAGCGCGCAGGGAAGCGCTGCTGTACACAGTCACAGCCTGTTACTCACCTCCCTGGATCCGATCGCCGCTCCCGCCCTGCTGGTCTCCTCTCTGCCTAGCCGGCTGATACACACGCGGCTGCTTCCTGTGTAAACAGGAAGCAGCCGCGTGTGTAATGTATCAGCGGCTACATTGCAGAGAGGAGACCAGCAGGGCGGGAGCGGCGATCGGATCCAGGGAGGTGAGTAACAGGCTGTGACTGTGTACAGCAGCGCTTCCCTGTGCGCTAACTCTGCTGCCTAAAGTTCGAGGGGGGAGCATGGAGGGCGGCCCGGGGAGAGGGAGGGAGAGGTCGGGCTGCCCTCACCGCGGCTCTGGCTCCCCCCCCCCCCCCGCTCAGTCACAGCCATTCATCTGGTGCCGCCCCTCCACTTCCTGCCGCCTGAGGAACCCGCCTCACCCCGCCTCATGGGCGGGCCGGCCCTGCCTGTATAGTGCAGCCATTCTCATTCATGAACGAGAGTGGCCGCAAACTTTCAGAGGGTCCTGGCAGCAGCGGTGGTCTGCAGGAGGATGTGGGAATCCTCTAGGGGGTCCTCTGGAGTAAGTTCTGTATCTAACCTTTTTTGTTTCTGAACACACAGGTTTATTTCAAAGAGGTAGAGCCTCTAGGTTAGATTTTATCTGCTGTTCATGTCTCCTATGAGGAACTTTCCCCTCATTTCTTGTGCAGCAGACATAACAGTAAGTCAAATCCGATCCAAAGAGAAAGAAAATCTTTCATGAAAGATGTTTTCTCACACTTTGGCAATTCACCTCATTTTACTTTTTTTCTTTTGGCAAAAGATTCAATTCACTTCTCTGTATTGTAGAGCTTTGTTACTGGATTCTCACAGGTGGCATCTTTATTTCTAGTGACAGATAGTACCTTCGTTTTAACCACTATGAAACAATGGCCTCAATTCACTAAGGCTATCTCCTGTCTTTAATAACGTTTCCAGAGTTATCACCATGGTGATAAGGCATGTAGTATCCAGGAAACATTTTACCTCAGGCAAACCTCAAGTTAACTCTTCTGTCTTTAAGTTAACTCTTCAATCCTTAAAATTACTCCAGAATTCTAAATTTAAAGACAGGCTGATAATTAGCTGCGTGTGAAAATAACTACAGAGGAGGTAACTTAAGGAATGGAGAGATAAGATAACTCTCTCAGGGCCATATGCAATTCACTTTTTCACCTGAGTTTTCTCCCAGGTGATATTTTTAAACTTGTCAATAAATTTCCTTTTAAGCCAGCAGAAAGCAAGAAAATACTCAAAATAATTTTAGTAGTACTATTTCACCATCTTCTTGGTACTTTTTTTGTTGAAAAGTGCTGAAAAGTTATTTTCAATTGTAGATGAAAAATTATCTCCTGGGAGAAAAGTCAGGTTAAAAAGTTAATTGCATATGGCCCTCAATGTGTGGTGGCAAGTTTTCTCTTGCCTTATTATCTCCAGCATGATCTTAGTGAATTGAGGCCAATATATATTTATCAAATTGTTACTTATTTGTGACTTCTCACCAAAATGACCTGTCAAACAGGCCAATGTTTGCATTGCATACAGTATAGCAGCTACAAACACACAAATAATGTAAATCTCATCACAGAACATTTCATGTAATTCTGGTATTGTCATTAAAAAAATAAAAAAAATCACCAAGTCTTCATGTGAGCCATAAGGATTAACCACTTTCGGATTTCCCAGACGCATAACTACGCCCCTATTGACTTAATGAGCGGATCAGGGGCGTTGATAAACGCCCCTGCCGCTATTGTGCTGTGCGGACACGATCGCGCGCGTGCACGCGCGTGCTCCCGCGCGCTCCCGCGCGCTCCCGCATTCCCGCCCGCGGGTGCGCGCCCCCGTGCGTGCACATGCGCGTGCACCAGCTTCATTTATCTCTGGGTGGGATTGATGAATGGGAGTAATTACTCCCATCACCAATCAGATGCCTGTAACCATGAATGAGCACTGCTATAAGCCAATAGCAGTGCTCATTCATTTGTGAGGTTTACAAACAATGTTGCCAGCACTTAAGAAGATACAGTTACCTTGTAATCACTCCTGAGAGGATTACAAGGTAACTGGATCTTCTTTACTTGTATTCTGACTGCCACCTAGAGGATTTTATAAATATACCAGGACTTATAAATAAATATACCAGGACTATATACCCCTGATCAACCCTGATTAACCCTGATCAACCCTGATCTAATCCTAGCCTCCCTTGCTTTTTTTTATGGTTGGAAATATAGAAATAGTGTATCTTTTCATTTTTTTCTCTTTTTTCTTTTTAAAATGCATAGAGAATAACATTATTACTAAAATAAAATATCACCCTTGAAAAGCCTAATTTGTGGCGAAAAAAACAAGCTATAGATCATTCACATGTGATGAGTAGCAATAAAGTTATCAGTGAATGAATGGGAGGAGCGCTGAAATGTAAAAGTTGTTTTGGTTTTAAGGGAAGAAAACCTGTGATCCTGAAGTGGTTAAAATACCTATGTTATAAAAACAGAATAATAAAAGAAAATCTCTCAAAGTAGCTGCAAAATATACGGTAAGTAAGAAAATCACAAGGTCAGGCAAAGCCCATGCTATGCTAAAACCATGTACTGCTTTATGAAGTCTACATGCCTGTCCAATGGGCATCATCATAATAACTTCCACATAACTAGATTGCTTTCACTTCACAAGACTTTAAAGCCTCACTCTTGGCCCAGAGCAGAAATAGTTTTTGGCATGTCAGCTGCTGTGTAATATGACTCAGTAGTAGTATTGCTTTTAGTTGACCTTAAGTATATGTACAAGATTTTTTTAGCGTTTCATTCAATCAGTTATTCAGTTTAGCACTATAGAAATAACACTTTTTTTTTAAATGTATAAATTATTACAATATACACTATATCACAAATATTATAACTAACGTTTTCATTTTGGTGCCACCTAACCTGGTAATATTTGATGAGCAGAGAACATCACTTTACTTAATTACACACCAGTAGTTAGTTTGGTTGAAAAAAAGGACAATCGTCCATCAAGTTCAACCAGGACTGTTGAAGTAAATAAGAGCACAGGTCTCAACTTAGGGGTTAATTTACAAAAATGTATCTTATAAACTATCTCATCTTATCTGTTTTCATTATATCTATAATAAACCTTTTAAGCACCCATGAAGCAAAATATGCTTAAAATAAAAATAAAGCAATAACAGAAACACGTTAATGTTTAGCTAATATGGAACAACTTATTCTGAGTGCACAAGGATGCACACCAGGTGCCTCAGGCTAAGAACATAAAAAACCCTTTCTTGGTACAGCCAGGTACTTCGTTTTTTCATCATCTTTGGTTATTCTATTGTTTGGTACCTTTATTGATTATTGCAAAAATCTAGCCACACCCCCTTCAGCACCTCCCTTTCCCTAATAATTTATTTAATGTCCTAACTAGAGGCGATGTGCCTGGATATATGTATGTTTATTGATTATTGTTCTGCTTGATCCGTGCTTCCTGTTATTGATCTTGGCCTGCCCTAACCTCATCTTCTGATTGATGTCTGCCTTGACCACTTCTATATGTATCAGCCAGGCTTTCCTTACTGCCATAAATCTTGACCTCTGTCTGTTAACCGATACCATTTGGCCTGCCGCCTACCCTGAATTTGGCTTGTTTAACCTCCCTAGCGTTCAATTTTCCCAGGATTTCTGTGCAAAAAGTGATAACATTTATTTTTAAAACTTTTTTTTTCCTGTAACTTGCCAAAATGTGTCAAGCAAGGGTCTAGTATACAGTGCAGGAGAGTATTGATGTGTATGCACGTTTATACTGTTCTGTTTTTATGGACGGATAGATCTGTCAGTACCGCTAGGGAGGTTAACCAACTTTGCTTACTTCAGTCTGGCCCACCTGTCCTCTGCCATAGACTTTTTGATCTCTTTGTCTCTCGTGAAGTAATCCTAGGGGCCATGAGCTGGTCCCTCTAGGGGTAGCAGCACATTAACTCTTGCAGGATGCTGATGACCAGTGGCTGCTTATTTTCTGATAGTTGGGAGGGCCCATGCCTACCAGCAGTTCCAGGATCAGAAGGGTTCTATCACCATAAAAGTCATTAAGCAATTTGATGATCAGTGGGACTTTTGTGGGATCAAAAAAGATGGACTAACCTTCATTCCAAATAAGCATAAGAGTTTTGTTTTTATTTTTATAGGTACTAACCTCTGCATAACATCCCACAAGACTTGATATTTTGCAGATGCTCCTTTCAGTCATCACAATTTCACCCTTATCAAAGTCATCGAGATTGTAATGATTGACCATTTTTCCAGATTCTAACACATCACTCTCAAAAACAAATGGTCCATTTTCTTCCTAATACACGTAGCTCACCTTTTTACTGGTGCCTTTGTAAGGAAACAATGTTATTTATGTCAGGGGTTTTAATCTTGTGGCTGATTAGTATTAATTTAGTGCTGACACATTTTCCACAGCACTTCATAGGGAACATTAAATAATAATTCACATAACACACTGTACCTTAGAGGAACTCACATTCTAATCAGAGATGGCCCGAACGGTTCCCGACGAACTTCGGTGGTTCGCGTTCACGGAGAACCGCAAACCTTTCCGGGAGTTCGATTCGTCCCCACAGTGCATCATTAGGGTCAACTTTGACCCTCTACACCGCAGTCAGCAGGCACATTGTAGCCAATCAGGCTACACTCCCTCCTGGAGGCCACCCCCCTTATAAAAGGCAGGCAGTGTCAGGCATTGGACTCACTCGTGTGCCTGCAGTAGTTAAAGAAGGGAGAGCTGCTGTGCAGAGACCTATAGGGAAAGCTTAGTTAGGCTCTTGTAGGCTTCTCAGCTTGCTCCTTGCCGATTCTTATTGCTAAAAAGCACCCCTCAACAGCTCTTTTGAGAGCTAATCTTGTTCTTGTGATCTTTTTGTGTGTGTGTGTGTGTGTGTGTGTGTGTGTCCCACAGACACTTGTGTTACATAGACAGCCTTGTTAATTCCTACTGTGTGTGCTACTGCCAGGCCCAGCACATTCAGTGACTACCTGTGTGTGTCACAGGTGCACATTGTAATACCCATCACTGCATATACCTACCTGTTGTTCACTTCAGTGCACCCAACTACCTACGTGAGCGCACGCAGTGTCACTGTGCCTGTCTGGTACCTGTCTGTGTGTGACAGGTGCACATTTGTAATACCCATCACTGCATATACCTACCTGTTGTGTTCAGTGCACCCACCTACCTACGTGAGTGCACACAGTTTAATATACCACTCCGTGCATACCTGTTCGGGTCCATCTGACCACGGATGCCTGGTCTGCAAAGCACACTCAGGCCTGCCCAAAGACTAATTCAGTCCCCACATACAGCATCTCTGCCTGCCCCAAGACTAAGTTGCTCCCCACACAGCATCTCTGCCCGCAGGCCGGTTGACTGCCTTCTCCGCCATCACCAACAGGGTCCAGGACTCCAGGTGGATTCCTGAATTTTTAAGGCCGCTTCTAGTGCGTGTACATGCCTGCCTAATTTTTCTGGCTGCACTCCAGCTGCAACAACAAAACAAAAGGCATGTACATGTGCCAATTCCCCCCTTCGTGATCATTACCTTGCCGCGATGAAGGGGCTTGCGTAACACAGTGAAGCAATGACCGACGGCTATATGAGTGTGTCGGGGGGTTGCTTCATTGTGGACAGACCAAATTTGATCAGCTGGACAGTCACTGTTCTATCATTCAGCTACCTCAGCCCGGCGACCATATGGGCTGGAAAGTCGCCATCACCTGCACTCTCGTCATGGTGCGCACCAGTCCAGCACAGCCATCACTACACAAACAGCTATTTGCAGTCACTGCATCTTTGACTGCACATTGTATTATACCTGGCAGTCAGTGCATACCTTTCACTTGAATGGATGGCAGACTTGCCATCCATAACAGATTATCATTAAAGGATTTAAAGTTGATTCATCTCATATACAGCAGGGCCTCGAAAGTCCTCCCATATTGTTATTTTTGGTCACTACCTTGAGACGTGCATGCCATGCCTGCTGCCTTCCTTGGATGTGTGGTAACCGTTCCTGCTCCTTTGCCCACAGCGTGCCTGGTGCCTTCCTTGGATGTGTGGTGGTAGCCGATCCTGCTCCTTTGCCCACAGCGTGCCTGCTGCCTTCCTTGGATGTGTGGTGGTGGTAGCCGTCTCTTAGGCTCTCACTCCGGACCGTAATCGAACCAGAATTCCCCGGCCATTACCCGTGGTCACCATGGTACTGACAAAGTACCATCGAAAGTTTCACACAGTTGAATGAATGGCAGACTTACCCTCCATAACACATTCTTGGCAAATGCTTTTGATTTGGTTCGTCTTGCGCTGGGTCAAGAGTCCATCTGACCACAGATGACTGATCTGCAAAGCACAGTTAGGGCAGGTACATTACTTATACAGCAAATGGGTCCTTACGTGGATGTGTGGTGGTGGTAGCCGGTTCTCAGGCTCCCACTCTGGACCGGAATCGAACCCTGATTCCCCGGTCATTACCCGTGGTCACAATGGCAGACTTGTCCTCCATAATAGATTCTTGTGGAAGGTACTGAACAGCAAGCAGAAAATGTAATTTAAAAAAAATAGATGTAAGCTTTAACAATGGTAGAGAAAGAACCATTGAAAGTTGATAAGGCAGTCAGACATTACCTGATATCACTGAGGGAGAGCAATATCGCCATGGTGCGCACCAGTCCAGCATGGCCGTCACAACACAAACAGCTGTTTGCGGTGCGTTACACAGTAAGTTTGGTGTGACAGTGTGAAGCAGTACCCTAATTACACTTCCTGATTGATGTATACACATGCAAGATGTTTTAAAGCACTTTAGGCCTGCAATTTAGCATTCAATGTGATTTCCGGCCTTAAAACGCTGCTTTGCGTCAAATCCAGATTTTTTTCCCCGGGACTTTTAGTGTCTATCCCACTCATCCATGCAAAAACTCAGATGTTAGACCCCTTGAAACATCTTTTCGATCACTTTTCTGGCCAGCATAAGTGTTTCTAGTTTTCAAAGTTTGCCTCCCCATTGAAGTCTATTGCGGTTCGCAAAAGTTTGTGCGAACCGAACTTTTGCGGAAGTTCGCGAACCTAAAAGCGGAGGTTCGGCCCATCTCTAATTCTAATGTCTCAGCCACATTCTGGAGTCATTTGTTTGAAGAAACCAAACTAGCTTACCAGTTTGTTTTTGAGTTGTGTGGAAAAAAAATCAGATCACTGAGTGAAAGCCTACACACAGATATAGAGGACACACAGATGCAGATTGCATGCAGAAAGTAACCTGGCTGTGACTATGGGGTAATGCTTCTTATGTGTTGATAGAAGCCTTCTGTCATCTCACTTTGCATCCAGTATCCTTTTCATGTAGCTAATTAAAAATATTTGCCTTACCCAAACCTATATTTATCTTCTGTCATCTGCTTTAAGTTCAACACCCAGTTAGCGGGCGGCCCCCAACCTGCGGCTACTAATAGCAAGCGCTCTTTGTAGGTGAAGGAGGTTAAGGTTAGGCGCACACCAGGAGGGTGTTTAAAGTTAGGCAACAAGGGGGTTAGGCACCATGGGGGGGTTAGGGTTAGGCACCACAGGGGGGTAAGGGTTAAGCACCACCGGGGGTAGAGGGTTAGGCATCAGGGGGGGTTAAGGTTAGTTGCCTACCAGGGGAGGGTTAAGTGTAGGGAGAGGTTAGTTTATAGTGAAATATCAGCAAATACAGAATCTTCTAAAAAAATTAGCATATTGTGATAAACTTCATTATTTTTTGTAATGTACTGATAAACATTAGACTTTCATATATTTTAGATTCAAATGCACACAACTGAAGTAGTTCAAGCCTTTTATTGTTTTAATATTGATGATTTTGGCATACAGCTCATGAAAACCCAAAATTCCTATCTCAAAAAATTAGCATATTTCATCCGACCAATAAAAGAAAAGTGTTTTTAAAACAAAAAAAGTCAACCTTTAAATAATTATGTTCAGTTATGCACTCAATACTTGGTCGGGAATTCTTTTGCAGAAATGACTGCTTCAATGCGGCGTGGCATGGAGGCAATCAGCCTGTGGCACTGCTCAGGTGTTATGGAGGCCCAGGATGCTTCGATAGCGGCCTTAAGCTCATCCAGAGTGTTGGGTCTTGCGTGTCTCAACTTTCTCTTCACAATATCCCACAGATTCTCTATGGGGTTCAGGTCAGGAAAGTTGGCAGGCCGATTGAGCACAGTAATACCATGGTCAGTAAACCATTTACCAGTGGTTTTGGCACTGTGAGCAGGTGCCAGGTCGTGCTGAAAAATAAAATCTTCATCTCCATAAAGCTTTTCAGCAGATGGAAGCATGAACCCACTTTTGAACCAGAAACAGCGGCAGAAGCGCCTGACCTGGGCTACAGAGAAGCAGCACTGGACTGTTGCTCAGTGGTCCAAAGTACTTTTTTCGGATGAAAGCAACTTTTACATGTCATTCGGAAATCAAGGTGCCAGACTCTGGAGGAAGACTGGGGAGAGGGAAATGCCAAAATGCCTGAAGTCCAGTGTCAAGTACCCACAGTCAGTGATGGTCTGAGGTGCCATGTCAGCTGTGGTGTTGGTCCACTGTGTTTTATCAAGGGCAGGGTCAATGCAGCTAGCTATCAGGAGATTTTGGAGCACTTCATGCTTCCATCTGCTGAAAAGCTTTATGGAGTTGAAGATTTCATTTTTCAACACGATCTGGCACCTGCTCACAGTGCCAAAACCACTGGTAAATGGTTTACTGACCATGGTATTACTGTGCTCAATAAGCCTGCCAACTCTCCTGACCTGAACCCCATAGAGAGTCTGTGGGATATTGTGAAGAGAAAGTTGAGAGACGCAAGACCCAACACTCTGGATGAGCTTAAGGCCGCTATCGAAGCATCCTGGGCCTCCATAACACCTGAGCAGTGCCACAGGCTGATTGCCTCCATGCCACGCCGCATTGAAGCAGTCATTTCTGCAAAAGGATTCCCGACCAAGTATTGAGGGCATAACTGACCATAATTATTTGAAGGTTGACTTTTTTTTTGTTTTAAAAACACTTTTCTTTTATTGGTTGGATGAAATATGCTAATTTTTGAGATAGGAATTTTGGGTTTTCATGAGCTGTATGCCAAAATCATCAATATTAAAACAATAAAAGGCTTGAACTACTTCAGTTGTGTGTATTTGAATCTAAAATATATGAAAGTCTAATGTTTATCAGTACATTACAAAAAATAATGAACTTTATCACAATATGCTAATTTTTTGAGAAGATCCTGTATTACCAGTATTTCACTATATGATTTAAGCATTAGAATATCAATTAATTTACTGATATACTACTACCACTATTTCCTGCAACCGTTAAACCAATTTTTTTCCGGTTATTTTTTTCCGGTGACCAAATCAGCTTGCAACATTTTTGAATGTACGCACCCAATTCTTTCTGCTCAAGCTCATTATATCCTCAGATCACAAGAAATGCCCAATCTGTGCAACACAATGCCAGCAACTTGGGTGCCAATACCAAATCATCCTACTTGAAAATTATGTTATAAAATGATCCTAAATGAAGAAGCAAAGTAAAAGTTAGTTCAAACATGAGTCTTGGTTAGACCACAAATGACCACAGAGGAATTTTCCCTGTTCAGCATGCTAATACATAGTTGAAATCAAAAGGCTCAAATTGGGACACAAGGTCTTTGAAGCTCAGATTTTGTTACATGCTGCTCATGCCCCTGTGGGTGATGTTATATAGGGAAGAGAATTAGATCTGTCAAAACATGCTTTGTGGAAAACATGAGGTCAGTACATACTGGGGTTGGAGTGGGCAGTAAATTCATAGGTACCATTATCATTTTAATACAAATTTTTAAATACATTTTATTGTAGGTAAATGCAGATCTTTTCTGGAAACTCAAGGAACAAGCTCCAGTTACATTAATTTTATACTTCTGTTGCTTTGATCTAAGTAAACAAGAAATTAGTTAATATTTCCCAAGTGCATGACCAGACAATGGCCTCAATTCACTAAGATCATGCTGGAGATAATAAGGCAAGAGAAAACTTACCACCACACAGTGAGAGAGTTATATTACTTCTTCATTTTGAAGAAAATCTGTAAAAAAAAAAAAAAAAAACTCCCCTAGGGGGTACTCACCTCGGGTGGGAGAAGCCTCCGGATCCTATTGAGGCTTCCCCCGTCCTCCTCGGTCCCACGGTGGTGGCGAAAATCCTCCCGGAGCGGTGGCGAAGTAAATATTTACCTTTTGGCTCCAGCGCAGGCGCAGTATCCGCTTCTTCCCACGGAGATAGGCGGAAATAGCCGACCTCCGTCGGGCCGCTCTACTGCGCAGACGCAAGTCTCCTGCGCAGTAGATCGGACCAGACAGAGATTGGCTATTTCCGCCTATCTCCGTCAGAAGAGCCGAAACAGCGCCCCCGCTGGAGCCTGGAAAGGTAAATATTGATCAGGCTGTCGGATCTGCCGGGCCGGCTTTGAAGGGCTGCAGCGAGACCCTCGTGGGACAGAGGAGGACGGGGGAAGCCTCATTAGGATCCGGAGGCTTCCCCCTCCCAAGGTGAGTACCCCCCAGGGGACGTTTTTCTTGTTACAGTGTCTCTTTAAGATACCTCCTCTGTAGTTAAGTTACTTCCTCTGTAGTTAATTTCACACGCAGTTAATTAGCAGCCTGTCTTTAACTTAAGAATTCTGGAGTTATTTTAAGGATTGAAGAGTTAACTTAACCTCCCTGGTGGTAAGCCCGAGCTGAGCTCGGGCTAAGCCGCCGTGGAGGATTTCTCAGGCCCTGGTGGGCCGATTTGTACAAATTTTTTTGTTACACGTGCTAGCTGCGTGTACTTTATGATCGCCGCTGCTCCGTGCCGATTCGCCGCTACCCGCCACGCCGCCCTCCCAGACCCTTTGCGCAGCCTGGCCTATTAGCGCCAGGCAGCGCTAAGGGGTGGATCGGGACTCCCCCGTGTGCAATGACGTGGATGACGTCAATAACGGGATTTCCTGTTTGCTCTGATCACCGGAGGCGATCGGAAGGGGAGGGGGGATGCCGCTGCACAGCAGCTATCATGTAGCTAGCGCTATCAATTTGATTTGATTCATTGATTTGAGTCAATCTGACATGTCCGATTCATGATTCGATTCAATTCGATTCAAATTGAATCGAATCATGAATCGGTCATGTCAGATTGAATCAAATCAAGTCAATGAATCAAATCAAATTGAATCGAATCTGACAAAGAATCATATGGTGTAGATGGGACTGATTCATTCTCCCAGCAGCTTATGACTCTTTTTCACAAACTAGTCTCTGCACGGCCTCTGGTTGCCTAGCAACAATGTAAATACATATTCAGCAGCTCAGCGGAGCTCAGCCGTTAGGGCTATAACAGCTATTCCTGCTAGAAGTGGGTTATACCACTGAAAACTACTTAGGCAGGAGTTATATTTGTGAAAAGAAAGTAAAAAAAAACACCACCCCTAACAAATGGATTAGCCTCCCAGCCGTCATCCGTCACTATTTACATTATATGTTGTATTAATGAAACCATTCCTTTTTTAAAAAAAAAACTTTTTACACTATTTTAGAAGGATGTTTAATAGTTTATGCATAAACCACTTTTTTTTTTTTTCCTAATTCGCGAAAGAACTCTTTAAAGACAGGAGGTAAGCTTAGTGAATTGAGGCCATTGAATTCATCATCCACATTCTTATATTAGCCTAAAAAGGGTTGGGCTGTTGTAATGTACCTGGGGTGAAGGAGACCAGTAAGCTGAAAAGAGCCACCTTTGTAGCTTGTTACTTGGTGACCCTGAAGCAGGAACAGGGACCCCTGGTGGACAAGGGGCAGGAGCGCTTGAGAAACTGGTGGTGTGACGACCAGGCCAGGCGGGTGACCAAAGTGGAACAGCAGCGTTCCCACAGACTAAGCCGGCACTGCAAAGATTCGGCAACCAGGTAGACAGAGTCCAGGAACTTAACGGGTTTTCAGGCATGCAAGGAGTCAGTAACAGATCAGATACTCGGACAGATACAGGTTTGGCAACAAAGTGGGTACTCAGACAGGGAAGGGTTGGCAACAAGTCGGGTAGTCGGACATAGCAAGGGTCGGCGACAGAACAGGAAGTCAGATTGACCAAAGTCAGGATCTAGGAGATCATATGGGTAAACTCTAAGTCACTAAAGTCACGACACAGGAGACACACACGCACACACACACACACACACACACACACACACACACACACACACACACACACACACACACACACACACACACACACACACACACACACACACACACACACACACACACACACACACACACACACACACACACACACACACACACACACACACACACACACACACACTGGCTGCAATACAACAGCACTGGAGAGTGGTACTCTCCAAATTACATGCTAGGATGCTACCTGCGCACGTGCTCAAGAAATATGTACAAAAAAGGCCCCACACAGGCATGTGCGCAATGCTTACACCAAAACCTTACAGCCCCGGCGCTTACACTGCTCAACCACGTGCAGGGCCGGTTTAAGCAACAATGGGGCCCCAGGGCAAAATAAACCTGGGGGGCCCCCAACAGATACCCCGGAATAAAAATCGGCATTAAGGGACCTTTTTTGCAGCTGGTATAGTCAGGGTGTGAAGCCCCAATCGGTCGTAGCTCCTCATTCTGGCTACCCCAGCCTGCATGGGGGACAAGGGGTTCAAAAGTTTCAGGAGGGGGGACGCCACATAATTTAAAAAAAAAGAAAATTCCCACACACTAAACATAAAAAAAAATTGGGAAAATAGGAAAAAATGCCAGGGATCTTTATACAGCCATATTGCTGCTGTATAGCGATCCCTGGCCAAAGCGCTGCGGCTGCGTATAGACCCCTGGAAACCCAGTCAGGAAATGTATTGCTCTTTCTTTTGATGCATGTAAAATTACACTACTGTTAGGTTTGCTACTAAAAGTGACATTTACCGCATTTAAAAGTATACTTTTTCCTTCAAAACTTTAAAATCGATTTTCTCAAAAACTATAAGGTCTTTTTGAAAAAATGTTTTTTCCTCTTGTAGCCACTGGGGGCCCCTACAAGCTCTGGGGCCCTTGGGCAATTGCCCCCTTTGCCTCTATGGTAGCGCCGGCCCTGACCACGTGTGCACAAAACACCAGATCCCCATTTATAGGAGCCCATGATGCCTAGCCAAGACAGGTAACTGACCATAATAGCTGTGCACCCTTACCACCCCTTGTTAGCATGTGAATTAACAGACAGAGCTCCATTGTGCTCCTTTGATGGCATTTTGTCCACAAGTACGCAGGACACCAGATCACAAACACTGCTTAGCTACAGAGTTACAAGGAACAAGCTGTAAGACTTTATTATCTCATTTATGAAAAATGTCAGGGATATATGAAGGTGCCCATTAATGGCACAATATTCAGCCAATTATCACGCAAGTTATTAGATAAATGCAAGTGGAAATAAAATGTGGTAACATCGATCTGTACTTCCTATCCATCACAACTGATGATTTAAAAAAAAACAAAACATTTTTCTGATCGACTAAAGTATGTGGAATGGTCACCAACAGAATTGTTCACAGTCAATTTGGGACATCCACGAGGTTTATTTTCTGCCAATCCGATCGCATTTTTCTGATGCCTTGTGTGAATTTTTTTAGCTAAAAATTATACCGCTACTTTTAATAAAATTTGTTTTGTTTAAAAAAAAAAATTGTACAACTAGTGGGCACTGAGATAAAGAATAGATGTGCATGTGCAGTTCACAAACACTGTAACTGCGCTTGCTCAGAATGCTCCAGGCCATGGGAGCGCAATCAGGGGGTGTACAAAGCCAGGACAACGCATGCGCAGTGGCCAGCAATCCGCCTGGATCATGGACTCCACTGGGGAGGATGGGACGGGATTGGGAGGATGGGGATCAAGTAGATGGACTACAGGGGGCTGGAGGTAGCCCAAGGTATAACTACTTATCGATTCTTTATCTCAGGCTTTTCATTAAATCCTCATCTACACGGTATAATTTTCCATCAGATCGGATCTATTAGATAATTTCCTACCGGTCTAATCGGATTGCGTTAGATTTTGCAATAGATTTTGGGAACTTATCAAAGCAAAATCCATTGCAAATTTGATCTGAAACAATTTGGATGTCGACACACGATGCAATTTCTTATCAGATCACAGGAACAAGTAAGAAAAAAAAAAACATACTACCTGATCCGAGGGGCTAGCCAGTTTAGGTAGAGCCCATTACTGCTGTTCTCATCTGCACCTATCTCCAGTTTTTCATTAATTTTGTATTAAAAGAAACAAACAAACCCAGGGTTACAACCCTGCAGATGCTGTTCTGTGCTCTCCCTTGAGAGTGCAGGGAGGAAGAGAAGGCGTGGGGGGATGCGTTGAAGGGACAGGGAGAGCCAGTAAGATGCTCTAAGAGGTAAGCAAGGGGCGTAACGCAGGAGTGCCTCTCCTGCTAAGGCACCCCTTCCCTTTAAGCTCAACACACACCATACAATCTTGGTTGTTCAAACTTAACACTTTCATGTAGTATATGGCCCCATTCACACTAGAGCGTTTTGCCGCGATTTTGGCAAAACGCTCAAACGCTAGCGCTTTTTAAAAGCGCTAGCGTAATGAAACCCTATGGGCCCGTTCTTACTTGGGCGATTTGCGCTAATCGCCAAATATTTAACACTATAAGGGCCCATTCACACTTGAGCGTTTTGCCAGCGATTTCAAAGCGCTAGGGTAATAAAAGTCTATGGGCCCGTTCTCATTTGGGTGATTTGCGCTAATCGCCGCAAATCGCCCAAAAACGCTAAACGCAAACACGTAGTCTGCACCATTTTCAGGCGATTTCCAGGTGATTGCATTTCAGTGCTATAGAAGCGTAAAACGCGATCGCGCCAAAATCGACAGTGTTCATTGATTTTTCCACGTGAAATCACAGAAAAAACACTCCTGTAAAACACCGGCAAAAATTGCTGGCGTTTTGAAAACGCAGGTGTGAATAGAGCCTCAGCGTTTATCCAATCAATCATTCAAGGTATTTGCAATCTGTTGGCCCTTATACTACATAGATTTGGTAAATCTGTACAACCAAGATTGTATGGTGCGTGTTGAGCCTTAGATTGCTGACAAGCTGGCTGTTGGTCCTTTAGATGGGAACATGCCTCTGTGTCCCCTCTGTGCACATTTAATCTGGCTCGGGTACAATTTAAGGGCTCTTTCACACTAAAACGTTGCGTTTGATGCAACGTTAGGGTCGCATTACGTGCCCCTAATGCAACGCATGTTAGTTTTGAAGTTGGACGTTATATTGAACTGCGTTATGAGTCTCTTGATGCGTACTTTTCATCGCATACTGATAGAATGAAAATGGTGCATGCGTCACATTTAAAAAAAAATCTAAAACATTACTGAGCATGTGCAAACAGTCCAACGTAGCTAATAATGCAGACAACGCACAGCATGCAGCACTTTCTAAATATTGCTACATGTTACACACAAGGCAATGTGAGCACTGTGAATGTCACACATACTTTGTGCTGCTGTGTGTCAGTCTGCGTTATTACTTTCTATAACGTGCGACTTTAACGTCACATTGTGAAAGCAGCCTAAAACCATCCCTAACCAACCACCCCATCAATCATTAGAATTACCATAACCCTATACTTTTACCTAACTTTTACCAATAAACCCAGCCTAACCTGCTTGAGCCCTCACAGTGATCCAAACTTGTGCTTGATTAGTAAAATGCAGTATCTGAGTTTGTTTTTAAATTGATTAGATCCTGTCCTCCATGGACTAGACTTAATTTCTATAGCTTGTTTCTAGGTCATATTCACAATTCTCTTCTTTAGCAAGGGTGGATAGTTTTTAATCCAGCTCTTCCCGTGCAAAAATGTGGCCTCTTTCTTTACTTGGCATTATTACATCTCAGAACAACTAGAAAAATGTCTCACAAACTCATAGCACATTGTTTCCAAATGGTGTATTATGTGTTGATGTGGATCTGTTTACTTCCTGAATTCTTTGTTACTTTACAGCTATATTGAATTGTTCATAATGCCCTGGTATTTTCATTCAGTACATCTGTTCATGGCTAATGTTTCTTCACTAGATTTCAGATTGTTATAAAATAATACATATGAATTTCCTGTTAGGATGTATCAAGATGATAGCACTCATGGACACTTTTATAGTAGTATCTAGAGCAATATAAAGTATTCAAACTAATGATTAGTATACCATACCAAGATTTGAGTTTGACCTCCAGGCGTAGCAATAAATGTAATGCCGTGTATTTAGCATCAGTTGTAGCAGAAGGAAGTAAATGCTAAGGTGGCCACTAACCATGCAATTTTCTGAACGACCGTTTATGATCGAGTATTCATATGAATGCTCAGAAATTATCATTTGGGACCACTGATGAACAAAAATCTCCTAACCAAGCCAATCAAAATCAAATCGGAAAATTAGGAGATTTTGGTCAATTAGTGGTCCCAAACTATCCTTTTCCATTCGTTCATACCAGGGGCGGACATACGGCCGTGCCGCCGCACGAGGGCCCCTGAAGTTCCGTTTTCTTCAGGGGCCCATTAAGTATTTTTTTTTTTTTATATATTTTTTTTTTTTTATTATTTTATTCCCGGGGGGCCCCCCGACTCCTATCCTCCCTCCCTCCCTCACCTCGGGGGGCCCCCTCCCGATATGCGCGGCGGGAGAGCGAGCGAGCGGCAAATGCAGGAAGGGCTCTCCAGGCATCCGCTAGAGGCCCAGCCGCTTGGTCTCCAATATGTCTCCAGTTGGAGACATATTGGAGACTCAGCGGCTGGGCCTCTAGCGGATGCCTGGAGAGCCCTGAAGACTTCCTGCATTTGCCGCTCGCTCTCCCGCCGCGCATATCGGGAGGGGGCCCCCCCGAGGTGAGGAAGGAAGGGAGGGAGGGAGGATAGGAGTCGGGCCCCCCACCCGGATAGCCACCCACCCGGCTACCTAACCACCTACCCACCCGGCTACCTACCTACCCACCCACCAGGCTTCCTACCTACCCACCCGACTACCTAACCACCCACCAGGCTTCCTACCTACCTACCCACCCGGCTACCTACCCACCCACCAGGCTTCCTACCTAACCACCCACCCAACTACCTAACCACCCACCCGGCTACCTACCCACCCGGCTACCTACCCACCCACCAGGCTTCCTACCTAACCACCCACCCAACTACCTAACCACCCACCCGGCTACCTACCCACCCGGCTACCTACCCACCCGGCTACCTACCTACCTACCCGGCTACCTACCTAACCACCCACCTGGCTACCTACCTAACCACCCACCCGGCTACCTACCTAACCACCCACCCGGCTACCTACCGGGCTAGTTACCAACCCACCCACCAGGCTACCTACCCACCCACCCGGCTACCCGGCTACCTACCTAACCACCCACCCGGCTACCTACCTAACCACCCACCTGGCTACCTACCTAACCACCCACCCGGCTACCTACCGGGCTAGTTACCAACCCACCCACCAGGCTACCTACCCACCCACCAGGCTACCTACCTACCCACCCACCAGGCTACCTACCCACCCACCAGGCTTCCTACCTACCCACCCGGCTACCTACCTACCCACCAGGCTACCTACCCACCCACCAGGCTACCTACCTACCCACCCACCAGGCTACCTACCCACCCACCAGGCTTCCTACCTACCCACCCGGCTACCTACCTAACCACCCACCCGGCTACCTACCTACCCACCCACCCGGCTACCCACCCACCAGGCTTCCTACCTAACCACCCACCCGGCTACCTACCTAACCACCCACCCGGCTACCTACCGGGCTAGTTACCAACCCACCCACCAGGCTACCTACCCACCCACCCGGCTACCCACGCACCCACCAGGCTACCTACCTACCCACCCACCGGGCTACCTACCTACCTACCGGGCTAGTTACCCACCCACCCACCAGGCTACCTACCCACCCGGCTACCTACCCACCCACCCACCAGGCTACCTACCCACCCACCAGGCTACCAACCCACCCACTCACCCACCCACCCACCAGGCTACCAACCCACCCACCCACTCACCCACCCACTAGGCTACCTATCCACCCAACCACCCATGGGAGCTGCGCGCCGGATGGAGGCTGGGACAGGAGGTCTGCTGCTGCAGGTGAGTAAATGTTTTTGTTTTATTTATATTAGCAGGTGTATGTTCTGGGCAGGTCTGCCACATGATTGCATGTATTTTCTTCGCAAATCTGCCGACATGATTGCATGTATTTTCTGGGCATATCTGCCGACATGATTGCACGTATTTTCTGGGCATATCTGCCGACTTGTTTGCACGTATTTTCTGGGCATATCTGCCGACTTGATTGCACGTATTTTCTGGGCATATCTGCCGACTTGATTGCACGTATTTTCTGGGCATATCTGCCGACTTGATTGCACATATTTTCTGGGCATATCTGCCGACATGATTGCACGTATTTTCTGGGCATATCTGCCGACATGATTGCACGTATTTTCTGGGCATATATGTGTATTTTCTTGAGAAAACCTGCACAATTATGTGAATTTTCTGGGGAAAGGGTCACCAAAACTTGGGCCCACTGTCTTTGCGTTGCACTTTTCAAGGGAACCTGAGGTGAGAATAATATTGAGGCTGCCATATTTCTCTCCTTTTAAGCAATACCAGTTGCCTGGCTGCCGTGCTGGTCCTCTGCCTCTTATTCTTTCAACCATAGACCCTGAACAAGCATGCAGCAGGTCAGGGGTTTCTGACAATATTGTCAGAACTGAGAAGATTAGCTGCATGCTTGTTGCTGGTGTAATTCAGTTTATTACTGCAGCCAAATAGATCAGCAGGGCCGCCAGGCAACTAGTATTGTTTAAAAGGAAATAAACCCTCACCCCGGGTTCGCTTTAAGTTACAGTTAGCTCCGCCCTCATCCGGTCATTGCCACGCCCATTTTTTTGCCGCGGCGCTACGCGCCGCAGGCTCTATCCACTAATTTTTGCCGCGGCGCGCTCAGCGCGCCGCAGGTTGTAGCCACGCCCATATTTTGCCGCTACGCGCGCCGCAGGTCATAGGGGGCCCACAATTACAATTTTGCACAGGGGCCCACTGCTGGCTGTGTCCGCCACTGGTTCATACAAATAATCATTTGTAAACGATTGTTCAGCAAATTGTATCGTTAGTGGCCACCTTTAGTCTGCAGCACAGATGAGCACAGTGAGTGTGCCTGTGTCCAGCACAGCGGGCAACAAGTGAGGCACTATCCAGGGAGCAATACCCTGGCATCCTATCTCCTATCCCCCCATTGTAACCAAACATCAGTCTTTTTAATTACTGGCCTGGCTACCTGGCTGGAGGTGGTAAAATTAGTCAGTGATTGGCCAATCATAGTTAAAAGTGTGTAGAAGGCTTGAGGCCAGGTACACTTACACAATTTTCATTGACCAATGATGGTAGGGATTTGATTGTGAGTCCCTCTGAGGGACAGTTATTGACAATACCATGTACTATGTAAAATGCTGTATAATAATAATAGTATTCAAAATCTGTTGACCCCCATACTACATAAAGGAGGTAAAATTGGTCAGTCATTGGCCAATCAGGATTGAAAGTGTGCACCAGTTTAAGGATAGGAAATAATAGAGGGATAATTGATAGTGTTGTGGTTAGGGGACAGTATGACGTTAGTTGCTCTGGGCCACTTCTTGGGCTGCTGTGTTATGTTTCATTAAATATTATGCTTTGTCAATATTAATATTATTATGTGGCTTGATTTCAAATGCACCTAAGTAAAAAAACGCATCACCAATTCAGTCAGCCCCTCTTCTAGAGAATATGTACAATATATTAGGGTGGTCTCTTTAGTGGTATAACATTTTCTTAAATCACAGCTGTTACATAGTTCACTCAGCATATACTATTTCGGTATCTATGTTTTTTAAAAGGAACCTGAAGTGAGGGGAATAGGAAAGCTGCCATCTTCATTCTCTTATAAACAATGCCAGTTGCCTGACCTCTGTGCTTATGCTCTGCCTCTAATACTATAAGTCACTGGCCCAGAATGAGCATACTGACTCTGGTCTCACTCCATTACATGCTTGTTGCAGGTGTGTGACTCAAAACCAACTCAATCCAAAAGCTCAGCATGACAGCCAGGCATCTGGCATTGTTTATAGGGGTATGACGATAGCAGCCTCTGTATTACTCTTACTTCAGGTTTCCTATAAGGACAGATAGGGCTTTCTTTTTGTACCAAATATTTAACACTATAAGGGCCCATTCACACTTGAGCGTTTTGCCGGCGATTTCAAAGCGCTAGGGTAATAAAAGTCTATGGGCCCGTTCTCATTTGGGTGATTTGCGCTAATCGCCGCAAATCGCCCAAAAACGCTAAACGCAAAGCGTAGCCTGCACCATTTTCAGGCGATTTCCCGCCAATCGCGTTTTAGTGCTATAGAAGCGCAAAACGCGATCGCTAAAAAATTGCCAGGTGTGAATAGTGATTTCTTGGAGTTAATCGCTAGCGTTTTGGGATCAGCAAGTGTAAATGGGCCCTAAAGGACAAAATCAGTAAATACATGCATGAAAAAGCAAAAAATCTGGTATATTTCTTTAATTGTGACATGGTTCAAACTGTGTTTAAAGAAGAGTTAACATGTATTATTACTATTATGAAATTTAATTATTATGGCTAATTCATTAATGTATGAGGCCGGTTTTACACTTGAGTTGTGCGTTTGTGGTGCGAAGCCACATCGCACCGCACAAACTTAAAACCCTGCGCCAAAAGGATCATATGCATAGCGCCGCCCTGCATGCCCTTCGCCCAGTACCCTACTCCCTACTGAAGAGGAAGTACGTCACTGGAATACCTGAGGATCGCCGTAATAGTCCACGCATGCCACTATCAACCTTTTTAAAAGTCATGTGTTGCCCATTCACTTACATTACTTCTGCCACTGTGGAAGTCCGGTTGTAATGGGCTGTGGTAAGTGTGCTATGCCCTATTGCCGTGCATTGCGGTAAAACAGGGTAATGCAACGCACACTTGCAATGCAAATGTGAAAGGGGCCTCAAGGGATAAATAAAGTTGGCACAAGAAAGAGTATATATCTGTATATGGAACAATAAAGGAGGTGAGTGATATTAGAGAAGACCATGAACAACTGCAAAAAGAATTCCCATCATTGCACTACCAAAAGCTGCCTCAAAACCAGCTTCGTACATAAACAGTGCTGTGGGTCAGAACAAAGAGCAGTGTGCCATTTATAGTCTGCTCTTGGTTCCAAAGTGGTTTATGTAAATTTTATTTCCAGCAGCTGTACTCTACGTACTCTTCAACCGGTAAATTATACACACATTGACATTCCCTTAGAAAGCTAGTGAGAGTGTGTGTGTGTTTGTATTTGTGTGTGTGTGTGTATACAGGCCCTTCTCAAAAAATTAGCATATTGTGATAAAGTTCATTATTTTCTGTAATGTACTGATAAATATTAGACTTTCATATATTTTAGATTCATTACACACAAATGAAGTAGTTCAAGCCTTTTATTGTATTAATATTGATAATTTTGGCATACAGCTCATGAAAACCCAAAATTCCTATCTCAAAAAATTAGCATAGGGGTGAGCCTGGGGTGCCTGGCACCTGGGTGCAAGATTTTCTCTGGTGCCTATGGGAGTGGTTAAATTAACCGCGCCCAACCACATAACCACACCCATGTCCTGCCTAATCACACCCACACCTTCCACCTCTTTACGCATGCATGTGTTACCCCATTCCTACCCTTCTTCCATGGGCTTGCTCCTAGCTGGCTTTGGCGGCCTGCGAGTCTGCTAGTCTCTGGACTGACTCAGGCTGAGAGGCTCTGCGAGTGCGACGCAGTCACACACCACGTATTTATGGCTGTCTGCGGCCACCCTACTCTCGCTCGCTGTCGTTGGCTCCTCCTCCCACCGGCTCCTCCTCCCTCCAAGCCCAAGCGTGAGGTGGGCTGGCTGTATCTTTCCCGTTGCGCCGCGCAGCCTGTCAGTGTTGCCAACCTTTCACGTTATTTTTTACTGACAAATACCTAAAAATTTACTGACAAAATATTTTTACTGACAACATTTCCCCACTAAATGCACATAAGAGACCAGTAAATGCACGTAATGACAGACAGCCTTTCATCAGTAAATGCACATAATGAGAGACAGCTTTTCCCCAGTAAATGCACGTAATAAGAGACAGCTTTTCACCAGTAAATGCGCATAATAAGAGACCGCTTTTCACCAGTAAATGCACATAATAAGAGACCGCTTTCACCAGTAAATGCACAAAATAAGAGACCGCTTTTCACCAGTAAATGCACATAATAAGAGACAGCTTTGCACCAGTAAATGCACATAATAAGAGACCACTTTTCACCAGTAAATGCACATAATAAGAGACCACTTTTCACCAGTAAATGCACATAATAAGAGACAGCTTTTCACCAGTAAATGCACATAATAAGAGACAGCTTTTCACCAGCAAATGCACATAATAAGAGACAGCTTTTCACCAGTAAATGCACATAATGACAAACAGCCAGTGTCCACAGTATATGTAGCCAGGGATATATGTGCCCAGTATATGTAGGCAGGGGTATATATCCCCAGTATATGTAGGCAGTGGTATATGTCCCAGTATATGTAGGCAGGTGTATATGTCCCAGTATATGTAGCCAGGGGGTATATGTGCCCAGTATATGTAGGCAGAGGTAGATGTCCCCAGTATATGTAAGCAGAGGTATATGTCCCAGTATATGTAGGCAGAGGTATATGTCCCAGTATATGTAGGCAGAGGTATATGTCCCAGTATATGTAGGCAGAGGTATATGTTCCCCAGTATATGTAGTCAGGAGTATATGTGCCCAGTATATGTAGGCAGAGGTATATGTGCCCAGTATATGTAGGTAGAGGTATATGTCCCAGTATATGGAGGCAGAGGTATATGTCCCAGTATGTGGAGGCAGAGGTATATGTCCCAGTATATGGAGGCAGAGGTATATGTCTCAGTATATGTAGGCAGAGGTATATGTCCCCAGTATATGTAGGCAGAGGTATATGTCTAGTATATGGAGGCAGAGGTATATGTCCCAGTATATGGAGGCAGAGGTATATGTCCCAGTATATGGAGGCAGAGGTATATGTCCCAGTATATGGAGGCAGAGGTATATGTCCCAGTATATGGAGGCAGAGGTATATGTCCCAGTATATGGAGGCAGAGGTATATGTCCCAGTATATGGAGGCAGAGGTATATGTCCCAGTATATGTAGGCAGGTGTATATGTCCCAGTATATGGAGGCAGAGGTATATGTCCCAGTTTATGGAGGCAGAGGTATATGTCCAAGTATATGGAGGCAGAGGTATATGTCCCAGTATATGGAGGCAGAGGTAGATGTCCCAGTATATGGAGGCAGAGGTATATGTCCCAGTATATATAGGCAGAGGTATATGTCCCAGTATATGGAGGCAGAGGTATATGTCCCAGTATATGGAGGCAGAGGTATATGTCCCAGTATATGGAGGCAGAGGTATATGTCTCAGTATATGGAGGCAGAGGTATATGTCCCAGTATATGGAGGCAGAGGTATATGTCCCAGTATATGTAGGCAGGTGTATATGTCCCAGTATATGGAGGCAGAGGTATATGTCCCAGTATATATAGGCAGAGGTATATGTCCCAGTATATGGAGGCAGAGGTATATGTCCCAGTATATGGAGGCAGAGGTATATGTCCCAGTATATGGAGGCAGAGGTATATGTCCCAGTATATGTAGGCAGGTGTATATGTCCCAGTATATGGAGGCAGAGGTATATGTCCCAGTATATATAGGCAGAGGTATATGTCCCAGTATATGGAGGCAGAGGTATATGTCCCAGTATATGGAGGCAGAGGTATATGTCCCAGTATATGGAGGCAGAGGTATATGTCCCAGTATATATAGGCAGAGGTATATGTCCCAGTATATGGAGGCAGAGGTATATGTCCCAGTATATGGAGGCAGAGGTATATGTCCCAGTATATGGAGGCAGAGGTATATGTCCCAGTATATGGAGGCAGAGGTATATGTCCCAGTATATGGAGGCAGAGGTATATGTCTCAGTATATGAAGGCAGAGGTATATGTCCCAGTATATGGAGGCAGCGGTATATGTCCCAGTAACTGTAGCCAGAGGTATATGTCCCCAGTATATGTAGCCAGAGGTATATGTCCCAGTATATGTAGCCAGAGGTATATGTCCCAGTATATGTAGCCAGAGGTATATATCCCAGTATATGGAGGCAGAGGTATAGGGACCCCCTTTAGGTAGTGAGTGACATGAGCCCCCCCTCTAGCAGCCGCTCACCCCCCTCTAGCCGCCGCTTACCCCCTCTGGCCGCTGCTCCCTCCCTCTAGCCGCCGGGGCTGCTCACCTTGCAGCAGCGTCAGACCTCGATCAGCTGGCGACCCGACCAGTAAGCGGGCGCGGAAGTGATGTCACTTCCACATATCAGTGCGGTGTGCTAGGTCCTAGCGCCCGCACTATTGGTCGCCGCCTGATCGAGGTCTGACGCAGCGCCGGCGGCTAGAGGGAGGGAGAGAGCAGCGGCCAGAGGGGGTGAGCGGTGGCCAGGCGGCGCCGTCGGAGACAGGCACCTGGGTGCAATGCACCCGCAGCACCCGCCCAGGCGCAACCCTGGGCGCACAAACGTTTTAGGCCAAAGGTCATTTTGCTATTCTTGAGAGTGCTAGGGGGCCGAAGTTAAACACAATTTTTGCTGATTGCCATTAGGTACAGTATGCCTGGAACATTATGCCAAATAAAACATCCACGGGAAATAACCCATATACCATGTTCGCTTAGCACAGTAGCAGCTGCTAATCAGTGCCTGTTAGGGCTCGTTCACACTGTGAGCGTTTCCGTTCTTTTTAAAGCGCTGGCGATTTTAGAAATTGCCCTAAAAGCCCCTGTGCAATGTTTTCCTATGAGAGTGTTCACATGAGAGCGTTTTGATTTTGTTGAATGCATGTACTATTTTCTGAGCGATTTGGCTCAATGGAAGGTATAGGGAAAAATCGATTTCCCGTGCGCTTTTATGAATAAATACATTGTATTTATTCATTTCTGGGTCAAAAAGTTCACTTCCTGATTTACGTCAGGAAGTGTAAAAACGAATCGCTCAGCAAAAGCGCTTTTCTAAGTGCAAACCGCAGGGAAAAGCGTTTTTTAAAAAGCTCAATGAATCGCTCAGCACTTGCAATAGTGCTGTCGATTTATAATGTGAACGTAGGCTTACTGCTGCTAGCATAGTGGAAGCTGCTTATTAGTGGCTGCTACTGCTACAGTGGTGGCTAATAACCTACAGGCGAGCAAAGATGCACAAACATACATGTCTCGAATGTGGTAGGCTGCAGATGTGGATGGTGCTGTATGTGTATCCATGCACAGTATATTTTGGCAGGCTTGCACTGTTTTGTATCCACATGTAAATGTGCCCTTCCATAATTTTGAAAAGAGGGAGCTCCTCATCTGAATGTTTGCCAGTTGTGCTAGCTGTCAGTACACAAGAAGTGGTTGTTCAAGGAAGAATTCTTTGCTCTTACTCAGGGCCGGGCCGAGGCGAAAGAGGCTCCAGCCTCGGGGCGCAGTGTAGGAGGGGGCGCTCAACTCACTCAGCTATCAATCCCCTATTGTGTTTGAAGCAGAGAGAAATAAGAAAAGGGGATGCATGGCAGTGACTGCAAGCCAGATAACTAGAGATTAAGGTGTTGGGGTTGTTGTGGGCCCTAGGGCGCCTCTTAGTCTAATAGCAATCAGTGTGTGATGGGTGGGGTGGGAGGGATGGAGAGGCACACTTTGGTGTCTCAGCCTTGGGTGCTGGAGGACCTTGTCCTAGCTCTGCTCTTACTGCCTCTGTGGAGTAGGTTGTAGTATGTTGGATGTCTTTCTGAGTAGCCTTTATTTCCACTGTATCTGGCAACAAGTGATACTCTGGGTAGGAAGATGGATCAGGTAATGCTCATGTCGGGTAGCATCACTGTAAGGTTCTCTGATCTATTTTCCGGCATCTGCAGGTGAGTATTCAGCTTTACTGAGACTGGAGATAAACGGAATCAGAGTATTTGCATTTCAACTGCAAGGTTAAAAGGTTATCTTTAAACATACAAGGATGCCTGAAAGAAATTGTTTTTGACATTCTGCATCATGACTCTGCACATTTTGGCAGTTTTCTCTATCAATTTCCTCAGCTGCTGTGAAGAAACGCGTGCGTTTTCCTGCATGGAAACACACTTGGAGCCTGGCCTCGTTCACATCAGGGCCGTTTCTGTGCGCTTTTTACAGCGCACTGCCCTGTGCGATCAGCAAGGTATTTATTTTCCCATGTAACTAAATGTAGCTGGTTCACATCTATGCGCTGCGCTGAGCAGCGTTACAGAAACGTAGGGTTGCATGCATTTCTGTGCGCTGAGCTGGAAAGCGCACATCAATGCAAGTGAATGGGTGCGCTTTTTTAGCGCATAGAAGCGCGTACAAGCGCATAGAAGCGCATGCGTTTTTTACCCCTAATTGGAGAAAAAAATACATTTACATACAAAAACAAGGTTTTATTGACAACTGCTGCTGGTACAACAAGCAAAATGTGCTTTAAAGAAGCGCAGCGCAACGCACAGAAACGCACACTAAAGCGCACACAAGCGCATGCGTTTTTTACCACGCGCTTTCACGCGTTTTTCAGCGCAGCAGATGTGAACGAGGCCTTGTTAGCACGCTGGTGAAAAGCCCTTTATCACGCCTAAACTCAGTTTAGGCATGATAAGTTTAGGTGTGATAAGTTTAGGCATGATAAGTTTAAGCACCAACTGCGTTAGCACCGCAGTGCACAGCTGATCAAAAGTTTTGCGCTAGCAAAGTCTGGTGCACTTTGCATAGAGTTTAATGGCGCTGCTTTGCGTGCGGGACTTTGCACGCTATCTACACTTATCTAAACTTAGCATGCCTAAACTTATCACACCTAAACTTATCACACCTAAACTTATCACACCTAAACTGGCTTTTCACCAGCGTGGTGCAATGGTTATCACGTCTAAAGTCTCTAACTGGGTTAGCACCGCTTTGTGAATCGAGCCCTTGGTGTGCAGAAAAAGTATGCAGAAAACCGCGCGCGGAAAACTGAAAGTCAAGTGTGTTCCCTGCCTGAGAATCCCCCTTAAAATGATGGACTGGCCCAAAACCTGTCATCTGTCACATTTTTTAACTTACTACTTTTTTCGCAAAAAAAACCCTTTAAGGAAAAAGCAATTCATTATTACAGGTTCTTGCAAGACAAGACTATTCCCATGTTAATCACTATATTAATCATAGCATTAATTAATCTCTATATTTGCAGTGTTATTCCTATTGTGCCTTTAAAAGTAAATTATAGTCATTTGCAAGATGCATGAGTTTCGTCAGTCTTGCTGAGAGTAACACGCAAGTCAAACATGCAGCCAGCATTGCTCTGACCTCGGATGCTCTGGCCACAGCATAATGTAAAGATGTTCCTGACTGTGCAAACCATTACTCTTCCACTATATCCTAAAATAGGTCTACTAAAGGCTATTTGAGGACAAGACTGGGAAACACAGTATATTTAATTCCTCAGTGACTGATAACACTGCGTTTCAGAACAATATTCGTCCTGTCAAGTGAATTCCTTCTAACCAGAGCTGACTCTAAGCTTTCATTATTAATCTAGGTTTACAGATGACATGCACAGTCTACAGTTCAGCCAAGGATGACCAATAATGATCAAGAGACCAGTAAAAGCAACATACTACACCAATGTATAAACTAGAAACAGCATTTTTATTGATATTATTATCATCATTTCATTTTTACATTTTAGGTTTCAGAAACCCTATAGGGATGCAGAACACTAAATACTGAATTCTTCAAAGTATACCAATAACAATTTCATAGTGTAGCCAACTGTTGTTTTGTAGCCTTGTTGGGGCACCGATGGCTAGGTAACTATATGTACAATGCTTAAAGGACACCTGAAGTGAGGGGGATATGGAGGCTGCCATATTTATTTGCTTTTAAAGTGAACCTAAAGAGAGAGGGATATGGAGGCTGACATATGTATTTAATTTTAAACATTACAAAATGCTTGATTGTTCTGCTGATCCTCTGCCTTTAATACTTTCCACACACCATGCCATTTCCTGTCAGATCGACGGGTCAAATCCATAATTTCCAACAGGTTTGATCTGATTTCCGACTGTTTTTCTGATCACTTTTCCAATAACTTCTGTACAAAATCGATCAGAAAAATGATCGGAATGTGATTGGACAGGAAATTGCATGGCGTGTAATAGGCCTAAAACTTTTAGCCATAGACCCAGGGCAAGCATGCAGATTGGATGTTTCTGCCAAAAATCTGACAAGATTAGCTGCATGCTTGTTTCAGGTGTATGATTCAGATACTACTGCAGCCAGAGATCTGCAGGACTGTCAGGCATCTAGTATTGTTTAAAAGGAAATCAACATAGCACACTCCACATACCACTGTCTTCAGGTTCCCTTTAAATGACAACTGAAGTGAGAGGAATATGGAGCCTGCCATATAGATTTCCTTTTAAATAATACCAGTTGCCTGGCAATCCCGATGACCTCTTTAAAGAGAACCTGTAACAAAAAAAAGTTCCCCTGGGGGATACTCACCTCGGGAGGGGGAAGCCTCAGGGTCCCAATGAGGCTCCTCCCTCCCCTGTAGCTGCAGGCAGTCCAGCGCTGGCTCCCCCGAAGTGTCCCGGAATCCTCCCTCGACAAGCCTGTCAAGCGCTGATGAGCGCTGATTTATTTACTTTTCCTGGCTCAAGTGGAGGTGCTGTTGCGGCTTTCCGCACGGAGATAGGCAAAAATAGCCGTTCTCTGTTGGGTCCACTCTACTGCGCCGGTGCAAGTCTCCTGTGAGCGGTGACAGTGTTTGGCTATTTCCGCCTATCTCCGGGGCGGAGAGCCAATACTGCGCCTGCGCTGGAGCTGGGAAGGTAAATATTTACATCCCCGCTGTTCAGGGAGCTTTATCTCCGCTGCCGTGGGACCGAGGCGGACGGAGGAAGCCTCAATAGGATCCGGAGGCTTCCCCCACCCCAGGTGAGTACCCCCCAGGGGAGGTTTTTCTCAATACAGGTTTTCTTTAACTGCAGTCACACACTTGAAACAAGCATGCAGCTAATCTTGTCAGGTCTGACAATAATGTCAGAAACACCTGATCTGCAAATGCAGAGATGGATTAAGAGGTAATTGGGCCCTAGGCAAGGTAGTAGATTTTGGGCCCTCTTGTGGTTTTTTGGTAAGCTGAAGTGGAGAGAGGTCATAAAAGGTGGCTGGTGGGCCTCTTGACACTCGCTAGGCCCCAGGCAACTGCCTAGGTTGCCTGGTGGATTATCCTGCTCTGTGCAAATGCTTGTTCAGGGTCTATGGTTGAAAGTATTAGAGGCAGAGAATCAGCAGGATAGCCAGGCAATTTGTATTGCATAAAAATAAATAAATATAGCAGCCTCCAATAACTCGCACTTCAGTTTTCCTTTAACTACTTGCTGACTGCTCCACACCAATTGGCGTGAGCAGTGCGGCGGCCCCAGGACCGCTCCACGCCGATTGGCGTGAACGGCCGTCTATGGGGCTAGCAGGAGATTGCACACAGGCTGTGCTCCGCTCTGCCTTCAGTCTCCCAGCGCCGTCTAATTACTTTGTACAGCGCTGCGATCTGCAGCAGCGCTGTACTGCAGACCGGCCAAGTGTCACAGTTTCTCCAACGATTTACAGCCTCTATCACGGGATCATGGGCAGCTCAAATGTCCCGCCTCTTCACAGAGCAGGAGAGTTTGCAGTTAACTGTTTCGCTGACCAGAGTCTTTGCAGAGAACACTAATATACATGCATCACATAACACTCTGCAGCCTTACTTCACGCTGAACTTCATCAGCAGCACAACATCATAAAACTCCAAGCTCAGCAAAGAATGTCTCTGAAGTTGAAAGGGAGTGAAACAGGATCTCTACCCTGGCTATCTGGTTACAGAGCATCTGAATAGTGAGGTGGATATCTTCTTATCTTTCAATATGCTTGTGAAGTGCTAGAAATCCTGTATGTAGGCTGGTGCACACCGAGCGGGTTTTTGGGCGTTTTTGCAGCCGCTTGCGGCTGCGGATACGCTTGGTCAATGTATCTGAATGGGGTGGTTCACACCAGAGCAGGAGGCGTTTTGCTGAAACGCATACTCCTGGGGTGAGGCATTTTTTGGATTGCGGAGGCGTTTCTGCCTCCAATGTAAAGTATAGGAAAAACGCAAACCACTCTGAAAAACGGCAGTTTAGAGCGGTTTTGCAGGCGTTTTTGTTACAGAAGCTGTTCAGTAACAGCTTTACTGTAACAATATATGAAATCTACTACACCAAAAACGCTTCCCAAAACCGCAAAATGCTAGGTCAGCGGTGGCGAACCTATGGCACGCGTGCCGGGCCCGGCACGCGTAGCCTAATTTGCTGGCACGCCACCGCTGCTTATGAACTGGCCGCAGCGTCTACTAGACGCCGCCGCGCCAGTTCATAGCCCGCAGTCCCCCGGGAGGCAGACCAGGGCTACGGCAAGATGGCTGCCGAAGCCCTGTACTGGAGACAATTTGTGTCTCCAGTACAGGGCTTCGGCGGTAGCCATCTTCCCGTAGCCCTGTACTCTGCCTCTCAGCGGCAGCGCGGGAGACTGTCACTGCAGAAGATCCGGGGAAGATGCGCGCCAGAGCCCAGCCGAGAGGGAAGACTTCTGTCAGGTGAGTACATTACTTTTTTTTGCAGGTGAAATGCAGCTCACTGTGTTGTTTTCTGCTAAAATGTTTCCCACATTGTGTTTATTTATTATGAAATGCTGCCCACTGCGTATGTTTTTTGGTGAATTGTGGCCCACTGTGTATGTTTTCTGGTGAAATGTGGCCCACTGTGTATGTTTTCTGGTGAATTGTGGCCCACTGCGTTTATTTTCTGGTGAATTGTGGCCCACTGCGTTTATTTACAGTGAAATGCTGCCCACTGCGTTTTTTTTCTGGTGAAATGTGACCCACTGCGTATGTTTTCTGGTGAAATGTGGCCCACTGTGTTTGTTTTCTGGTGAAATGTGGCCCATTGCGTTTATTTTCTGGTGAAATGCTGCCCGCTGCGTTTGTTTTCTGGTGAAATGCTGCCCGCTGCGTTTGTTTTCTGGTGAAATGCTGCCCGCTGCGTTTGTTTTCTGGTGAAATGCTGCCTGCTGCGTTTGTTTTCTAGTGAAATGTGGCCCACTGCGTCTATTTTCTGGTGAAATGTGGCCCACTGCGTCTATTTTCTGGTGAAATGTGGCCCACTGCGTTTGTTTTCTGGTGAAATGTGGCCCACATTGCATGATTTTCTGCTGAAATGTTGCACACATTGCGTTTATTTTCTGGTGTCTGGGGGTAACTGTTGCTGCATTTATTATTAAGGGCTCATTCACACTACAGAACGTATGCACGAATGCAATTTCATGCATGCGCTGCCAACGCACAGTGATCGCACGGAATGCACATTGTGGTGCGCTAAAGCGTGGACGTCGGCAGCTGTACCCATCGGGGAAACGTATGAGTTGTGCGTTAAAATGTTCCCAGATGCGTTACAACGTAACGCATGGGCACGCACACCTGTAGTGTGAATGGAACCATGGAAATCTATTGACTTTCATGTTACCATATGAATCTTACATTATGTGCGTTGCGTCAAAACTGACAGTGCAGCACATAGTGTGAATGAGCCCTTAATGGTCATAGTTGGCTATATTTGCTGATTTGGGGTTATGGCGGGTATACTAATAAATAGCATCACACAGTTTCTGCACACCCATGATGCGAATCCTCGTTTCACCACATCATGGCGGAAACACTGCTTTCTTATGCCTCGCTGTTACATCATTACGTTAGCTCCGCCCATACAATAGCATGGCCACGCCCATTTTCGGCGCTGCGCGCACCGCAACACCCTCCCCCATTGGCACTCGGAGATAAATAAGTCGATGTTAGGTCGCAGTTTGGGCACTCGGCCTCTGAAAG
This sequence comes from Hyperolius riggenbachi, assembly GCF_040937935.1. Taxonomy (NCBI): domain Eukaryota; kingdom Metazoa; phylum Chordata; class Amphibia; order Anura; family Hyperoliidae; genus Hyperolius; species Hyperolius riggenbachi. Next base: position 353,506,863 of record NC_090647.1, on the reverse strand, counting down.
GTTAGCCATCACTGTGCTAGGTGAAACGCTACGGAAAAATAAGAAAAAGCATTTCAAAATCTGCTAGCATTTTGCAGATCTGCTAGTGGGTTTTGGTGTGCACCGGGCCTGAATCAATGATGTTGGTTGCATTCCTCTGTGCTATTGATTTTATTAATAACCCATATTGTGATACAAGATCCTTAATTAGGGATAGTTGTGTGATTTTATGCGTTGTGAATTTTTTTTGACAGAAATAAAGAATTTAATATTTTGCACATTTCAGTCTTTATTTTCTTATTTAATATATTCATAACTCTTCATGTAGAGCTGTTTGCTCTAATTTATATCTTTATGACATATGTGTGCTGCGATTATTCTTTAAATAGCTTGCCTAACATCGCTCCATGCGCCAATCTCTGCATAGGATGGAGGGGGAAACTGTATAAGGGAGGGGCGTGGTTTTGAAAAATGGGGGCATGGTTAATGATGTGGCAGGGGGCATGTCTTAGTGTCCCTTTTTCCTGGCTCCAAAAGTTGGGAGGTATGGTACTGGGGACAGCCGTGCAACACGGCTGTCCCCCTGGCAGGCAAAATAATTATCGGCTGTCATAGGCTGAAGCCTCTATGACAGCTGATCACGCTGATTGGCTGGCGGGGGGAGGGATATAAAATAAATTTTAAAAAAATAGTACATTTTATTCAAAATTTAATAAAATAAATATTAAAAAAAAAAATCAAACACCTGGGGGGCGATCAGACCCCACAAACAGAGAGCTCTGTTGGTGGGGAGAAAAGGGGGGGGGGGAATCACTCGTGTGCTGTGTTGTTCGGCCCTGCAGCTTGGCCTTAAAGCTCCAGTGGCCATTTTAGTAATAAATGTCCTGGTCACTGGGGGGGGTTAACACCGCGGTCCGCAAGTGGTTAAACAATGCCAGTTGCCTGGCAGTCCTTCTGATCTCTCATCTGATCAGTAGTGTCAGTTCACATAGCTAAAGCAAGAATGTGGCAAATCCAGTCAAACTTTAGTCAGAAACCTATGATCTGCATACTTGTTTTGAGTCTATGGATTAAGGTAGAGGTAGAGGTGGTAGATCAGCAGGACCGTCAGGCAATCTGCATTATTTAAAAAGGTAATAAATATGGCAGCCTCCATATCCCTCTCATTTCAGGTACCGTATCCATAAGGTCCCAGGCAATTTTCAGGATACTTGTAATTACATCAGCACCCATGACTCACACAGTATCTGGAATAAGATAGGTCATAGTAAAATACCACAGCATATGAAACCATGTGATCGTACAAGTAGCCCAAGTCTGAGCTAGATATTGCAGCATTATTTTGCATAGCTTTGGCTTGATACTTTGGGAGTTCACTGGTATACCACGGAATTCTTTTGTGATAGGTCTTCTCTCTTTACGATCTAGCTGTGCAGCCAGCTGCAGTAGATTGATTACATGATAAAATGATAAAAATACCTTTTGACTCACTTCTATTGCGATTGTTCTATGTTAAACATGTAAAGCCTCAAACACACACTGAATAATCATCAGCTGAGACAATCGATTTGGATAGCCAAAAAGCTATCCTTTGTTCAGCTGCCCTGCACCATCATTTAGACTGGGACTCACTAGAAAGTGCAAAGCGCTATCGCAATCGCTTGCGATTTGTGATAGTGTTTTTCAAGCAATTTTGGGAGTGATTTCCCTGCTCCTATACAATTTATTAGAATGGAAACGCTCCCAAAATGCTGCATGTCCTGCAATTCCGATTTCCCTGATCGCAATCGCTCTAGTGGAATCTGTCCCATCCATTTACATTGGTACAGAGTTTAGGGAAATTGCTAGTGATTTAAAGTGCTCCCTAACCGCTTACAAAAATGCCCTAGTGCCGTGATGGCTAACCTTGGCACTCCAGCTGTGACAAAACTACAAATCCCATCATGCCTCTGCCTTCCCGAGTTATGCTTAGAGCTGTCAGAGTATTGCAATGCCTCATGGGACTTTTAGTTCCACCACAGCTGGAGTGCCAAGGTTAGCCATCACGGCTCTAGTGGGTTCCAGCCCTTACAGACGGTAGCCAAGCAGTGTGTCTGTACAACCCTCTTTACCAAAACACTCGTCCAAATGATCCATTAACAATCATTGAGTCTGGGAGCACATTAGGCACTGCAGAAAAACATGTGTTTTCTGCACTGTGCATTCTTGCTTTTTTACTGCATTTTTGGTGCAATTGCATTTCACGTTTGTGTTTTTCATGTGTTTTTTGTGCGTTTCGCATTTGTGTTTTTATTAATTTCCCTAATCAATGAAGTAATATACAGTATCATATTTGTTTTTAAATGTATGTATGTGAAAACACAGTCCTCTGCATCTCCATTGAGATACATTATGTGCGTATTACATGCGTTTTTGAAAACTATACAGCAAGTTGCGCATTTTCAAAAATGTACAATGTAAAAGAAGCCTGAGTGTGACAGAAATTGAGTATATGTATGAGGCGCGCTCAAAAACAAATTAGAATTGTGATCACAACGCATTGCAATTTTCAGTGTGGAAGGGCACTTGGTGTTATTTTAGCTGTTAGGCCTGGAACCCACTGAAAAACGCAAACGCAAAACGCAACCGCTAGCGTTTTGTCTGAGCGGTTTGCAAGCGGATTCATGCGCGTTTTGGGTTGTGTTTTGCAACATTGTATTTTTTTCCCCAGCGGGTGCCTAGCGTTTTGCGTTTTGCGTTTTTATCCTGATTGGTCCTGTGAATTATTTTTAATTTTGTTACAGTGTGCTGAACCGCAAAACGCTAGCAAAACCGCTCAGTTTAGGTTTTGCTGAGCGTTTCCGCTAGCGGATCAATACTTTACATTGAAGCGCTAACGCTCCCAAAATGCTGCATGTCCTGCGTTTGCGTTTCTGAGAAACGCAAACGCTCCTGTGGAAGTTGCCCCATCCATTAACATTAGCCCAGCGTTTTGGCAAAGTGCTAGCGTATCGCAGTGCTGCCAAAACACTGCTAAAAGCGCTCCTGTGGGTTCCAGCCCTTAGTGTGTAAATATGTCTATATAATCTCCTTGTGCAGAGTCTGAGTTGTTTTCACCTCCCCTGATCCACCCAGCAACACCTACACAATACACCACAGCATGTTACACAATAGAAGAAGGGTGGAGAAGGGGTGTGTCTTGCAGTATAACTGACACACCTATTACAGCAAAAGCTGTCCACAAGTCACATGACCAGTATTTTGGGGCTAAAAAAAAAAACAGGTGTTTTTGCTTTGGGAGTATTTGGTAATATTTATATTTGGCAGACACACGCTATTTTATATGCCCAGAGGATATAGAAGCAGATGTTCGAATAATCTTGAACACAGTCCAAACATTTCAATTAAGTTTATTGTTTTTAATTTTTTTTCAAGAAATGTAACAGGATGATTTCACACATCCCTAGTACTTCAATGGAATATAGGAACTGGTTTTATCACTACCCCTCATCATCAATGTCACAAAGTGGAATATTCATTAGTCATTCTTTGTACAGTAGTTGGGTTCTGGCTACACGCCTCACACTATAATCCTAACACCATGTTAGGCTGCCATTTCATCCATTGTCACTCAAACTGGTTTAGCCAGAAAATACATTTTTAATGAGCTTGAACAATAAACTTGGGAGCTTTAAAGCACCTGTTTGGTAATTATCATCAGGCAATGTCAGTTTATCTGACTATAATTTCTTTGTATCTATCATCATGATGTAATTTTTAAACCAAGTATACCTGTTAAAAGAGCGTATTAAGAAAACCAATAATACTGCAGCTCAGACTACGCTCAGAAGCCCTGTAATGTGCTGTCAATGCAAGTCAAATATACAGTATGTAGTAAACCACTTCTCAAATCATTTCTGTACAGGATTATTTCTGACAGGATATCCGCATAATGCAAAGCTTCAGCGACTAGGTATTGTCAATTATATGCACATTTAATTTATGCAGGATTATGGAAATTGTGTGTGCAAATATATTCAACTTGAAACTGGACCAACCAAATCCTGCAAAGATGGAATTTGATTGAACCATTTTCATGCTGCATAAATATTAAAATGACCACAGGCATCATGTAGCTGACATATTTCGGACTACCGGTAGGTCCTTAACTTCCTTATGACCGCTTCACGTCAATGGGCGCCTAACACCAATTGGCGTCAGGTCCTGGGGCCGGCTACTGCAGGAGATCGCGCGCAGGCTGCACGTGCATCTCCTGCTTGGGGGGCGTAGATCCGCCCCGCCTTCAGTCTCCGAGCGGCAATCACCACTCGGGAGACTGTTAGACGGCAAAAACAACGTCTTCAGTCAGTACAGCGCTGCGATCAGCAGCAGCGCTGTACTGGGGACAGCCGTGTGACATGGCTCTTCCCCTGGGGCAGAAGAGAGTGATCGGCTGTCATAGGGTGAAGCCTATGAGAGCTGATCGCCATAATTGGCTGGCTGGGGGGAGGGAGGGTTTAAAAAAAACAAACAAACAAAGAAATTGTAATATGTTTAAAAAAATTACATAAATATTGATTAAAAAATAAATAAACACAGGGGGGCGCGATCAGACCCCCACCAACAGAGCGCTCTGCTGGTGGGGAGAAAAGGGGGGGGGGGAGGAATCACTTGTGTGCTGTGTTGTGCGGCCCTGAAGCTTGGCCTTAAAGCTGCAGCGGCCAATTAACAGAAAAAAGGCCTGGTCTTTAGGGGGGTTTAACACTGTGGTCCTGAAGTGGTTAAGCATATCTTTGACTATCACCGTTAGTAATGATCAATGATAAATACTTCCAGTTTATGCAAATTTATGGACCAATCAATTTAAACCTAGATGGGACTTGATAGGTCCATTTTTAAGCTGCATATATTTGCATAAAAATTGCATACATTTGCATAAACTCAGAAGTATTTGCATATCATTGATGATTCCTAATCACTATCAGGGAATCTGTGTAAATACAGAAAATACTTTAATCTTTAGAGACTTTCATCAAGACAGACAGTGGAGTGAAAGTGAACAGGGATAAGCGAGAATGCTTTAGCGAAATGCAAAATCTTCCTGCAGTGTGCGGAGGGGGCACAGGCTGTGTACACAAGGGTTAACTCACCTAATCCATTGCCTCCCTTCCGATGCGTTCCATGTTGCGTTTCATCTTTTTACACTTCCACCTTCTGAAGGCAGAAGTGTTAAGGTAGCCATACATCTAGAGATGATGGGCAGATTTGACCAAGAGACAAATCTCTCTCTAATTGAATCTGACTACAGAGAAATCTGTTGGCTGCCCATACACCGCAGGTCGATTTCATGCTGATCGGCCATGTGACACCACATACGGCCGCCTCGCCAACCGGACACTATCGCCCTAATGTTTAATGTTCCCCCCCCCCAGTACCCAGTGCAATCTGTGCATTGTCCTCCGTTGGCTGTATGGAGCAAGGAGTGTGCCCAGAGCCAGCAGAGGAAAAGCGGTGGCCACGGACAGGTAATGTATAGCTTGCACTGGGCACCAGGAGGGAACATTAAATATTAGGGGGGCATATTTCAGCCCAAAAGTGGTCACATTGTCAGTCGGGTATGCACTTGGCGGCACCGATTTTCATCCAATTCGATTATAATAGAATTGGATGGTCGATCAGCCGCCAAGTGGTCTGATGCATAGCTACCATAAGAAGATGGAACACAGTTTAGAACGCATCAGAATGGAGGTGGTGGCTTAAGTGTGTTAACCTTTGTGTGCACAGCCTGTGTACACAACACGCAACACCCCCCCACACAGCAGGGCAATGTTGCATCTTGCAAAATCATTCTCACTCATCCCTAAAATGAAGCTGTTGCCCAGAAAACTCGTTCGCATTGAATTTAACAAGCATTCTGATTTGCTGCTGTGGGATGCTGTTCCACTACTTTGCTCTGGTTTTCTATGCATCTCCCTTGATAAATCAAAGACCTATTTTCTCACATTCTTCTAGCATTCTTAGTACATCTGCATAGCTCATGTTATTTTACACAACTTCTGCAGTATGAACAAAATAGCTGATTTAGCACATTGTGTTTTTTCTAATTTGTGCTAATTACAAAATATAGAAGATGAGACTCCCCTGCATCACCTTTCAGTATTATTTTCCTTTAAAAAAGGTTTCCATTTAGCAAGTGCCCTATGATAAGTGGTTCTATAGCTGCATATTACAGTATAATGAAAATATTTGCTGTGTACATGTCCAATTGTTTGAACGTTATGTCATACATACATGTGTATTATTTTTGTCACATTAGTCATGTGTATACATATTTGAGAAGGTGCAGTAAGTCTTAAAAGATGACTTCATCTGACAGTGATGTTAGTGATGCATTGTTGTAAAATACTAATGCACCTTACAGGTAATCTTTCTAAATCTACTACCTTGTTTACTTTCTTTATCCACGTATGAGAAGGTTTGTTTAATTGTACAGTACATTACAAGGAAATTTGTAGGAGCTTGGATGAGTGTCCATGCTACAGATCCGAGATACCTATCTATGGTGAGATCACAGACTTGCAATTTGAAGCCAAAAGGACTAGATAAAATATGAGGGAGAAGTTCAGTAAATTCACCAAGTCTGATTCAAGAACCCCCAGGATGTGTTACATAAATGTCTCTTCTTGGTTATATCAGCTCTTATAATGAACTACTTTTGGACCACGCTGATTGAAATCTACGCCCTGTTTTGATCCCCTTTCCGCTGACATGGCGTAGATTTCAATCATCCCATGGCGCGTTCTCATTGTTACCGCCGATCGCGCCGTTCTCTCCCCACTGCAGATCACTTGACCTGCCGTCTATATGACAGCAGAACTGTATGAGCAGGTCAGAAGCCGATTTCATTCCTGAACCTGCTGCTGACCTGCTCACACAGTTCTGCTGCTGCTGACCTGCTCACACAGTTCTGCCATCATAGCAATGGCAGAGAGGACTGCTTGCGGGGATGGAGGAGCGAAGTGACTAGCTGGAGCAGCGGGTATGCGCTGCGTTTCGCCAGGAGGCACCGTTCTTTGGTACCAGCAGTCTCTGCTCCTTAAAGAGAATCTGTACTCTAATATTCTTACACTAAAAAGCATACCATTCTATTCCTTATTTTCTCCTGTGCCCCTCTGTGCTGTTTCTGCCACTCTCTGCTGCAATCCTGGCTTGTAATTAACAGTTTTAGGCAATGTTTACAAACAAACTAACCAGCTTCTAATAGGCTCAGCTAAGCATAGTGTGTGAGTATGCAGGGGGCCTGCAGAGGGTGTGTATCGCTTCTACCAATCACAAGCAGCCCTGCACATTCCACACAATCAAAGCCTTAGCCCGACAAACAGGACAGAGGAAAGATACATTGATTTATTACAGAGACGGTGTAATTAGGAAGAGCTGCAGTAAGCCCCAGCACATTAGAACAGGCATAGGAACTCATAGGATAGAAGAACTAAGGCTGAAAAAATTGTTACAGAGTCTCTTTAAGGGGCTAGAGACTGCTGTTACATAAGTGGTTAATCTTACAATACTGATTTGCTTGTGATTTAAATATTTTTGGAAAACAACATTTCTGGCATTGAAAGTACTGTTTATCAGTGGAGTTGGGATCAACATAGGACTATGAGACTCAAGGGGGGGGGGGGGGGGGAAGGGGGGCTAGAAAGGTCCACTCAGTGATTAGACACATAATATCTCCCTCCCACCTGTCAAGCTAGCAGTACAAGGTGTCGGTGCACACAATATTTATCTCCCCCTTTCTTGTTACTGCAGTGTGTCATCTCTTAGGCCTTGTTCACATTGCATTCTGTTCGCGTGTCCGCCCGCTTTGTTTTGTTTTTTTTAGGCGTCTTTTTTTTCCAAATTTGTTTTTGTGCTTAGCAGTTTTTCTAAGCGTTTTTTTCCAAGCGGTTTTGTAATTCATTCCCTGACGCAAGTCAGGAAGTGAACTCTTTGACCTGGAAAAGAATAAATACAATGTATTTATTCTTAAAAACGCAAGCGCAATTGCCTTAAAGCGTGTTTTTGTACCAATTTTTCTATACCTTCCACTGACGCTTTTCTAGCCGCACCGCAAACGACCCGCACTGATATGAACATTCTCATAGACATTCATTGGCCACGCGGTTGGGGAGCGTTATTAAAAACCGCACGCGGCTGAAAAAAAAACAGAGAATGCCTGCAGTGTGAACAAGCCCTAAAAGCGGTGTGATTCTCCAAAATATTATTCAAAGGCCCATACACAATTAACTTTTTCTCCTGAGTTATTTCCTAGGGATAATTTTCGTATTATCTTTAAAATAACTTTTCAGCATGCCACAATTGAAAACGTGCCCAAAAGTTGTTGAAAAAGTATTTTCTTGCTTGCTGATGGTTTAAAAAGCATTTTATGACAAGGTGTGAAAATAATTAATTCCAGTATTAGTATAGCGCCTTTCTCCTTTTAGACTCAAAGCCAGGGGCATAGCAATAGGGGTTGCAGAGGTTGCGACCGCATCGGGGCCCTTGGGCCAGAGGGGCCCTCCCTCAACTACAGTATTAGCTCTCTATTGGTCCTGTGCTCATAATAATCCCTTCTATAGATACTTTGAATAGTGGTAATGATTAACAAACTCCTCCCCATCCCCTTCTTGCACCTCTGACACTGTAGTTGCCATTGGCAGGTTTTGGTGCACCGTATCAATTGTTATGTATAGAGTGCTTGGGGGGCCCCATTGTAAAACTTGCATCGGGCCCACAGCCCCTTATCTACGCTACTGCTTAAAGCGCTTGCGAGGTAGCCACAAGAGCTCACTCAGTAGGCAGTAGCAGTGTCAGGGAGACTTGCCCAAGAAACTCCTTAAAGGGACACTTAAGTCAAACAAAAAAAATGAGTTTTACTCACCCGGGGCTTCCAATAGCCCCCTGCAGCTGTCCGGTGCCCTCGCCGTCTCCCTCTGATCCTCCTAGCCCCGCCGGCAGCCACTTCCTGTTTCGGTGACAGGAGCTGACAGGCTGGGGACGCGAGTGATTCTTTGCGTTCCTGGCCACAATCGCGCCATCTATGCTGCTATAGCATATATCATATACCATATAGCAGCATAGAGGGTGCTAATGTGTCTGGGAATGCGAAGAATCACTCGCGTCCCCAGCCTGTCAGCTCCTGTCACCGAAACAGGAAGTAGCTGCCGGCGGGGCCAGGAGGATCGGAGGGAGACGGCGAGGGCACCGGACAGCTGCAGGGGGCTATTGGAAGCCCTAGGTGAGTAAAACTCATTTTTTTTTGTTTGACTTAAGTGTCCCTTTAACTGAAGAGGTGCAGCTTACAGAACAGGCAGAGCCAAGATTTGAACCCAGGTCTTCTGCGTCAGAGGCAGAGCCCTTAACCAGTACACTATTCAACCACTGTGTATCACTTAGTAGAAAACTCAGGAGAAAAAGTGAATTGTATATGGGCCAAACACTGTTAAGCACCAATGTAAGGGGCTCTAGACCACTGTATGATTATGCCCCACCTCCCTATATAAATTGTAAACAAAATTAGGAGTGCACCACACCAGGCCTACAGCAGGCAATTACCAGTCTCCATGTCCTCAGCACATGATAGGCATCAATCTCCAGGGTCCATATGCACTTCACTTTTCCTCCTGAGTTTTATCCTAGGAGATAATTTTTCATATTCGATTTAAAATAACTTTTTAGCACTTTGCAATGGAAAAAGAATCAAAGTAGGTGGAAAGGCACTGTCAAAATTATTTTGAGTATTGTCTTGCTTGCTGGGGGTTTAAAAAGCAGGGCCGCCATCAGAAATTTTGGGGCCCCTCACACATCATCAGGCCTGGGCCCGCCGTCCTGGGTCCACCCACTGGTTGCTGTGCTTGCCCACTAGCCAACCCACCCCCGTGTCCGTGCGCGAAGTGTGCTGCGGCAAAAAATGTGAATGGCTCCGACACTGAAGAAAGCGGCATGCACAGGGTGATGAGGCAAAAAGTGGGTGTGACCTTGGCATGTTGTGGGTGGAGCCAAATACTAGCAAAATACAGGTAGTCCCCGGTTAACAAATGAGATAGGGACTTGTAGGTCCGTTCTTATACTTTATCCATTCTCTTTGGTCCTCCTCTCTTCTTCCTGTGCCTCTTTTGTCCCCCCGTCTCACCTCAGTTTGTGCTTCTTTAGTGTCCCTCTGTGTGACCTCATGTTCCTGTCTCATCTCTTTTCTCTCTGTGCCTCTTTTGTCCACCTCTGTTCCCCCTGTGCCTCTTTTATCCCCCTGTGTTATCTCTTGTCCCCTTCTGTCTCAGCTTGTCCCCCTGCCCTAGCCAGGTATAGGTACCCGCAGTTTAGGTATCCAGGCGTAGGTGCCCCCAGTATAGGTAGCCAGGTATAGGTTCCCCCAGTATAAGTAGCCAGCTATAGGTGGTGCCCCAGTATAGGTAGCCAAGTATAGGTGGTGCCACAGTATAGGTAGCCAGTTATAGGTGGTGCCTCAGTATAGGTAGCTAGGTATAGATGGTTCCAGCCCCAGTATAGGTAGCCAGGTATAGGTGGTGGCCCAGTATAGGTAGCCAAGTATAGGTGGTGCCCTAGTATAGGTAGCCAGGTATTGGTGGTGGCCCAGTATAGGTAGCCAGATATAGGTGGTGCCCCAGTATAGAAAGTCCGCTGTAGTGGGCTCACTTATCTGCTCCGCAACATTCAAGCACTGATGTCACTCTCCTCTCAGTGCTGGAACGCGGTGTGCTGGTTAGTGAGCCACAGGCCCGCAGCCAGCACATGCGGCCCTTCCAGCGCTTGGGGGGAGCAGGGCCCCCAGAAGCCCTGGGGCCCTCACTGCAGTGTCAGTTGTCCCGCCCTCATGGCTGCCCTGTTAAAAAGCATTTTATTTACAACATGTGAAAATATCACCTAGGAGAAAACTCAGGTGAAAAATGGAATTGCATATGGGCCCAGGTCTTTGTGACACATTGGAGTATCTCCAATGTGGTAACTCCTATGATAGGGAGACATCTTAAAATGCCTTAGCTCATCTGAGTTTATACTAAATTATATTACCAAATGATCTAAGATGGACGGCACATACATTAAGTGACTTATAGGAGTCTGTGTGATCTATTACTGTATAAAACTTGAAATCTTTGGTTGCTCTCTAGAGGTACCAGAAATGGGAACGATAATATGTTTATCAAGAGCCTAACAATTCCTGAGGAAGTGAAGCTTTGCCCTTCACAAAATGCGTTGAGCTAAGTACTCGGCCTTGATACCCACCAAGCATTGTGCTTGAAGGAATATACATTGCACAGGGGCAGCTCTAGTTGTTCAGAAATAACATGGTATCAGCTGTGAAGTATTCTAGTACAATAATACTACCTGGCAGTGTTGCCAACCGCCCGTAAATTTTTGGGCAGCCCGTAATTTTTGCTACAAATTAAGCTGCCCGTGAATTCCGTAAGGAATTCAGCAGCGTCCGTAAAAGGGAAGCCAATTGGCCGCCCGCTCTGTTGCAGGAGGACAGCAGCGCAGTGGAGGGAGAGCTGTGGGCAGCGGTGGAGAAGGGGGGCAATCTCCCCCCCCTTCTCTCACCTTAGTGTTCTCCCTCCCTCGCTGACTGTCCCCCTCCTGATCTATGTGACGAGTTGCTGGCAGTGGCGTTTGGCAGTGGGCGGGACTTACCTTCCGTCTCGCTCCAAGCGCCGGAAGTTCTGCTGCTCTGGTCTGGACCAGACCAGAGTAGCGGCAAATCATCCCGCGCCGGCGACGAGAGAAGACGCAGGTAAGTTCCGCTCACTGCCGCCTGCCACTGCCAGCCACTCAGTCACTTAGTTCAGGAGGGGAGAGCGAGCTGCTCCCCTTCTGTTTTGGGGGTCACCTGGCTACCCATGGGCACATATACCACTGGCTACATCTACTGGGCGCATATACCTCTGGCTACATCTACTGGGCACATATACCTCTGGCTACATCTACTGGGCACATATAACCCTGGCTACATCTACTGGGCACATATACCTCTGGCTACATCTACTGGGCACATATAACCCTGGCTACATCTACTAGGCACATATACCCCTGGCTACATCTACTGGGCACATATACCTCTGGCTACATCTACTGGGCACATATACCTCTGGCTACATCTACTGGGCACATATACCTCTGGCTACATCTACTGGGCACATATACCTCTGGCTACATCTACTGGGCACATATACATCTGGCTACATCTACTGGGCACATATACCTCTGGCTACATCTACTGGGCACATATAACCCTGGCTACATCTACTGGGCACATATACCTCTGGCTACATCTACTGGGCACATATACCTCTGGCTACATATACTGGGGACATATAACCCTGGCTACCCATGGGCACATATACCTCTGGCTACATCTACTGGGCACATATAACCCTGGCTACATCTACTGGGCACATATACATCTCGCTACATCTACTGGGCACATATAACCCTGGCTACATCTACTGGGCACATATACCTCTGGCTACATCTACTGGGCACATATAACCCTGGCTACATCTACTGGGCACATATAACCCTGGCTACATCTACTGGGCACATATAACCCTGGCTACATCTACTGGGCACATATAACCCTGGCTACATCTACTGGGGACATATAACCCTGGCTACTCATGGGCACATATACCTCTGGCTACATCTACTGGGCACATATAACCCTGGCTACATCTACTGGGCACATATAACCCTGGCTACATCTACTGGGCACATATACCTCTGGCTACATCTACTGGGCACATATAACCCTGGCTACATATACTGGGGACATATAACCCTGGCTACCCATGGGCACATATACCTCTGGCTACATCTACTGGGCACATATAACCCTGGCTACATCTACTGGGCACATATAACCCTGGCTACATCTACTAGGCACATATACCCCTGGCTACATCTACTGGGCACATATACCTCTGGCTACATCTACTGGGCACATATACCTCTGGCTACATCTACTGGGCACATATACCTCTGGCTACATCTACTGGGCACATATACCTCTGGCTACATCTACTGGGCACATATACATCTGGCTACATCTACTGGGCACATATACCTCTGGCTACATCTACTGGGCACATATAACCCTGGCTACATCTACTGGGCACATATACCTCTGGCTACATCTACTGGGCACATATACCTCTGGCTACATCTACTGGGCACATATAACCCTGGCTACATATACTGGGGACATATAACCCTGGCTACCCATGGGCACATATACCTCTGGCTACATCTACTGGGCACATATAACCCTGACTACATCTACTGGGCACATATAACCCTGGCTACATCTACTGGGCACATATAACCCTGGCTACATCTACTGGGCACATATAACCCTGGCTACATCTACTGGGCACATATAACCCTGGCTACATCTACTGGGCACATATAACCCTGGCTACATATACTGGGCACATATAACCCTGGCTACATATACTGGGCACATATAACCCTGCCTACATATACTGGGCACATATAACCCTGCCTACATATACTGGGCACATATAACCCTGCCTACATATACTGGGCACATATACCACTGCCTACATATACTGGGAACATATACCTCTGGCTACATATACTGGGCACATATATCTGCTGGCTACATATACTGAGGACACTGGCTGTTTGCCATTATGTGCATTTACTGGTGAAACGCTGTCTCATGTGCATTTACTGGTGAAAAGCTGTCTCTTATGTGCATTTACTGGTGAAAAGCTGTCTCTTATTATGTGCATTTACTGGTGAAAAGCTGTCTCTTATTATGTGCATTTACTGGTGAAATGCTGTCTCTTATTATGTGCATTTACTGGTGCAAAGCTGTCTCTTATTATGTGCATTTACTGGTGAAAAGCTGTCTCTTATTATGTGCATTTACTGGTGAAAAGCTGTCTCTCATTACGTGCATTTACTGGTGAAAAGCTGTCTCTCAATACATGCATTTACTGGTGAAAAGCTGTCTCTCATTACGTGCATTCACTGGTGAAAAGCTGTCTGTCATCACGTGCATTTACTGGTGAAAGGCGGTCTCTTATGTGCATTTACTGGTGAAAAGCTGTCTGTCATTACGTGCATTTACTGGTGAAATGCTGTCTCTCATTATGTGCATTTACTTGCCATGCCCACTTTAGTCGCCCCAAATTTCCTCGAACATGTTGCCCCCTACCCATTTGACTGCCCCCTCATATGTGCCAGTCTAGAACCGGCCCTGTACCCCTGCCTACATATACTGGGCACATATACCCCTGGCTACCTGTTCTGGGGACATCTCTCCCCCTGGCTACCTGTTCTGGGGACATCTATACCCCTGGCCACCTATTCTGGGGACACCTATAGACCTGGGGCTACCTATTTTTGGGGAACCACTGCTGTCAGATTAAATGTATTTTGGGGAACTGCTGCCAGATTATGTGTATGTTGGGGGAATCGCTGCTGCCAGATTACATCTATTTTTTGGGAACCACTGCCATATTATCTGTATTTTGGAAGAACCTCTGCCAGATTACGTGGATTTTTGGTGAAATGCTGTAAGATTACATGTATTTTGGTGGAAGGGGGGGGGGGGGGGACACTATGGCAGAGCTCAAACTTCCCTGGCAGACCTTTCACAGCAATATTAAAATCATGTATATTTGGCCCCACCCATGACCACGCCCACATTCTGTTGGCCACACCCATTTTTGGCGCCCCGCGCTACGCACGGCGCGGGGGTTTTGTCAGTACAAAAAATCTTTTGTCAGTAAATTTTTAGGTATTTGTCAGTAAAAAATAACGTGAAAGGTTGGCAACACTGCTACCTGGGTCACCAGTTATCTTCCTGGGTCACCACTCTATTCTTGCCAACCTCACAGGTACTTGAAATAAAAAGGAGACATCACAGTAGAGTTGCCAAGAAAACCATGGTTTTAGGATGCTACCAAAGCTTCTACCAGCTTTCTTTTGGAGGTAGTCTTTATCCCATCAGGAGAATATCCAGGTCAAGAACCAGAGTTATACTACAACTATAAAATAAGCCAGAGAATAACCAGAAAGTTTCCTGCTCTGCCTTGGATGACATCCAGCTCTTCTTTGCATCCAATAAATACATATTTGTACATTGCAGAATTTGTACAGTACATGCGAGAATGGTGTCTATATTGCACACTTTCTGTGTCGCTTATTACCGTTACTTTGTTAGATACACTTTAGGTACCATTTTAAACAAAAATACTGTGCACTTGAAAAGTACATTCCCTTGGGATCACTGCAGAGGAAACCAGCAATGAGTGGGAATATGACACATTCCATTTTTTTTTATCTTCTTTTCAAATATCTCCAGTTTTGATAAGTTATAACACTTTTACTTGCATGACTGCCATTTATAATTTCCAGGAATTGTCTATGCTAAATAAAAATTTGTCTTCTAAAAACAGAAGTTATTTGCAATTCCTCAGCTTTATGTGACCTAGGGACTCAGGAGAGGAGGAGAAAAGAAGGAGCAGCCAGGGGAAGACACTGGAACAGCGCCATAGACTGGTGAGAGCGCCCTCTACGCTGCACAGCCCTTATACTGCACAGAGGACACTGGGAAACCTGACAGGCACGCACAGGTTGTCAACTGATTTCATGCTGAAATTGAAATCCATTTTCATAATTGAAAATCTGTGCTTAGTGTATGGAGGGATTCAACCAGATAGATCCCTCTCTGATCAGATAATGATCAAAGAGGGATCTATTTGATGCCCATATTGACCAGTGTTCACTTAACACAGTGTTTGCCAACCATCAGGGCCGGAGCTACCATAGGAAAAAATGGGCAATTGCCCCAGGGCCCCAGAGCCTGTAGGGGCCCCCAATGTGTCCCTCCCCCATCTTAGCTGTTGCTCCCCAGGGACTCTGCAGAGTCTGTTAAGTTGGGAGGTGACTGGGGGAGGGTCAGCAGCCAGCTCAGGGGCCCAGGAGGGAAATGTGGCTGCAACAAAGGGCCTCTAATGACGCTTTTTGGTTGAGGTGTCTGTTAAGGGGCCCCAAGGCTAATTTTGCCCTAGGGCCCAATTGTTATTTGAACCAGTCCTGCCAACCATGCCCTCAGAGCCCACCAAACAGTCCATGTTTTGCAGGAAACCACAAACATGCACTGGTGGGGTACTTAAACTCCCTGGCATTCCGTTTCTGCTGGATTTTTGTGCAAAAAGTGATTTAATTCATTTTCAAAACCTTTTTTCCTGTTCCTGTAACTTACCAAAATGTGTCAAGCAAGAGTCTAGTATACATTTTGAGTATAATAAAAGCTTGAACCACAAAACAAAACTAAATTTCAAAATTACTCCCCAAATGCTAGTATTATTTACACTTCCAAGCTGCAGCTGCTCAACCTGCACTAATACGCATGTAAAGGTAGCCATTCATTTATCAATGGGCAGATTCGACCAAGAGACAAATCTCTCTCTGATCGAATCTGATTAGAGAAAGATCTGCTGGCTGCCTATACACCGCAGGCTGATTCCCCATCAATTTTAGCATGAATTCTCTTCGGAATTGGCTGTGTCTGCCACCCCCTAGTGTATAAATGTACCCTCCGTGTGTGAATTTATACATTAACTGTCCTGTGTTTCCCACCGCATGGTGCCCACCTGTCTTTATCCCCCACAGGTTATTGTATTGAATTCAATACCACCCCCCCATATAAAATTACTTTGCCGCCAGAGGTTGATGACGCTGCGTGACCCTGGCGTCATCAACAGCAATCACTGGGGTACATGTCACTATAGGAGGTACACAACCAGGGATCAGCATACCAATGGTGAGTATAAGCCGACTCAAGCATTAGACCCTACCCATGTCTAACTTATGTGCTTGATGCCGAGTGCGCATTGGAAGCTACTCCTCCGCTTCCAGTCAGGGCAGTTTCTAGGCTAAATTGCTCTCAGGACAATAGGACAAGGGTATACAAATTGCACACACACCCCTTTTAGTATATTTATAGACATCTACAGTATATAAGAGTAAAAAGAAGGATGGTTGAAACGCAAATAATAATAATAGTAGTGTAACGATCGGTGTAACACAGAGAGGATCTGATTACCGGTGATCTGCAGTATCACCGAAAATGCAGATATATACCCGATTATTGATGATCTGCAGTATCACCGATAATCAGATATATCTTCTAACCTCTGGACACCTGAGGGATGAGAGTGTTTGGTGCAACAGTAATACTTTGAGGAAAGCATCTGAGAGATAGGTGCTAGGCAGTGAGAGATACTGCTTTGGATCAGATTCCTTCCACAGGTCTGATGCTTCCCAAGGGGCGGAGCCAGACTGAGAGAGTGGGAAGGACAGAACGTGAGTGACACCAAGGAGGAGTGTCACTAACGGATCTGTGAACTATCTCTTAACAGGAGAGATAGTTCTCGAGGTCGGACAGGCCAGGTTGTAAACACACGGACAGATACAGTACAGAGACAGGAGACAGATGCAGAATCCTGGAACTAGCAGAGTTTGGCAACAAGGTATCAGAAAGACAAAGGTACAGAATCAGAGATCAGAAGAATGGTCAGGAAAGCAGAAGGTCATAACAGATAATCAACAATGCCTAGACTTGAGTGTGAGCTCCAAGATTCTCACACTCCAAGGACTGAGCTAGATAATACAATAATACAGATGGTACAGAATTCCTAGACTAAGGTGTGAGTTCCTTGGCCATCAACACCTTGGAAACTGGTCTAGATAAGAATACAGATAATAACAGAATTCCTAGGCTAAGGTGTGAGCTCCGTGATCATCAACACCTACGAAACTGTCTAATAACACAGATACTGACAAGGTCTGAGTGCTACCACGTAGTGATCGCAACGCCAGACACCAGAGAACTGACCAGCACCCAGTATATATACTCTAGCGCTCTCCAGCTCCTCCCCTAAGTGCTGGACCAATGATGGTTGCTGAATTTGTCAGCTGACCAGCCTGGTCAGCTGACCCCCTTCTGACTGCCATAAAGGCCCTGCCTCTCTGCGCGCGCGCGCGTCCTTCTAAACCAATGTGGACTATCAGTCCCAGCCACACCAATCATGTGTTGTAATGTTTCTGCTGTGTTGGCTGCGGAAACCGCCGCACCGCTGTCCGTGCATGCGGCGTTTTCTCCGCATTCCGCATTGCTGAAAGGAGCAGGACTATGCGTGCAACTTGCCGCTTTGGACACGGAATCCGCCGCCCTGTTGTTAGAGCATGCGGCGGTTTCCCCGCGTTCTGCCTGCGCGCCAGCTGCCCTGTAGAACGCGGAGTCAGCCGCCTCACTCTGAGTCTTAGCGGCGGCTTTTCCGCGTTTCCTCACAAGTAGTAATAGAAACATTTGTATATAGTTTTTCTGCTGTTGGACTCAAAGCGCTTGAGAGTTGCAGCCACTAGGGGCATGCTCAATAGGCTACCCTGAAGTGTTAGGGAGTCTTGCCCAATGACTCCTTACTGAATAGGTAATGGCTTGCTGAATAGATTTAAACCCTGGTCCTCTATGTCAGAGCCGCTGCCCTTAACCAGTACGCTTTTTCAGCCAAAGTTAGTCAAGGGACGTCTAGCTAAGAAATAATGAGACAAATAACTCCATGGTAATAAAAAATGATAATAAAAATCAGTGTTCTGATGATATATATATATATATATATATATATATATATATATATATATCATCTATATATATGTATATCTATATCTATATCTATCTATATATATATATATATATATATATATATATATATATATATTTTATTTTATTTTTTACAGGCACACAGAAGGTAGTGAACAAGATGCTGAGCCTGAGAACATCAAAAGGGTGGCGGCAGACACCTTTGTTCCCAGATGTATTGACATAAGTGAGTGATCACTTGGAGGTTTCAGTAGATGAGGGTTTGTTATTTATTTGACTAATGTACAACCACACCCTCAGCTGTTCTCCTGCTTCATGTGACGAAACACAGGGAGGGTGAGCACTGTCAAATGTGAGAGTATTTCATCATATATTAAGAAAACTACGATAAATTCACTACATGATACATAGTTTTGGTAGGGATTAGATTGTGAGCCCCTCTGAGGGACAGTTAATTGACAAGACTATACACTCTGTACAGCACTGTTGAAAATGACAGCACTATATAAATTATGTAAATAATAATAATACTACATTGTGGGATATTAATCCAAGGACCTGTCCGTGATCAACATTCACATGAGCACACAGTAGGATCAGGAGGATGTCAGTTAGTGAAGAACTGTACTGATTTAAGATTTTACATTAAAAAAAAAAAAAAATCAAGTGAAAGATTGCCACAATAACATAAACGACTCCAAAAACCACAAAAGAATACAAGAGTATATTGTAAACCTTTCCTTGTTTAGCAGAGAGATGCCCCAGAGATAGGCCTGGTGTGCTTTGAATACTTTGAATACATGTATGTTCACGATAATAGATCAAACCTTGATATCTTATAGACAGATGTGGAGGCTTACAGAAAATGCCAACCTGCCAGATTTCATTAAATAAAGATATAAGATTGCACACCTAATAATTATATGATATAATCGCTTTGTAGTATGTAATAAACTTCATCCCTCATTGTGAGGAAACGCGGAAAAGCCGCCGCGTGTACCAACGGCAGGACGGCTGAATCCGTGTCCAGCACAGCGGCTGGCATGCGGAGACGTGCGCCTGGCACCACGAGAGAACGAGGAAAGGCCGCCGCGGGTACTGACAGCAAGGTGGCTGTTTCCGCGTCCAACACGGCGGTTTGTACGCGGCGGCGTGCGGGTGGTGTGGCTGGTTCTGTTAGTTCACATGGGCAGATGGAGAGCTACGCGCGCGCGGCCCAGATGTCAGGACCTTTATACCAGCTGATTCCTGCTGGACTCATGATTGGCTGAGTGGCTTGGGCGGGGCGGTAGACTCCAGCAGCTATTTATACAGCTTGCTTGCCAGTTGCTGGTGGTCTGCCATTGCAAACACTTACGTGGAAGCATTCAGACCATAGTCAGATCCTACAGTGTGGTTGAACCAGGACGGACCTGAGAATCCACACTGAGCTAGATTACCTTCTCATGTTATGTTATTCTATGTTATGCTTTAGACCAGTTCCAGGGTGTTGTGACTACGGACCTCACACCCAAGACTAGGGAACTGTATTATCATTTGTGTTATACTTCAGACTAGTTCCAGGGTGTCGAGACTACGGACCTCACACCAGACTAGGGAACTGTATTATCATTTGTGTTATGCTCCAGACTAGTTCCAGGGCGTAGAGACCAAGGACCTCATGCCTAAGACTAGGGAACTGTATTATCATTTGTGTTATGCATCAGACTAGTTCCAGGGTGTAGAGACCAAGGACCTCACACCAAGACTAGGCATTGTTTGATATCTGTTATTACCTTGGGAACTATCTCTCTCCCTTAAGAGATAGTCTCCCGACCTGCTAGTGACATCCACCCTTCAGGTGTCACTCCTGCGCAGGTTCCTCCTACCTTCAGCCTGACTCCACCCCTTGGAGAATCTCAGGCTGTTGGAAGGTTCCTGTGTCAGCATAAGCAGTATTCCAGGCTGATTCTTATCACCTGCTCAGCAGGTGCCTTACTCAAAGTATTACTGTTACACCAAACACTCATATACCTATAGGTGTCCAGAGGTTAGACATACCTGGATTATTAGTGATTCTGCAGATCATTCATAATCCGGTGTATATCTGCATTATTGGTGAGTCTGCAGCCCACCAATAATCAGATTCTCTCTGCGTGCTGACACCGATCGTTACACTCATCTCAAGGGATATATCATGATACATTAAAGGGAATCTGAAGTGAAAATAAACTTATGATATAATGATTTGTATGTGTAGTACAGCTAAGAAATGAAACATTAGCAGCAGAGATACAGTATGAGTCTAATATTGTTTCCAGTACTGGAAGAGTTAAGAAACGCCAGTTGTTATCTATGCAAAAGAGCTTCACTGAGCTCTCCGACTTTCAAAGTTGCAGAGAGCTCTGCCTTCTGAAGCTTATTATCTCAACTGTCTGTCACTGTGTTTTGTTTTTGTTTTTCCAGAGGAAAGTTCAAAGGCCTGCTCCGTGAAATCATTTAGAATGCTGAGTAATGTGTAAACTGCAAATATTAGAGAATGATGCAATGTTTTAAAAAAGCTGTATAACTGAAAATAAAAATATGAGACTATTTTTTCGCTTCAGTGTGACTTTAATTAATGTTCCATGAATACCTATGTAAATAAGGATCAGAAGGGTTGATTAACGTAGCGCCATTAATATTGCCATGCGCAGACAGAATACAGCAATATTATCAATATTTACGCAAACAGAGTAGTGCACATTGCATCGTTTGCGGGACTCATGGTACAGAAGTAATGTGTTCTGTGCTAACTGGCGGTTGCACCAGCAATATTAATTTAAAGAGACTCCGTAACAAAAATTGCATCCTTGTAGTGTGTTGGGTGTTCTCTTTGTACAAAGAGACTCCACTTGATATACGGTTAAGAAGGTTTATTTAGCACAAGGACAGAAGGAGACAGGCGGCACCTTCATACTGTCCTTTACTGCTGACCCATACACGCGTGCAACTTTCTCGGGGTTCCCATTGCATGGGCCCCGTATGTAAGTTTTGTTTTTATGCTATTTTTATGCTATTTTTAAGCTGTTTTTACTATGAAAACTCTATATTAAACGGTTTACACTTAGAGTTGCCGTTTGTTTGTTTTTTATGATGTTTACTGATATCCATTCGTGAGAGGAATCATTGCTGAATTGGTGGATCCTGGACAGACTGTTGCTTCCTGATGTCCTACCAAAGCGTTGATACAACCTTATAATGTGGGTTGTCACCAGCTGGTAAGCCTCTTCCCTTTTTCTGGGTATCCATGATTGCAGAGCTGTGCCGTGAACCCAATATTTATTGTGGTGGAGATTTGCCTGCTTTTATCCTTTGTTGAAGACTCATCTTTAGTTACTCTAATTTGGCTTAAATGCTTCAGACTCTGAGGCACTGGACCAATCAGAGAATGCAGAATTTTTCTGTGAAAATTGGATTGCTGTGGTAAATAGAGACCAATCGCAAGACTCAGATACTACCGAGTATTTTTCAAGACTTGTTCTGATTAGTCTAAAATTTCCATGGTTTTCCAATTTTCTAAGTAACTCACTGCATTCTCTGATAGGTCCAATACTACTGAATATTTCCGATTTTACGAATTACAAAAATTCGTAGATACTTAGTAGTATTTGACCAATTAGACAATGCGGTGATTTAACATGAAAATTGGAAAACCACAGAAATTTTAGGCCAATCAGAAGACTCTAAAGTACTCAGTAGTATCCAAGATTTGTGATTGGTCTATAATTACTGCAGCAATTCGATTTTTGATTAAACATTCTGCATTCTCTGATAGGTCCAATGCTTCTGCATTCTGTGATTGGAATTAAATTACCGAGTTGTGGTAAATTGGATTTTTGCAAAAATACGATTAGCAAAAACCTTATTTCCATCAGAAAATCTGAAATTTTCATTCCGACAGAAATTTCCGACAATCCCTACTGCCTAATATACAGTAAATTGGCAGCATTAGCATGCCCTCCAAGTAATATAAATGGGTAGTATCAACATGTTTCCCAAATAACATAATTAATTAACATGTTATTCAAATATCATAAATGGGCAGCATTAGCGGAGTGCATGTAGCGGCGCCACCATGTGGGTTGGGCCCCCATGTTCGAATGACGTGATCTGGCACTAGCATGTCTCCCAAATAACCTAATTAGACAGCATGACACCCAAACATCAGAAAAGTGTCATGACCCCATCCAAGTGACATAATTAGACAGAATGCCCCCCACATAACTTAGGCAGCAAGACCCCCAAGTAACAATTAGGGGCCTTCACCCTAAATAACATAACTAGGCAGCATGACCCCCCAAATAACCTAATTAGACAACATGAACCCCAGATAACATGCTTAGGTAGTAATACTTCCAAACAACATAATTAGACACCATGACTTCCAAATGACAATCAGGCAACATGACCCAACAATCACAAACCGCTCAGCATTGCACTACAGCCTCTGCATCGATCTAAGCACTTCCATCGCATCACGGGTAATGTGGCCTATCTCACAGACATTAATGGCTACTGCACGAGGCAGTGGTGGGGGAGAGTACCGCGACCCGCTAGTGTGAAAGGTGCCTCAGTGTTTCGTTCATAATATTGATCGTAATTCTAACTAATTTATGATCAATTTGATGTCTTTTTATCTTATTGCTGGGCAAAAAAGAATTGCACAGTGCGTGACTAACATTCCCTCATTATAAACATCCTAGAAATTAATCAGAATTTCAATCAGCAGTGCAACTGAAGGTTTCAGGCAAGCTTCAAGTTCACATTTGACTGGCATTGGTCCTGATAAGCATCACTGCTACCCTTTGGCAATCGATAAAGTCTTGTGTCACTGGATTTTACTGGATCTGCTGGTCTTTTATTTAAAAAAAAGCCTCTGTATGTTAATTATTTCATATCTCTATATTGCATAGAAGAAAAATATTTTTAATTCAAATACTGATTCTAAAGCTTTCCTAGATCCAAGAAGTCTGCAATTAAAATGTCCAGGTCTATCTCTAGCATTCTGCAATGTCAGATATTATCCCCATGTTACAAAACAAACAGACGGCCTTTGTCATTGTATCTATTCCCACAGGGCTTCTCTTCCTCTCTGGCAACAGCTACAATCAAGGCTTCCCAACCTATAAGATTATATTGTAGCAAACTGCATCCCCCGACACCAGTATGAAAACACATCACTGAGTTCCTAGTGGCAGCCAGGCTGGTAAAACTGAACTGCAAGCAGAGAGAGAACTGAAAATGCTCAGTCCCCTCTCCACTGCAGGTTTGACCTAAAGAGGAGAAATAAAAAGAGATCAAAGTTAGATACTTACCTCAGGAGGGAGAAGCTTCTGGATAATCCAGAGGTTTCCCCCACCCTCCTCCACCCCACCCAACCCAGCGCCTCTGACCCTTCAAACATGTTCTACAAGAGTTTGTCAAGTATGTTCTAGCAGACGTGATCCCTTTGCATACAAGTGCGCAGGGGTAAAAAAAGCATGTGTCTGCGAAGTGGAGAGATGGTCCGAACCTCCGATTTTCGGTTCGCGAACTTCCGAAAAAGGTTCGGTTCGCGCGAACTTTCACAAACCGCTATAGACTTCAATGGGGAGGCAAACTTTGAAAACTAGAAACATTAATGCTGGCCACAAAAGTGATGGAAAAGATGTTTCAAGGGGTCTAACACCTGGAGGGGGGCATAGATGAGTGGGATAGACGCCAAAAGCAGGGATGCTCATCCGGATTTCGTATATTGGGTAACCTGCATATCCGACCATTTTTACACTATCCGGCCGGATCCGAATTCCGGATAGTTGGGCAGAAATCCGGATAGCTATCTGAGGGTAGTTTCACGGCCGACCCGGATAGCTATCTGCGGGTAGTTTCACGGCCGACCCGGATATCCGCGGATTCCTCCTAGATATCCGAATCTGGATTACAGGTTCGATAGCAACAAGGACCACCACCACACTCTCTCTCTCTCTCTCTCTCTCTCTCTCTCTCTCTCTCTCTCTCTCTCGTCTTCCAGGGATTTGTAGTATGTCAAAAGCAAGCTCACATACCTTGGCCAGAATCGAATCCAGGTCAATGCTTGGAGGGCAACTATGCTCAACACTATATCAACAACCACACACAAAGCAAAGGACAGCACTTTGAAGTCTGGAAGATTCCAGGGCAAGGGTGGGAGGGATGAAAAGCTAGGTGGCCATGCAACCATTCCTGCTAACCTAAAGCTACATTATAGACAGTCACATGAGACACATGCCGGGTGCAGGGCTGTGTGGTGAGTGATCCTATAGACAGTCATATGAGACACATGGCGGGTGCAGGGCTGTGTGGTGAGTGATCCTATAGACAGTCATATGAGACACATGCCGGGTGCAGGGCTATGTGGTGAGTCAACACATTGGCTTAAGACTTTACCAAATCCAATGCTCCAATATGGGGAAGCTTCTCTGTTTGCTGTTTTTTTTTTTTTTTAAGTGTGGTGTCACAGTTCACTCATCTCTTCAACTACAAGAAAGGCCCAGGAGTAGTCTTAGCTACCGTAATATCTATATAACGGCAGGGTCCTTATTACACTTTCTCTTACAGGGCTATGGAAACCGTTTTGCCCATGCGATAAAGCGAGGTGCAAAAATGAAATCATGCCTAGCAGAGGATGGTTTTGATCTGTCAACCTCTGGGTTCTGGGCCCAGCACACTCCTGCTGCAACACTCTGCAGTCTGCGTACAATTATATACAATCTTCAAGTTTAAGAAGGGTACATTAGTTCCCTTCACAAAACATAAAGCCATCCCTGGTGGGATTGAACCACCAACATTTTGGTTAACAGGCGAATGCACTAACCAATTGTGCCACCGAGACTAGTTGTTGCTGCTAAATTATTTTATGGGGATGTATGTGTGTCTTTTGGAGGGAGGAAGTAAGTCTGCTCCAAGAAGTTTAACGCCACTTTTTCCTACAACAAAGCATTCCCTGTGTGGCAGCAGAGTGGTGCAGAGTGGTGCAGTTAAAAAAAAAACAGCAAACAGAGAAGCTTCCCCATATTGGAGCATTGGATTTGGTAAAGTCTTAAGCCAATGTGTTGACTCACCACACAGCCCTGCACCCGGCATGTGTCTCATATGACTGTCTATAGCAGGGGTCCCCAAACGTTTTGGGTTGAGGGCCGGGTCAACATACTTCAGACTGCTGGGGGGCCGGAGTATATATAAAATGATGTAGAAGTCTTTGCGGGCCAGACAGTGAAGCATACCCAGGTGACAACCTGCAATCCAATTGGACAGCAGTGTCACCTGATGTGGAATTTGATTGGAAACCAGAGAATTGCTACTTTCTGGCTTCCCTGTGGATGGGTGGTGCCAGCACTGCTATTCTATATGTGGACCACCAATATTTAAAGATGTAGCTGACCGTGTCTATAAGTAATACATTTTGTGTGTGGGGGCCGGTAAAAAAGCCTCAGGGGGCCACATTCGGCCCGCGGGCCTTAGTTTGAGGACCACTGGTCTATAGGATCACTCACCACACAGCCCTGCACCCGTCATGTGTCTCATATGACTGTCTATAGGATCATTCACCACACAGCCCTGCACCGGGCATGTGTCTCATATGACTGTCTGTAAGTAAGCTTTAGGTTAGCAGAAATGGTTGAATGGCCACCTAGCTTTTCATCCCTCTCACCCTTGCCCTGGAATCTTCCAGACTTCAAAGTGCTGTCCTTTGCTTTGTGTGTGGTTGTTGGTATAGTGGTGAGCATAGCTGCCCTCCAAGCAGTTGACCTGGGTTCAATTCCCGGCCAATGTATGTGAGCTTGCTTTTGACATACTACAAATCCCTGGAAGACCAGAGAGAAAGAGGGTGGGGGTATGTTTTTAGCTTCTAAAACGGTTAAGAAGCCTTGAAAAGACTATTTCCGGTTTTCTATCCGGATATCCGAATTTGGCCGGATACTGGGGTCGGATATCCGAATTCAATTCGAGTTTAAAGTGGACCTGACCTCTGAATATCAAAATAAACCATTGCAAACCTTGTTTAAAACTGTAGGCAAAAACATTAATATATATGGCAACAAATATTTCAATAAACTCTATAATATAACATACATGAATTCCCCCTCCCCTCTATGACGTTCATTGCCGCGGCACTGAAGTTGTTACATTCCGGCAGGCGCACAGTACACTGGTATACTTTGTTTTGGGCTGTTTACAGCCTGTTCTCCCCTCCCTCCTGTGTGAGCTCTCTGCTTCCCCGGAGCTGATTACACGCTGATACACTCAGTGTGAAGAGGAATGTCAGTCTCCGCCCCCCTTCCTCCCGGAGACTGACTGAAGACGCTGGAGAGAAAAGGATAGAGGTGGATGACAGAAAATGCTGCTGACTGCTGCTATAGGAGAGAGAGGTGCTGTGTTTGTGTGTGGATGCAGTGTGTATATGTATGTGTGTATGTATGTGATAGAGAGCATGTGTGTGTGTGTATGTGTACAGGGCATGTGTGTATGTATGTGTGCAGAGCATGTGTGTATGTATGTATGATGTGTATGTATGTGTACAGAGCATGTGTGTGTGTATGTATGTACATAGAGCATGTGTGTATGTATGTATGTATGTGTACAGGGCATGTGTGTGTGTACAGAGCATGTGTGTATGTATGTATGATGGGTATGTATGTGTACAGAGCATGTGCGTATATATGTACATAGAACATGTGTGTGTATGTATGTATGTATGTATGTGTACAGGGCACGTGTGTGTGTGCGCGCGCGTACAGAGCATGTGTGGTATGTATGTGTACAGGGCATGTGTGTGTGTACAGAGCATGTGTGTATGTATGTATGATGTATGTGTACAGAGCATGTGTGTATGTATGTACATAGAGCATGTATGTATGTATGTGTACATGGCATGTGTGTGTGTGTGTACAGAGCACGTGTGTATGTATGTATGATGTATGTGTACAGAGCATGTGTGTATGTATGTACATAGAGCATGTATGTATGTATGTATGTGTACAGGGCGTGTGTGTGTGCACGTACAGAGCATGTGTGTATGTTTGTGTACAGAGGTGAGTCAATCTGCTCCCGCTGTGTGTGTGGGGGGGGGGAGGGGGTATTTGTTGGAGGACATCCACACTGGCTCCTGCTCTGCTGGGGGGGAGGGGGGGACACAGAACAGCACACGGGACTGGCTGCCATTCTGGTCAAATCTGCCGACACGATTGAACGTCTTTGCTGGTCAAATCTGCCGACACGATTGAACACATTTGCTGGTCAAATCTGCCGACACGATTGAACACATTTGCTGGTCAAATCTGCCGACACGATTGAACGTCTTTGCTGGTCAAATCTGCCGACACGATTGAACATCTTTGCTGTTCAAATCTGCCGACACGATTGAAAGTCTTTGCTGGTCAAATCTGCTGACACGATTGAACGTCTTTGCTGGTCCAATCTGCCGACACGATTGAACGTCTTTGCTGGTCAAATCTGCCGACACGATTGAACGTCTTTGCTGGTCAAATCTGCCGACATGATTGAATGTGTTTTCCTAAGAGATTCTGTATCAGGAATTGGCCTGTGGCGTATGGGCAGGTAACAGATCTCAATGGACAATGAAACCTCGCACTGCCAAGGGCAGATTACAGTGTAAAAATCATACTGGCAGCAGAGCACACACAAAAGCAGAGTATAAAGCTGACAGAGGATAGACAATAATACAGAGCAGAAAAATGACAGGCTGGAAAACACAGCAGACATTACACACACAGGCACAGCCAGATGACATCACTGTAACTGTACACTACCACAGGCTAATTTGCATGTGATTGGAGAAAGGAGCTGCTTGAGGAAGGAGGGGCTGGAGGAAGTAGAAATCAACTGGATGGCCCTGTAAACTTGCCAACCAACATATGGCTGCACACACTGCACTAGAAAGCAGTAACAGAAATCAGGACATCTGACAGGTATATTACAGCAAACGTACATTTTTATTAATTAAGCCAGTATTAAGCAACGAAAAAAAAAATAAAAAAGTAACGCACGAAAGACTAATCTCTAATCGGACCTTATTTTCTTCTTTTTGTGCTAAAGTTACGTCAAGTTCTTGAAAAATATTGTTTTGTTTTGTTTTATTCTAGTAACCCTTTTCAAGTATCTGGATACTTAAAGTCTGGACCTGGTTGATCTAATTGAGACATGTCTGTGAATCGGCCAAAAGAACCTTTGTCATCTTATATGGGACTTCACTCACCTTATTGATTTAACCACCCTGGCGTTCTGATAAGATCGCCAGGGAGGCTGCGGGAGGGGTTTTTTTTAATAAAAAAAAAACTATTTCATGCAGCCAACTGAAAGTCCATGAAAGCCCACTAGATGGCGCTCCGGAGGCGTTCTTCCGATCGCCTCCGGCGCCCAGAATAAACAAGGAAGGCCGCAATGAGCGGCCTTCCTTGTTTTGCTTAGATCGTCGCCATAGCGACGAGCGGAGTGACGTCATCGACGTCAGCCGACGTCCTGACGTCTGCCGCCTCCGATCCAGCCCTTAGCGCTGGCCGGAACTATTTGTTCCGGCTGCGCAGGGCTCGGGTGGCTGGGGGGACCCTCTTTCGCCGCTGCTCGCGGCGGATCGCCGCAGAGCGGCGGCGATCAGGCAGCACACGCGGCTGGCTGCGTGTGCTGCACTTTATTTCATGCAAATCGGCCCAGCAGGGCCTGAGCGGCAGCCTCCGGCGGTGATGGACGAGCTGAGCTCGTCCATACCGCCAGGCTGGTTAATAATGTGATTGTATGTGTGTTATTTTTTAAAAAATCTTAGAAGAATTCTGTTTATTACAACTGTATTTATGATCAGTACTGTATATGTGTTTTTTTCTATTAAAATTATTTAAATTTTTCTCTATATATCTGGGATGTTTTTGTTTGTTTTTTTGTCTTTATTGGAATTTATATTTACATTGTAAATTACATCATTGTCCACAAGATGGCGGCCTATTTCCCTTGGATTTTCTTTTTCTTTTCTATATTTCTTTAATCTTATTGCCCACTAGATGGCGATCTTTTTAGGCGTCCTTTGTTGTATGCGTGTTAATGGACGCTTACTATGCGTCCCTGAAAATATTCCTTCCATCCAGTAGATGGCGAACTTTGGTCTAGTGTAGGTACTGTTGTATGCGTATCAACTGACGTCAATTATGCGTTCCATTGGGCGCACGACTGACCTCTCGTGCTGACGTCAGACGGCACGTAGGGGTCAGCCAATAGACGTGGCCGCGTCTGTGCTTTTAAACCATGCCAACTACCGCAAAATCACGTCCCTTTGCAGCCTCGGCGGAGCTAGCCGGACAGCGCGGGCAGTGCGCGTTCTAAGCCTTCCTGGATCCTGGTGACCACTTCCTAACGGTGAGCCTTTATTCTTCAGCCTTCTCCTTCTGCCACATATTCCTTCACTGTGATATATGAGCTTCACTCTCCTCCCTCACTCCTTTTTCTCTGACCAATTGTTGTTATGTGCACCTTAGCACCTGCATTGAGCTGTTAATTTTTGCTATTGGTATTTTGAGCACCTTATATTTGTATTTTTATTTATATGCACTAGCACTTTATTAGTGGCAGACTGTATGTGGGGGCTTATTTTGTTGATACTAGGATTGCCCCATATGTGCCCCCTGTCTGAGTCTTTTCCTGCGACACAGTATACTCTTATATATAATTACAAATATTGATAATTTTTGTCTTGATACTGTGCCTTATTATCGCAGGATACTCAGACTGTGACACATATATACATATATATTTTTGGTATCAGGTTCTTCTTAATATTTAATACAGGGATAAATTGGTCCAGGTTGGTCTTATGGTTTTAATTGTTTTTAAATTGTAGTGGCTATCAATAAAGATATTTTTGCATCTAATTATATCCTGGATTTTTCCTTTTTTGCTCTAATGAACTAATAATGATGTCAGGTGGTCCTTTTTCTGGTTGTTGTGTCTTAAGTATTAAGCAACACATCAGATATTTTTACAGTGTCAAATTTTAAGGACAGTTCCACTTTAAAAATGTCAAACTCGGATATCTGACCTGGATCGGATATCTGGATATCTGGATCCGAATTAGTTCCAGATAGTGAAAAGTTGTATCCGAGCACCACTGGCCAAAAGTCCCGGGGAAAAATCGGGATTTGACGCAAAGCAGCGTTTTAAGGGAAGAAATCACATTGAATGCTAAATTGCAGGACTAAAGTGCTTTCAAACATCTTGCATGTGTATACATCAATCAGGGAGTGTAATTAGAGTACTGCTTCACACTGACACACTAAACTCACTGTGTAATGCACCGCAAACAGCTGTTTGTGTAGTAACGGCCGTGCTGGACTGGTGTACACCATGGCGAGAGTGCAGGCCGTGGCGGTGTTCAAGCCCATATGGTCGCCGGGCTGTGGTAGCTCGATGATAGAACAACAGTGACTGTCCAGCTGATGAAATTTGGTCTGTCCACAACGAAGCAACAACCTTATTATCTTCTTGTATGTAGGTAGGCATAGGTAGGTGCCCCAGTATAGGTAGGTAAGCATAGGTAGGTGTCCCAGTATAGGTAGATAGGCATAGGTAGGTGCCCCAGTAGTTAGCTAGGCATAGGTAGGAGTCCCAGTATAGGTAGGTAGGCATAGGTAGGTGCCCTAGTAGTTAGCTAGGCATAGGTAGGAGTCCCAGTATAGGTAGGTAGGCATATGTAGGTGTCCCGGTAGTTAGCTAGGCATAGGTAGGAGTCCCAGTATAGGTAGGTAGGCATAGGTAGGTGCCCCAGTAGTTAGCTAGGCATAGGTTGGAGTCCCAGTATAGGTAGGTAGGCATAGGTAGGTGTCCCAGTATAGGTAGGTAGGCATAGATAGGTGTCCCAGTATAGGTAGATAGGCATAGGTAGGTGCCCCAGTAGTTAGCTAGGCATAGGTAGGAGTCCCAGTATAGGTAGGTAGGTGCCCCAGTAGTTAGCTAGGCATAGGTAGGAGTCACAGTATAGGTAGGTGCCCTAGTATAGGTAGGTGGGTAGGCATAGGTAGGTGTCCCAGTATAGGTAGATAGGCATAGGTAGGTGCCCCAGTAGTTAGCTAGGCATAGGTAGGAGACCCAGTATAGGTAGGTAGGCATAGGTAGGTGCCCTAGTATAGGTAGGTAGGTAGGCATAGGTAGGTGTCCCCGTATACGTAAGTAGGTGCCTCAGTAGTTAGGTAGGCATAGGTAGTCCCAGTATAGATAGTTAGGCAGGGCCTGGCTGGCACAGTAATAGCAATTACCAAGGTCCAGCTGCAACAGATAGGGCTGTATAATGCAGTGTCAGTGGGCAACACAAAAAAAAAACACATCAGGAAAACATTAGCTCTCAAAAGAGCTGTTGAGGGGTGCTATTTTAGCAATAACAATCAGCTAGGAGCAAGCTAACAAGCCTACAAGAGCCTAACTAATCTTTCCCTATGAGAGTCTGCCAGCAGCTGTCCCTTCACTAATTACTGCAGGCACACGAGTGAGTGTAAAAGCCAGCGCTGCCTGCCTTTTATAAGGGGGGGAAGTGGCTCCAGGAGAGAGTGAAGTCTGATTGGGTACAATGTGCCTGCTGACTGTGATGTAGAGGGTCAAAGTTGACCCTAATGGCGCACTATGGGGGCGAATCGAACTTCCGCAAAAGTTCGCCTTCGCTGGCGAACGCGAACCAACGAAAGTTCGCCTGGAACCGTTCGCAGGCGAACCGTTCGGGCCATCTCTAGTAGTGGCACGATTCTTCTAGGGCCAAATAGCACATTTGGTAGCAAGTGGTAGCACGCATAACAGATGTAGGCCATGCATTCCCTTGCACCCACAAGCACTGACTACTGATATGTTTATGTTTAATTGAAATACATTGATGTTTACAGCAGTACTTTATATTTGCACAATAAATGTATTCCCTATGGCTCCTTAACCTATACTGGAGGCACCTACAGCTGCCTAACCTATACTGGAGGCACCTATGGCAGCCTAACCTATACTGGAGGCACCTACAGCTGCCTAACCTATACTGGAGGCACCTACAGCTGCGGCAAACCTATACTGGAGGCACCTATGGCTGCCTAACCTATACTGGAGGTACTTACAGATGCCTAACCTATACTGGAGGCACCTATGGCTGCCTAACTGA
Source organism: Hyperolius riggenbachi (assembly GCF_040937935.1). Lineage (NCBI taxonomy): Eukaryota > Metazoa > Chordata > Amphibia > Anura > Hyperoliidae > Hyperolius > Hyperolius riggenbachi. The sequence continues at coordinate 353,474,044 of NC_090647.1, read as the reverse complement.
TACTGGAGGCACCTATGGCTGCCTAACCAATACTGGGGGCACCTATAGCTGGCTAATCTACACTGGCGCACCTATATCTGTACTGGGGGGCTAAATATCGCAAATAATTTTTGAGCCCGCGGGGGGGTGGATTTTAACACCCTCGCCCTGGGAGCAATTTAGCCTAGAAACTGCCTTGAGTAGAATGCAGTAAATTATTCAGGATACCCACTTTAATGGTAATTTTTCAGTATAAGAAACACTTCCTATATCTATATATTGCTGTACCTTGGTATGTAGCCCCACCGTCCCAGTGATGCTTAGCTTAGACTGCTTAGCTATGCAGAATTCTCCTCCCAGAGCATTCTGGGAGACCAGGCATTATTTTCACTGGCTTTGGAATTCTCTGAAAAAAAAAACATTTCGCAGAATGGCACCTTACAGGGCTTCTGAAAACATTTAGGGCTTGATTCACAAAGCGGTGCTAACCTACTTAGCACCTCTAAAGTCTTTAGACGTGCTAACCAGGGTGCTAAGTAGGTTAGCACCGGATTTCTCAATCAGATCGCGTGCTAACTTTGCGCAGAGTCTTATGCGCGCTAAGTCCCATAGGCTTTAATGGGCACTTCGCGCGGAGCGCCCTGCGCTCTGTGCAATGCGCGCATAAAGTTTACGCGCATAAAGTTTTGCGCGCGTAAAGTTTTACGTGCGAAAACTCATTTAGACGTGCTAGGGGGGTTTTTACAGGCGTGCTAACAGTTAGCACCGCTTTGTGAATCAAGCCCTTAAAGTCTTTAGACGTGCTAAGTAGGTTAGCACCGCATTTCTCAATCAGATCGCGCGCTAACTTTGTGTATGCAAAGTTTTGCGCGCGCAAAGTTCTATGCGCGCTAAGTCCCATAGGCTTTAACGGGCACTTCGCGCAGTGCGCCCTGCGCTCTGTGCAGTGCGAGCGTAAAGTTTTGCGTGCATAAAGTTTTGCGCGCGAAAAGCACGTTTAGACGTGCTAAGGGGGTTTTCACAGGCGTACTAACAGTTAGCACCGCTTTGTGAATCAAGCCCTAAGTGTATTCTTTGATTAGGCAATTGCTGGCTTGTGCTTTGTGATGATGCCTTTGGGCAGAGGAAATAAATAGCAGATAGCGGAAGGACTGTCTCAACCTAGGCTGACTAATTTCACAATAACTTTTCATAATTAAAAGGAATGGTTAGAAAGACATCTCATCCTAGACACAAATATGTAATTCTCTAAGTTGGGCCTGTTCAGGGTTGAGCCCTTATTTACAGTATGCAAATTACTGAATATTTTGAAGGTCTTTCACCCCAAGAGATCCAAATCTGTATAGGAATGTACACACGTCCAATAGAGATGTCGCGAACCTCCGATTTTCAGTTCGCGAACACCGTTCGCGAACTTCCGCGGAAGGTTCAGTTCGCGTAAAAGTTCGCGAACCGCAATAGACTTCAATGGGGAGGCGAACTTTGAAAAATAGAAAAAATTATGCTGGCCACAAAAGTGATGGAAAAGATGTTTCAAGGGTCTAACACCTGGAGGGGGCATGGCGGAGTGGGATACATGCCCAAAGTCCCGGGAAAAAAATCTGGATTTGACGCAAAGCAGCGTTTTAAGGGCAGAAATCACATTGAATGCTAAATTGCAGGCCTAACGTGCTTTCAAACATCTTGCATGTGTATGCATCAATCAGGGAGTGTAATTAGAGTTCTGCTTCACACTGACACACCAAACTCATTGTGTAACGCACCGCAAACAGCTGTTTGGGTAGTGATGGCCGTGCTGGACTGGTGCGCAACATGGCCAGAGTGCAGGCCGTGGCAGTTTTCCAGCCCATATGGTCGCCGGGCTGTGGTAGCTCAATGATAGAACAACAGTGACTGTCAAGCTGATCAAATTTGGTCTGTCCACAATGAAGCAACGACCTTATTATCTTCTTGTATGTAGGTAGGCATAGGTAGGAGTCCCAGTATAGGTAGGTAGGTAGGCATAGATAGGAGTTCCAGTATAGGTAGGTAGGCATAGGTAGGTGCCTCAGTAGTTAGCTAGGCATAGGTAGGAGATCCAGTATAGGTAGGTAGGCATAGGTAGGAGTCCCAGTATAAGTAGATAGGCATAGGTAGGTGCCTCAGTAGTTAGCTAGGCATAGGTAGGAGTCCCAGTATAGGTAGGTAGGCATAGGTAGGTCCCCTAGTATAGGTAGGTAGGTAGGTAGGTGTCCCTGTATAGGTAAGTAGGTGCCCCAGTAGTTAGGTAGGCATAGGTAGGTGTCCCAGTATAGAGAGTTAGGCAGGGCCTGGCTGGCACAGTAATAACAATTACCAAGGTCCAGCTGCAACAGATAGGGCTGTATAATGTCAGTGTCAGTGAGCAATACACACAAAAAAAACACATCAGGAAAACATTAGAGCTCTCAAAAGAGCTGTTGAGGAGGGGGGGGGGGAGTGCTATTTTAGCAATAACAATCAGCCAGGAGCAATCCAAGAGCCTAACTAATCTTTCCCTAGGAGAAAAAAATCTGCAGCAGCTCTCCCTAGTCTGTCTATTTGCAGCAGGCACACGAGTGAGTGTCATGGCCGCCGGAGGCTGCCTTATATAAGGGGGGGGGGGGGGGCTCTGGGCTTAGTGTAGCCTGAATAGCTACAATGTGCCTGCTGACCCTCATAGTGCATTATGGGGCGAATCGAACTTCCGCAAAAGTTTGCATGGTCCAGGCGAACGTGAACCACCAAAGTTCGCCTGGAACCGTTTGCAGGCGAATCGTTTGCGACATCTCTAACGTCCAACAAAGTGCACGGCCAACACCATGACATTGCCGACACCACGACAAACTGTTTACACTACTTGTATTAACTCAAAAACAAGAGCCACACTAAACTGATAAGCACTGTAATGCTAAGTACGCACCATACAATTTACCTGCAAGATCGAATTTTTCCAACATGTCCGATCTGAATTTTGATTCATTTTCTGATTGATATTCCAATCAATTTCTGTTCACTTCTATGGAAATCGATCGTAAAATCGATCAGAAAATCAGATCCCATGTTGGAAAAAATCTATCTGGCAGGTAAATCTGCCAGAAAATTGTATGATGTGTACCTAGCATAATAAGTGCCACCATGGACAAAACCACAAACATAATACTCAAAGAGGAAAGACTGTTGGTGCTAATGATCAAAACTGCAAACTCACTTCGAATATAGACAATAGTTGTTAGGTGCAAAACAGTCTAAAAACCATTAAAAACATGTCGCTTTATGGGAAACTGGAGAAGCTGTACACCCATGGAAAAGGTGAGGGAGCTTGTGGGAGGTGGCAGAGCGGCAGAATACATTTTTGAACTTTGTAGACCTATTTCAACTATAATTTGCAAAAAAAAAACATTTACCGCCCTACATGCTGTCTGCCCAGTCCCCTTTGAAGCTATGTGTTTTTAATTGTTTTTAGATTGTTTTGCACCTAATAAAGATTGTCTGTATTCAAAGTCAGTTTGCAGTTCTGATCATTAGCCCCAACATTGGTGTCTTTTCTCTTTCAAACCCCTTATATTTGCAAAAAAGCAACAAAATAAATCAGCCTATACATAGTGCCAACCATAACCCATAGTTGAAAATGTTCAGTACACAGGAAAAAGAAAAGAAAGAAAGAGAAGAAAAATACAGTATGAAAAAGGAAGAGAAAGACAAGATTGGGTAGTAGGTATAAGATGGTACAAGGAGGGCTTCCAGTGTGTCCAGGACATCAGTGCATCAAAAGGAAATAACTCACCCCTGTTATGCGTACATTAGACCTCGGCGACGGGGCTTTTTGGCATGGGGGTGGGGGTGTTAAATACTATTCCCCCTCTGAGTCATTGCAACTCGGAGGGGGGAAGTAATCCGGGGAACAGCAATTGCCGGATCCCCAATTTACCCCATGCGCAGGGTGCAGACTATAGCATTACTGCTATAACCACGCCAACCTTCAGTGCTACGCGGTGCAAAGCAGGCACCAAAAAGCCCGGCTTCTCTCCTTCCTTCCCCCATTGTAGGATGTCAGTATGGAAGGCCAGAACCAGTCCTCTTCAAGCATCAGTGGTGACAATACTTTATCAAACTATATAATAGAATCAGCGGCTCCAAAAGAAAAAAATAGGCTAACCAACCCAATCTTCATTTGACTTGTTGGAATCATGGCATTGGAGATCACCATGCTTATGCTATGGTTTTGTTCAGGGCCCTTTTACACTGGGGCAGTGCGGTGCGTCAAACTGAAGCACTGCTACCGCACTCCAATGAAAACCTATGTGGGAAATCACATTACCTGCATCGCAGTGCAGTGCGCCAGAAGTCCTCAATCTGACACGCTTCCAAAACTACATTACCACATGTACTTGCATCGCTCTGCGTTGGACCGGAAGTCATGTAAGTCTATGGTGACGTGTGAAAGTGTAAACACCTGCCTCAGGTTTATTTTTTGCAGTACACTTCCGGGCACGTGATCAATTACTGGCAGGAGGTTAGCATAATTTCCTGCTTGGCCAGATGCCACACAGGGAATACCGCTTAGTAACGCAGTTTTCCATGAAGGCCTATTTCTGGCGGTGCGTTAAGGCTGCTGCACCGCCAATATGCAGTGTGAAATCAGCCTTAGTGGTTAAGTATGTGAATTTGAGTAGCTTGAACATCCCTCTGGTTTTTTACATAACAATGATTCAACAGCATTTCTAGCTATCTTTTTATCCAGCACCATATAGATAAGGTGGTAAACCCTGCTCCTGGATCTCCTTGCCTTTGGCATGCCTACAGATGTGCACTTTTTGCTGGATACACACGGTGCGTTCGTGCACTCGATTTTCCCGTCGATTCCCGTCGATTCGTTTATTTCCAACATGTCCGATTTGGATTTCGATGGATTGTTAGGTCGATTCGCATGATCGACCTAACGATCCATCGAAATCCAAATCGGACATGTTGGAAATAAACGAATCGACGGGAATCGACGGGAAAATCGAGTGCACGAGCGCACCGTGTGTATCCAGCATTAGATTCTTGAACATCACAACTTCGGAAGCAGTTCAGACTCAGTCCTAGAACACAACAGCAACACTGTCAGGTGTAAAGGACCTACACAGAAAAAGTTTGTAGTATTATTTCTCTGCATTAGAGCTTATGTGGTTTAAGGAGTGTTCCTCCAAACTAAAATAAGTTCAGGACCACTAATATCCAGCCATATAATTTGCTTGTGAGAATTTTTTATTGTATCTAAAGGCAAATTTGTATATGGGTGAGAGTTGGAGTTGCAGTGTAGGCTTTTTTGGGACTTCAGTACTAAAAATATCCCAAAGAGAAGGAAACTAAATGCCCAATAAGCTTGTTTTAAAACTGGCTTAGCAGCCAGCAGAAATCTTTGCAATGTTCTAGAAAAAATATCACAGGAATAAGCTTTTTCTGATTATTCAGTAGTGTTTTTCTTTTCTTCATCTGTGTGTTTTCAGTGTAAAAAAACATTTTAAGTAACCACTATAATGTCAATTCAAATGTTATTTCTTACAGGACTTTCAAGCTTCATATTGAGTCTATAGACTCCCCATCTGAGGGTTTCCTATTTAGCAATGCAGTCCTTTGTTAATGAATTGCTATTTTTCTGTGCTGCACACTAGTAAATGAGAGGCAGAAATGATAAAGTACATGCGAGTGAGTAAATCCCCCCTCTCCCCCAAGAGACTTGGGGACACTGCTGTGATGCAGTAGGCAGAGGTACCCCCCAGTAGTTAGTAGCCAGCAGGGGATCCACCAGCATTAGGTACCAGTAGTAGCCCCCCCTCAGTATATGTAGCCAGGGATGCCCCTCAACATTAGGTAGCCCCCCATTATAGGTAGCCAGAGGTACCCCCCCCCCCCAGTGGTTGGTAGCAAGAGATGCCAGAATATGTAGACAGAGGAGCACCCAGTATTAGTTAGCTAGAATGCCCCCCCCCCATTATATGTAGCCAGATGTGACCCCCAGTATAGTTAACCAGAGAAGCCCCCGGTATTATATAGTCAGAGAGGCCTCCCCAGTATAAGTAGCCTAATGGGACCCCCAGTGTAGGTAGCCAGAGGAGCTCCCAGTATAAGTAGCCAGAGGGGCAACCAGTATTAGGTAGCAAGAGAGAGTACCCCCAGTATAGGTAGCCAGATGTTACCCCCAGTGTAGGTAGCCAGATGTGACCCACAGTGTACATGGCCGCCGGAGCCCCCAGGATTAGGTAGCCAGAGAGGGCATGCTCAGTGGCGTAGCTAAGAAGCCGTGGGCCCCAGTGCAAGTTTAGCATTGGGGCCCCCCAAGCATGCTATAGTTAACAATTGATACAACACACCAAAACCAATCAAGGACAACCACAGTGTCAAAAGTGCAAGAAGGGATGGGAAACAGTGTGTTAATGATCACTACTACTCAAATCAACTATAGAAGTGAATATTATCAGTACAGGACCAATAAAGAGCTAATATTGTGCTTGAGCGGTGGGCCCCTCTATCTAGCCCAAGAGCCCGTTACGTTTTCTACCTCTACACCCTTATTGCTACGCTACTGGGCATGCTCCCCTCCAGTACATGTATGTGACTTCCTCTGTAGGTTGCCAGAGGGCACTCCCCCCCCCCCCCCCCCCATCATGTAAAGTATGCAGTTGCGGTGTATGTAGCTATATGTGACCCCAAGTATAGGTTGTCTGTCCCCCCCCCCCAAACATGTAAAGTATGCAGTTGTGGTGTATGTAGCTATATGTGACCCCCATTGTAGGTTGTTGTCCCCCCCCCCAAACATGTAAAGTACGCAGTTGAGTGGAGGGGTAAGGGGACTCACCTTTCTAGGATCCAGCAATGCACACAAACCTCCTAGGTGTCCCAGTTTCCATCAGCGCCTGTCTGCACATAACCCGCCAGTAAATGCAGTACATTTATAACATTCTAGATATGTCATAAAAAATACTGTATATAACAAGTGACAAGTATATATCTGTGAATAGTATTATGTGTCCTTACTAGTAACATAAGCTAACTTGCCTTTTAGACTTATCATTCTTCAAAGAAACCTTTTGTTACAGACATATGCTATTGTTTTGCTGTGTTATGACACTGGAAATTATTAAGGAATCCTGTGTTGCTTTGTTATTGTTTGTGACATTCTTGTACCTCGTTTGTTTAGCCTACCTGAACTGTTAGCCAAAATAACTTAGCAGGGAAGTTCTTAGACACGCAGATTCTGCCAGATATAGCTTTACATACAGGATCTTCTAATATATTCTCAAAGCGTATTTTGAACCTAGCATAAAATGGAAATATACTGTGATCTGACTCCCAAGGGTCAGCTGGCATGAGCAATGACAGCTTGGGAAACAGATTCCTAGGCTCTGTCGGGGAAAAGTCAGATCTGTGCTGCTGACAAGTCTGAACTTGCAGGCTTAGTCAGTACGCATAGCAATGAGTGCTACATGCTGAGACTTGCCCGCTTCAAATGTCACAATGCTTTATTTTTTTATTTGCCATATCATATGAGCATTTTAAAGTGATTGCAAATAATGATTAACTGTTCATGCATATTTTCAGTGACAGACATAATAAAGATGATTTTGCCATGTTCTACAAAAATAAAAGAGTACACTGATCAAAAAAATAAAGGGAACACAAAAATAAGACAGAATGAATGAAATATTATTACGGTATTAAATGCTTAGTTCTTTACACAGTTGAATGTGCTGACAACAAAATCACACAACAATTATCAATGGAAATCAAATTTATCATCCATGGAGGTCTGGATTTGGAGTCACACTTAAAATGAAGGTGGAGAAAAACACTACAGGCTGATCCAAATTTGATGTAATGTTTTTTAAAACAAGTCAAAATGAGGCTCAGTAGTGTGTGTGGCCTCCACATGCCTGTATGACCTCCCTACAATGCCTGGACATGCTCCTGATGAGGTAGCGGATGGTCTCCTGAAGGATCTCCTCCCAGACCTGGACTAAAGCATCCACCAACTCCTGGACAGTCTGTGGTGCAAAGTGGCTTTGGTAGATGGAACAAGACTTGATATACCAGATGTCCTCAATTGGATTCAGGTCTGGGGAATGGCCGGGCCAGTCCATAGCATCAATGCCTTTACTCCATACTCCAGCCACATGAGGACAAGCATTGTCTTGCATTAGGAGGAACCCCGGGCCAACCACACCAGCTACTGGTCTCACAAGGGGTCTAAGTATCTAATCTTCGTACCTAATGGCAGTCAGGCTACCTCAGGCGAGCACATGGAGGGCTATGCGGCCCCCCAAAGAAATGCCACCCCACACCATTACTGATCCACTGCCAAACTGGTCATGCTGGAGGCTGTTGCAGGGAGCAAAATGTTTTCCACGGCGTCTCCACATCTATCACATGTGCTCAGCTCTGCTTTCATTTGTGAAGAGCACAGGGCACCAGTGGTGTATTTACCAATCTTGGTGTTGCATTGCAAATGTCCTGCACGGTGTCATACCACCCTCGTGGAGTAAATTTTATCCCATAGGAAAGCATTGGGTTCTGCATATTCGTTGGTCCACTACTGTCCAATCCAGGAAGCAGTCCAGCAGCAGGCCAGGGGTAAACATGCCCTAATACGTTAGGTTTAAGCCCCATCTCCACAGTACAATCTTCCATCAGATTGACCGATCTATCAGATAATTTCTGACAGATGAAGAGGCTGTCTATAGCCATTCAGCACAGGGTGTTCGTCGAGATCAGCAGTAACACGGATCTCCTTAGAGGATACTAGTGTTGGATCACTTCTGAGGATACTTGCACGAGATTATTAAAAGGTAAGTATTCATGGCTAACTTAGAACAATAGAGGACTCAGTACCCCATACTCATCTCATCTGGGGAGGGGGCGGGCATCTGGGTGTCCACTTGTTAAAGGGGTCCGCCGGATACCACCATAACCCCCCCCCCCCCCCCCCCTCGGGTGTCAATGGCCTCCACCTTCTCCTGAGCACTGCAGGAGAGAAGGAGCCCCATATCCATGGATTGGACAAGGGCACTTGGGGAGAGAAAGAGGGGCTTGGCCGCTCTTTTCCAAAGCCCATACCATGGACCATGTGGACTGGTATAGCTCAGGGTGCGAAACGCCACATAGTCTGGCCTCTGCATTCTGGCTATCCCAGCCTGCATATGGGTGACAAGGTTTGGGAAGGGACCCCACCCTGTCCGTTTTCATGAACTGTATACAATGTGTATACAGAACTTGGAATGCAGTACACTGTACCACAGCAAAATGTCATTTTACCCAGTTTAAAAACCCATTTTTCCTACGAAATTTCTAAATTATTTTTTTTTACCATGTTCCTACTGATCTCCCTAACATACCTGCCAAATTTAGTGACAATAGCATTTACGGGGGTTTTGCTATTAACTGCGGATTTGGCACCATTGATTTCAATAGAAAATGCATTCAGACCACGAAAATAGGAACACAAAATTTGTTATTTGCCTGCAGAACACTGAATTCCGCTGTTATAAACCCTAATTATCTCCTAAGAGAAAACTTTGGAGAAAAAGTGATTAGGATTGGGCCCAAAGTCTCAGACTATGCACTTCTACCTCCAGCTATAACTGGAATACAGTAATCATTGATTAATCATACACATCCACATGGGGTGTCCAGTTCCTTCCCTGAGATCTTACCCTGGGGATGTGTACACAAGTTGTGGGTAAGCACATAGACATACACTCATCTTGTAGTCTGTTATAGGAGAGACAACAACCATCCCATGTTTAATAGGTAATCTAATGAACATGTCTAGACTGATCAGTACTACCTTAAAACAACATACACACACTAGATTGTTCTTTAACCTTCTTGCCGGTTATCCCGAGCCCTGGGCTCGCTACATGTAGCGAGCCCTGGGAACGCTACATGATTTAAAAAAAAATTTTTTTAAAAAAAGTGCTGCGCCGCCCCCTTGCCGTCAGAATTGGACCGGCAAGGGGGTTAAAAATCAGTGTTGCCAGTACAGCAGCTCTGCCATTCCTAGTGTATATTTTGGGTATCATAGATGAGCACCAACTATCAGAAACAAAGTATAAACTGAGCTCTGCACTCAGATGTTATACACTGTAGCAAACAGCCGACACTAGGCTACACAATAGCTGAGTGACGTCAGCCACATCCTGCACCTTGAGATAACGGCTGTATGGATTTGGTAGCAGTTGAAAATAAAATATAGAGGGTAAATATTAGATAGAGTTAGAGGTTAGGAATCATTTGGGTAGGGTTAGTATTAGGTGATAATGTAAGAGAAGATAACATCTATCAGCTAGCGTTAAGGGTCGGTTCACGTTTGTTTAAAAAAACGTATCCGTGGCTCCGCTTTTTGGCCCGGATCAAAACCGGAGCCACGGATACCAAAGTTTAAAATATCGTCTTCACACAGTTTAAAAACCGGATCCGCTGGATCCGTTTTGAAAAACTGAACAGAGAATCCGGATTTGCAGGTTTTTCATGGACCACGGATACACAGAGGGTTGGTGAAAGACTACACAAAAATGAATCTCCCTCTACACAGAGAAGTTTTGCACCCAAAACTGAGGCAAAGATGGATTGCCTACTGCCTGCTCTTCCCATCAAAATCATCTCTTATCCAATAGAAACACACATGAAGAAAGGACATACGTTTACACAGACTGGAAACGTATGCTACTATAGGACAACATTTTGAAAAACTGATCAGCTTTGCATCAGCTGTGGGGGAGTTTCATTGGTGCCACCTGGTTCTCGAATCTGCAGTAGAAGTCACTGAGGTTCTCGCCAAGCTCAGTGCTGGGTGTTGCATGTTGGGTGTTGCATGCTGGGGGTGGGGGGGGGTTTATAATTTGTGGCGGCTTTAAGCACTTTCCACACAGTTCATGAGTCATTCATAGAGAGGTTCTGTTCCAACTTTCCCGCATGGCTCTTCTTGGCAGCCCTCAATTCTCTGTTTAGGTCATTTCTTGCCCTCTTGAAGTTCTCCCAGTTGCCAGACTTGTGCACGGCTTCCTTGCTTCTGCCCAATTGCTATAGTTGTTTTGTAAACCACCGTTTGTCGTTCAGATAGAGTTTGAAGGTTTTTTTGTTGGAATACAGTAGTCCTCACAGAAGCTAATGTATGAGCAGGGCTGGATTTACAATATGGCACTTTAGGCATGTACCTACAGGCACCTGATATTGGAAAAGTGACTCACTCCCCTCACCAAGTGCTTTACTCTCTCCTTCCCTATGCTGAGTTCCAAGTGGATTGTAAATGAGAGGTTATTCACCCTGCTCTCTGCATTCCACTAACAAGATCTCCCTTCAGTCAGGGGCATCTCTAGTTACTTAGTACTGAGGTTCCTCTAGCTACCTAATACTTGGGTGAACCTCTAGCTAATTAAACTCCCTGGCGTTCAATTGTTGTGGCCACGCATCCGCGGGAGTGAAATTTTTGATTTAAATTAGCTTTAAATAGTGTAGCTAGCATTAGGCTATCTACACATGTGCCCCAAGTCCCCCGGCACCACTCTGATCCCCCCGATCGCCGCCAGGTATATTTACCTAGCCGCGGTCCCGCGAGAACTGCAACTTCCCCAAACAGCTTCTGTCGTCACTATGGTGACGAGAGGACATGATGTCTGACGTCATCAACGTCATGACATGTGCAGTCCTAATCCTCCCCATAGCAATGCCTGGAGGCTATTGGAGAGGCTACGCCATCGCGGGTTCCGGGGGGAGGTATGTATGAGGACAGCGATCGGGGGGAATCAGAGGGTGCCGGCGGCGATTGGGGGACACATGTAGCTAGCCAGGTGCTAGCTACATGATATAAAACAATTTTTACTAAAAAAAACAAAAAACACCCGGGGCCATGCGATCCCCTGCGGTGGTATGGACGAGCTGAGCTCATCCATACCACTAAGGTGGTTAATATTGAGGTTCCTCTAGCTACATAATACTTGGGGCCACCTGTAGCTACCTATGACAGGCAAGGAAAGTAAGGGAGAAGAGACAGCTAGGACATCCTGCACACTTGTGGGGCAATTCGGCGGGTTTTTGTATGTTCATGTAGGGCAAAGTCTAAGGTGCCAGAACATCTGTGCCTATAGGCTCCTGTCACGTAAATCCGGGCCTGTGTACGAGGATACGTTGTCCACCCACTCGTCCAAGTTTGGTGATTCCAGAGTCTTCCAGTCTGTGCAGTCGAAGCTGGCCTGAAGTTGTAGTTTAGCCTCACATGACCGCACTTTGGAGGACTTAAGGACAGGTTTCGAAGTTTCCAGCCGCCTCTTTTAATTGGGTATCAGGTGGATGAGGCAGTGATCAGATGAACCTACGGGGTGGCCTTGTACGTGTCTTTCAAGACCGTATAGCAGCGGTCGAGGGTGTTAATGTTCCTAGTGGGCCAGGTGACGTTCTGGCAGAAGCATGGTGGCTCTTGGCGGAGGTTGGCGCTGTTGAAGTCTCCCATGATAATGAACAGCGAGTCTGAGAGATACGTCTCCCACTGCATAATGGTATCACTGAGATTGCGCATGGCAGCGTTAACCTCAGCATCAGGTGGAATGTACACACCAGCAAGGACGTAGGAGGAGAACTCTATAGGCAAGTATGCCGGCCTGCAGTTGACAAGGAGGAGTTCAGTTTCCGGAGAGCATATCCTGGCAAGTACCGAGGTGTTGGAGCACCAAGCTGAGCTGATGTAGAAACAGATGCCACCACCTTTCATTTTTCCCAAAAGGATGCTATTGAGGTCTGCTCAGATAAGGCTAAAGCCTGGGAGATGGAGGGCACTGTCGGGGATGTCATCGTGGAGCCATGTTTCTGTAAAGCAAAAGACTGGGGTGCTGCTGCCAAGATACCTCTTGTCGCTAAGGAGTCTCAGTTCCTCTAAATTGTTAGGGAGGGAGTGGACATTTGCCAGGAGGACTGCAGGGATGGCTGACAGCAGGCCTTTTCTCCTCAGCCTCACCCAGGCGCCTGCTAGGCAGCCTCTGCGCCGATGCTCGCACGGGGTGTGGTGATTTTCTGGACATGGCTCCATACAGAGTTGACCAGGATTGTCTCCACTGGGTGTGAGGCTGCGATTTGTTCCCATTTGAGGAGCTGTGCCCTAGAGTAGGTGGGACGTGGGGGGGATGAGATGGGAGGCATGGGTGTATTGTTGTCTCAGCGACTCAGTGCAACATGGAATTCATACCACTATCCACACCTTCATCATACATCCAGCCATGCCCAAGCACACCACCAGTCATGCCTTCATCATGCATTTAGTCACACCACTATCAACACCTCCAGTCACTTCATCATACCACCACCCATGCTTTCATCATACCATCAGTCCCACCACAATCTACAACTTTAATCATGCCTTTATCATACCTCCAGACACACACCACCATACTACCAGCATCACCTTCACCATACCTTCAGACACACCACCATCTGCAACTCTAGTAATACCACCAGGCATGCACCCACGACACGTCTAGCCACACCTTCATCATACCTCCAGCCATGCTCTCATCACTACTCAAGTCACACCACCACCCACAGTTCTACTCACATGTCATTAATAATTCAGGTTTATTCCCATTGGTCCTTTTGTTAGGAGACCTGCTATTCCCTGTCTTACCTGCTGGTGGCATAGCTTACATTAAGTACTGTTGGACTTTTGCTCACCAGCAGGTAGCTCTCTTCATTCAGTTACAGAAGACTGTTACTCTCTGGTTTACCTGTAGATGGCACTTTGGACTTGGAGCACCGTGTACTTCTTTTACTTACCACCAGTTGTCCTCAGCGGGACTTTCCTCTGCAATTATGCAGTCAGCTGCAGAGAGCCTATTTGAAGACTCCACCCTGCTACAGACTTTGCCTGAGCTTCAGTTAGGATTAGGCCTCTGCTTGCTGCTAGCTGCCTGAACTCCTGGTCCCATTGCCTGTTCCTGATCTCCCTGGTCTGACCTCTTGCCTGTTTACTTACCTGTCCTTGGATTCCGATTCTGTACTGCATTGCTCTCCTGGTTTTTGATATTGCGCTTTGTTTCGACTTGCTCTTGGATACGATTTGGTACTGCGTTCTTGGATCTGTAAATTGTATATATTCCTGTCACTTCTAGTTAGTCTTGTATGGTGTGTGCGTGTGGAGTTATTCACTGTGGTTGTATTGTTCATACTGACCACATTTCACTGTTGTATATATTTATTGCACTTCTCAATAAACATTATTGCCGATATCTGCTGTCATATCTCTTGTATGTGCTGCACAGAGTGGTCACCAGCTCTGCTGTCAGTGAGGTTCATAACACCTTTCTTTACTCAGCATGTTTCCTTTATACTACCATTTTAATACAAATAGGGATGGGCAATGAGATGCTAATAATACTGAGTTGATGCATATGCTATGCTTTATTTGTGCAAACTGATGCAGCTTAAAAACAGACCAATAAAATACAGTCAGTGCAGTTTCTAGGTTAAAATGCACCCAGGGCGTAAAAATTGCCCCCCCCCCCCCCCCCCCGAGCAAGGTATGGGTGCCCGCAGTATAGGTTAATCAGGTCTAGTTGCACTTAGTATAGGTCCCCCCAGTGAAGGTAGCCAAGAATAGGTACCTCAGTATAGGTAGCCAGGCATAGGTGAGCCACCCCGCTATAGGTTAGCCAGGTAGGTGCCTCCAGTATAGGTAGCCAGTATAGTTGCCCCCAGTATAGGTTAGATAGGCAGGCACCCCCGGTATAAGTTAGATAGGTAGGTGCCCCAGTACAGGTTAGCTAGGTGGGTGCCTCTAATATAGGTAGCCAGAATAGTTGCCCCCAGCATAGGTTAAATAGGTAGGTGCCCCCAGTATAGGTTATTTAGGTAGGTGCCTGCAATATAGGTAGCCAGTATAGTTGCCACCTGTATAGGCTAGCTAGGTAGGTGCCCCCAATACAGGTTAGATAAGTGCTCCCAGTATAGGTTAGATAGGTAGCTGCCCCCCAGTGTAGGTTAGATAGGTAGCTGCCCCCAGTGTAAGTTAGATAGGTAGCTGCCCCCCAGTGTAGGTTAGATAGGTAGCTGCCCCCCAGTGTAGGTTAGAGTAGGTAGCTGCCCCCCAGTGTAGGTTAGATAGGTAGCTGCCCCCCAGTGTAGGTTAGATAGGTAGCTGCCCCCCAGTGTAGGTTAGATTAGGTAGGTGCCCCCCAGTGTAGGTAAGATTAGGTAGGTGCCCCTCAGTATAGGGTAGATAGGTAGCTGCCCCCCAGCGTAAGTTAGATTAGGTAGCTGCCCCCCAGTATAGGTTAGATAGGTAGCTGCCCCCCTATAATGGAGGGGGGGAGCCGGAGCCATGTGGAGGGCAGCCCGACATCTCCCTCTCTCTCCTCTCCCGCGCCGCCCTCCTGCTCCCCCCTCCAGACTGCAGAGTAATGCGCAGGGAGCGATGTATACAACATACCTCCCTGCATTCTAAGCGCTGCTCTCTCGCCGCCGGTCTCTTCCTCTCTGCCTATACGATGATACACAGGCTGCTTCCTGTTAGCCGGAAGCAGCGTGTGTATCATCGTATAGGCAGAGAGGAAGAGACCGGCGGCGAGAGAGCAGCACTTGGAAAGCAGGGAGGTATGTTGTATACAGCGCTCCCTGCGCATTACTCTGCATCTGAGGGGGGAGCAGGAGGGCGGCCCGGGAGAGGAGAGAGAGGGAAAGGTCGGGCTGCCCTCCCCGCGGCTCCGGCTCCCCCCCCCCATTATAGTGCCCCCCTCCCAACAGCGCCCCGGGCGGCGGCACACCCCGCACGGCCCAAGAAACGGGCGTGAATACAGTAGCTGATGTATTTTACTGGCCCTTTTCAAGGCTGCATACATTTGCATAAAATATGCATCAACTCAGAATTTAGAGAATAAACATAACATTTAGCAGAATGTAACCACTTTATAGTAGATAAACATGTTAATCTATAAAGATCTGTACTTCAATCTAAAAAGAGGGGCATTACAGGAGGAAAGAAGGGAGTTTTCTTCCAAAGAGGGAAGCTAGAAACCAAATCCCAAAAAATAAAGGAGAAATGAGAGATGTCATTGTTACATATTCCTACTGATTACTCTTGGGACTGATTTGTTTACAGCAGTGACATATGGATGGGTGTAGTTCTGTTATAATTACAGAACAATTGTACATTAATACTTTGATCTGGGGAATTTGTTCAACTGCCTTGGTGGGGTCAGGAAGCATTTTTCTACCTTGGAGACAAAATCGGCCTCAGCTTCTCAGGAGAGTTTGCTGTGACTTCCTGTTGTTCATTACAGCAGGAGTTGGGTGAGGCGCAGAGGCACAAGTCTAAAAACACATTATACAATATGTGGTAGATCAGGTAAATGACCAATATTTTCTTGATAATCTACTTTTTCTACAATATTGCACCAATAGGTATTAGACAAGATGTTGAACTGCATACAAAAGAAAAAGGAGGTATATGCTCAGACCAGGTGTCACAGACCGCGAGCCGGTCTGCGGGTGGGGTAAATCGATCAGCGTCAGAAATCCTCTTACACGGTCATTTGTTCATCACGAAGGGTAACCCGCATTCGCAATTTGATGAACTGACTCGCGAAGGGAGCGTTCTGATACCAACCGAATCACTCCACACACATATACAATTCAAAGATCTGCCACCAAGCGAGTTACACAGCCCGCTACTGTAATTTTACTAGGACTTCAAGAACACTTTAGTAACCCCTAGCAGTATGCAAGAATCTGGGCCAGATCGTTATGTCTGGGCCGGGTTCTCGCATACGGGTTATAAATGTATACTTCTATTAAACACAGGGTAGCGAGTTCAGGAGAATAGGTACGATTGTGTATGTTCAGCAACAGGTCATAACCGCTAAACGATTTTTAAACGTTTAATAACACAAATGCATTACATACAGTTATATACACCTATTAACATATAAAACACAGAGCTTAAAAATAAAAGGAATAAAACAGAAAGTTCTTACTTAGTTAGCTGAGCAGTCCATTTGAAGCATGAAGAAAATAGTCCAGTTTAAACGTAGGCATTCAGCTTAAAAGTCCTTTGTACACAACATGCGCCCGGTTCTTCCGTGAGCACATGTCTGGACTTCCCTAGTCGATGTAAATTGAAGAACTGGGTGGAGTTCCTTGCAAACGCTTTTTACTGACCAGAGTTTTGGGGCGGTCACTACCTGGAAAATAGGTGTGTTTGAGGCAGGGTTACCTCCTGGCAGTCAGGTTACCACCCCCAGACTTGGAGCAAGGAATGTACCAATTATTAATAATTTGTGTAATTCCGCCCCAGATGGGTGCAACGCAAATCCGAGACCATATTCATAAGCAGCATGCGACTCTGTATTAAATGAAACTATACACGCCAAGTCTGTCGCACTCGCTCTACGCAGGCCGGATAAAGTGGTCTCTCTATTGATTCCTGATAGCCAGAAAATTATAAATCATGTGAGTGATAGAACTGATTTCTGGGTATCAGGAAATGTGTTTGTTGTCTTTCTGTGCCAAACCCATCTTGAATTATTAATAAAGTAAAGGTTCTCATTGTGTGAAGCTATGAGCTTGGAGGGAAATGTGAGTCTCAACCAGTTTGAGCTGGTTTGGTGGAACATGAGCTATGTGACCAAATGTCTGCTGTCCAGGTGGTCTGGCCACGTGTGAATTCTTTCCTGACCTGAACAGGATGTGGGGGGAAGGTTACTGTTCTCAGTAAGAGAGAGGGAAATTGACATCTATTGTGCATTTACCCAAGACTGACAGGGACTGCGCACGACTATTGCGAAAATCGTTGGCGTTTACGCGCACGACTTTCGCAATATCCGTCACATCTCTCCCCTACCAGACGGACGCACAGAGTGGGTCTGCATGACCCGCTCTACGTGCCGCGTAGCTACTGAACGGGTTCTCCGCAGCGCGACAGACTGTCGGCATTCTGGTGCCGACTCCCCGCCTTATGCTGGATTGTGAAGTCATACTGCTGCAGGGACAGACTCCAACGCATGAGTTTGCCATTGGTTCCAGCAGCACGATTCAGCCAGGTAAGGGGGTTGTGATCCGTGATGATCGTGAAAGAGCGACTGTACAGGTACGATTGTAGTTTATGTAGGGCCCATACAATCGCCAAGCACTCTTTCTCGGTGGTTGAATACGCTACCTCTCGGGGAAGCAGCTTCCTGCTCAGGTAGAGGATAGGGTGTTCCCCGCCCTTCTCGTCTACCTGGCTGAGAACTGCCCCGAGTCCGTAGTCAGAGGCGTCGGTTTGCACCAGGAACCGACGTCTGAAGTCCGGGGCTTGAAGCACAGGAGCGCTGACTAGCGCCTGCTTCAAGGCCTGAAAAGCGGCCTCACACTCCGGGGTCCAACTGACTATCTTGGGGTGCTTTTTACTAGTGGCATCGGTCAGGGGCTTGGCCAGGGCACTATAGGCTGGGACAAACTTCCTATAGTAGCCTGCTGTGCCTAGAAAGGCCTGGACCTGCTTCTTGGTGATAGGCCGAGGCCATGCTAGGATGGCGTCAACCTTCCCAATGTCAGGTCTCAGGGTGTTGCCTCCCACCCGGTGTCCTAAATACTGTACCTCTGTCATGCCAACTTGGCACTTACTTGGTTTAACTGTCAAATTGGCAGAGGACAGCCTCTCTAGAACCTGCGACAAGTGATTGAGATGTTCATCCCAGGTGGTGCTGAACACGGCAATATCGTCCAGGTAGGCTACGGCAAAGTCTTGCATCCCTGCCAGCAGGTCGTTTACAGCCCGCTGAAACGTGGCAGGCGCATTTTTCATGCCAAACGGCATCACCGTGAACTCGAAGAGGCCGAATGGCGTGACAAATGCCGATTTTTCTCGCGCTTCGGGTGCAAGAGGAATTTGCCAATACCCCCGGCTCAGGTCCATGATTGTTAGATAGTTTGCGGCAGCCAGCTTATCCAACAATTCATCGATGCGAGGCATGGGGTAGGCGTCAGTGGTGGTGATGGCATTTAGCCTCCGGTAATCCACGCAGAACCGAGTTGTCTTGTCCTTTTTGGGGACAAGGACAACTGGGGCGGCCCATGCACTGCAGGATTTCTGAATCACCCCTAACTCTAACATCTCCTCTATCTCTCTCTTCATATCTGCCTGTACCTCAGGAGAGATGCGATAGGCAGATTGCCGGAGGGGCGAATGGGCTCCTGTGTCTACTCTGTGAACAGCGAGATTGGTTCGCCCGGGGGTACTGGTGAACGTCTGGCCATGCCTTCCTAACACCTCTTGCAGCTGCGCCTTCTGTGAGGGGGTGAGTTGGGGGTTGACATTGACCCCACCTTCGAACCCCCGTGTGTCGGCCAGTAAATCTAAAAGGGGATCTGTCTCTCCTGGTTCCAGCTGGCTACACACTGGCAAAGCATACTGCGTTCTGTCTCTGTGGGCCTTCAACATGTTCACGTGGAAGCTTTTTTGCCTTCTACCTCCCATGTTCACTAGATATGTAACAGGGGTCACCCGCTTCACTACAGTGTACGGTCCCTCCCATGCGGCGTGCAGCTTATTATGCTTTACTGGGAGTAACGCATACACTTTGTCATTTACCTCATATGCTCGGTCTCTGGCATTGCGGTCATACCACATTTTTTGATTGGTCTGTGCCCGGGCCATGTTTTCAGTTACCACCTCCATGAGTGATTCCATTTTGTCCCT
This sequence comes from Hyperolius riggenbachi, assembly GCF_040937935.1. Lineage (NCBI taxonomy): Eukaryota > Metazoa > Chordata > Amphibia > Anura > Hyperoliidae > Hyperolius > Hyperolius riggenbachi. The sequence continues at coordinate 353,454,366 of NC_090647.1, read as the reverse complement.
GAATTTAAGGACATAATCAATCACGGACGAGTCGGTGGGGTCACCTTTTCCTTCCCACGTCTCCCGGATCAGCTTCAAGGGACCTCTGACATTCCTTCCGTACAGGAGTTCAAAGGGTGAGAACCCTGTGGACTCCTGTGGCACCTCTCGGTACGCAAATAACAGGTGAGGCAAATATCGCTCCCAGTCCCCCCCTTGCGACTCGACGAACGTTGAAAGCATCTGCTTCAGCGTCCCGTTGAATCGCTCGCAGAGGCCGTTGGTCTGCGGATGGTAGGGGCTGGAGACGATGTGCGTCATCTGGATTTTCGTACAGAGGGCCCCCATAAGGTCAGACATGAATTGTGGTCCCTGGTCTGAGAGCATCTCAGCAGGGAAGCCTACTCGTGAAAAAATGCCGAGTAGCGCATCTGCCACTTTGTCTGCCCTTAGGGAGGAGAGTGCGGCAGCCTCTGGGTAGCGGGTGGCATAATCCACCACCGTCAAGATGTATTTTTTCCCAGAGCTGCTTGGAATGGGCAGGGGTCCTATTATGTCAACTGCCACCCTCTGGAAGGGTTCACCAATGACTGGCAGCGGACAAAGAGGAGCCCTGCAGGTTCTTCCCTTCTTAACCTTCTGGCACACCGCACATGACCGGCAATAATTAGTCACATCTGACCGAACTCCAGGCCAGTAGAAATGCCGTTGAATGCGATCAAATGTTTTGTGGATCCCTAAGTGTCCTGCCAGGGGAATGTCATGTGCAGCTTTCAGCACATGCCCTCGGTAGGCCCTTGGTACCACAAGCCACTTGGCATCCAGGCCTGTCTCCTCTGTGGTGGGCTGTATCGGTTCACTATACAGCTTCCCACCTTCCCAGTACACTTTAAAACTGGCACCGTCTGCGAGTGGCTCAGAGGTCTGCCTTCTGAGCGACTCCAGACTGGGATCGTCCCTCAGTGCCTGAACAAAACCGTTAGTCTCAGCCAGCTGGCCTGTGGTATAGGTGACCAGCTGTTGAGGGGTGCTATCCCTGGGGTTGGAGCAAGGAGGGGGGGCTGCAGCGCCTCCTGCTTGCTCCGAGCTCAGGCGCTTAGCAGTGCTGCTGCGAGTCACTGCTAACACAGGTATAACATCAATATCACCATCATTGTCATCATTTACATTAGTTACACATATATTGAGAGCATCATTGTCAAGTTCTGTAGTAGAAAAGCCAGGATTGGATGGCTGTACACTCAAACCCAGTACCTCTGTAGAAGGTACTACCACATCCCCTCCCCTCTCCTGTTCAGTCCCAAGGGTGCACAGTACTTGAGGGTTGGCAGGGGTTTCCTGTTGGCTGGCGGCAGGCTCATAATACGACACTAACCTGCCCAGGTCAGTTCCCAGCAACACGGGAACAGGGATATTATCCCAGATGCCGACTACTTTCTCTTGGGGGCCTACACCCCAATCAATCTCCACACGAGCCTGGGCAATGTGGGAAAGGGTGCCCCCCACTCCTGTGAGGGTGAGGTGCTTATCAGGGATAATGTCCTTTTCCGCAACAAGGTGGGAACGAATCAAGGTGATGTCGGCGCCGGTATCTCGGAGGCCAGTGACAATCTGGTCGTTCACCCGTACAAGCTGATGGTTATCGGAGCTGCGATGGGTGCCCTCCTGGCCAACAACCAGAGCCGATGGGGAGGAAAAGGGGTTGCTAGGCAGCCTCTGACTGGGCCCTGGCGCTGTCATCTTTGCCTTTGGACAGGCGGACTTGAGGTGTCCTCGATCCCCACACTGGTAGCACTTGGGAACATAGGTCGCATCTGACGAATGAGCAGCAGGTGTAGCCCCCGGCCTCTGTGGCCGTGGGACCCGGTTCCCACGGTTCGCAGGGGGAGGAGAGCTGGGTTGCATAGGTCTCCCCCCTCTCCAGCTCGGGACTGGAGGTTTGCGGCTGTCCGGCACACGGGTGGCCACAAAAGTGTCTGCAAGTTCTGCGGCAGCTTTGGCGGATTCAGGCTTCCGCTCCAAGACAAACTGCCGAACATCTGGAGTGCAGCAGTTCAGCAACTGCTCCTGTACGATGAGGTCCTCCAGACCTTGGTGAGAGTCTTTTTTGAGGCCCCACGACCACTGCCGGAACACGGTCAGCAGGCGACTCTCCAGGTCGGTGTAAGAGTCGGTTTGGCCTTTCTGCAGGGAGCGAAACTTTTTGCGATAGACCTCTGGGGTCAGCTGGTATTTGGCGATAATTGCAGCTTTTATCGCCTCATAGTCATTGTCCTTGTCAGCGGGTAAGTCCACAAACGCCTCAAGCGCTTTGTCCCGCAAGTTGGGTGTCAGATATCTCGCCCACTGCTCCTGGGGCAGATGATGCTGACGACAAGTCTTTTCAAATGAGTGTAAATAAGTGTCCCGGTCAGTTCCCTTCTCCATTTCTGGGAACTTAAATTTGGGAGTCCCAAATGGGCCTGCTGTGGGCCGGGGTTCCAGAGCACTTTGCGAGGGATTTTGGCCTTGCGCTCGCAGTTTGGCCATTTCAAGGTCATGTCTGCGTGCGGCTTCTCTCTCCTCTCTTTCCGCTACTTGCTCAGCCCGCCACCGGCGTTCTGAAGATTCCCGTTCAGCCTGCTCCCGGCGTTCTGAGGCTTCCCGTTCCGCCTGGCGTTCTGCGCGGTCAGCATTTTCTCTGACAATCTGCATGTACAGCTCAGGATTTGTCTCCAACAGCCTTTGTAATCCAGGTTGCATTCCAGCATCAGGAACACAGAACAGGTTGGCATGGGCGGGCTCCTGCCGGCCACCATGCTCCTCAGCAGTTACAGCGACCGGTTCAGACGCGGTCCCGTTTTCCTCTGGGTCTGGAAGTGGGTTGCTTTGCTCCAACCGCTCACTTTCCTCTGCCCCAGTTACAGCACCGTCTGAACCAGGAGTGTGCTCTCCCAGCATCTGCTCCGGCTGGGTATTCAGTCGCAACAAGTCCTCAATCAATTGCGCTTTCTTTTTTCTATAAGTCACAATGCCTTTTTCTTCACACAAGTTCACTAGGTCTGCCACTGCCATTTTCTTGTATCTTGCTGCAGCCATTTTTGCCAAATAAAAGATAGGATAGGAAAAGAGATTGGGGGGGAACTCTGTGCTACACGTTTAGTCTATATAAATGGTAATGCACCGGTTATCAACCACAGATTTTTGATCTGTTCTGGCAGGTTAATCAAATAACGTTGCCGTTGATGTTCTGAACATACACAAATCCCAAAAAGCTGCCAAACAAATGTCACAGACCGCGAGCCGGTCTGCGGGTGGGGTAAATCGATCAGCGTCAGAAATCCTCTTACACGGTCATTTGTTCATCACGAAGGGTAACCCGCATTCGCAATTTGATGAACTGACTCGCGAAGGGAGCGTTCTGATACCAACCGAATCACTCCACACACATATACAATTCAAAGATCTGCCACCAAGCGAGTTACACAGCCCGCTACTGTAATTTTACTAGGACTTCAAGAACACTTTAGTAACCCCTAGCAGTATGCAAGAATCTGGGCCAGATCGTTATGTCTGGGCCGGGTTCTCGCATACGGGTTATAAATGTATACTTCTATTAAACACAGGGTAGCGAGTTCAGGAGAATAGGTACGATTGTGTATGTTCAGCAACAGGTCATAACCGCTAAACGATTTTTAAACGTTTAATAACACAAATGCATTACATACAGTTATATACACCTATTAACATATAAAACACAGAGCTTAAAAATAAAAGGAATAAAACAGAAAGTTCTTACTTAGTTAGCTGAGCAGTCCATTTGAAGCATGAAGAAAATAGTCCAGTTTAAACGTAGGCATTCAGCTTAAAAGTCCTTTGTACACAACATGCGCCCGGTTCTTCCGTGAGCACATGTCTGGACTTCCCTAGTCGATGTAAATTGAAGAACTGGGTGGAGTTCCTTGCAAACGCTTTTTACTGACCAGAGTTTTGGGGCGGTCACTACCTGGAAAATAGGTGTGTTTGAGGCAGGGTTACCTCCTGGCAGTCAGGTTACCACCCCCAGACTTGGAGCAAGGAATGTACCAATTATTAATAATTTGTGTAATTCCGCCCCAGATGGGTGCAACGCAAATCCGAGACCATATTCATAAGCAGCATGCGACTCTGTATTAAATGAAACTATACACGCCAAGTCTGTCGCACTCGCTCTACGCAGGCCGGATAAAGTGGTCTCTCTATTGATTCCTGATAGCCAGAAAATTATAAATCATGTGAGTGATAGAACTGATTTCTGGGTATCAGGAAATGTGTTTGTTGTCTTTCTGTGCCAAACCCATCTTGAATTATTAATAAAGTAAAGGTTCTCATTGTGTGAAGCTATGAGCTTGGAGGGAAATGTGAGTCTCAACCAGTTTGAGCTGGTTTGGTGGAACATGAGCTATGTGACCAAATGTCTGCTGTCCAGGTGGTCTGGCCACGTGTGAATTCTTTCCTGACCTGAACAGGATGTGGGGGGAAGGTTACTGTTCTCAGTAAGAGAGAGGGAAATTGACATCTATTGTGCATTTACCCAAGACTGACAGGGACTGCGCACGACTATTGCGAAAATCGTTGGCGTTTACACGCACGACTTTCGCAATATCCGTCACACCAGGTATCACCTAATATATTGGCTGCAAATTAACTACTGTATATACTCGACTATAAGTCTAGAAATTTAGGTCGAACTTACTAAATAAAAGTATAGGGGTCGACTAATACACAAGTCACTGGCAACACTGAGCACACTGAGTAATGTGTGTATTATTAGTGACATTCCCATTTGCAGCAATTTACCCAGTGCTAAGTGACACTTTCTTGATAAAGGAAATGCCAAGAAAGCACAGGTTTGAAAGTCCTGGCCACAGCAATTAACAAGGAAAGGGGCAGGAGGGGGGGGGGGGGGGGAATACTGGGCTGCAGGAAGGGGGTGAATAATAGCAGAACTTGGGGGTCTGGAGGAATTACTGGCTGCACTTATGGGCCAGGAGGGGTTAATGGCTGTGATACTGTATGCAGTGCAGTCATTAACCCCTCCTGATACCCAAGTGCACCTGATAATTCTTCCTGGTCTATAAATGCAGTCATTAACTTTGCTGGGTAGTCTTATACTTGAGTCAATAAAAAAATCCCAGCTTAAGAGGGTCAAATATTGAAGTCAACTTACATACGAGGTTGACTTATATTTGAGGATATACGGTAATTAAAATGGCACAACAAATGCATATTGCATCAGCTTGCCAAAATGTGCAGGGTCTAACTAACCAACTCACTGCTATGCCCTGCAGGAGTTGGCCCACGCAAAATGCTTTGCATCTAAACAGGGACAGCGCGTGTAGGCCTCCCATGCCCCTAAGAAATGGGGGCAGTGCTGTCAGCACCCTGAGCACTGCCACTACTCAGGAGTGGGTCACTAATGTTGGCAATACTTTTTTCCCTACTTTTTGGTACCTTTTCAATTTCAGAGTGCAAAAGTTATTTTAAATAGAAGATGAATCTCCTAAAAGAAAAAATAGATTGGATCAGACCCACAGTGTGGACCCTGCCTTAAAGAATACCAGAGCTCAAACATATTGTAAAAACAGGGGGAGCAGGCATGTATATGAAGCAGTCCTCATGCCCACAGCTGCCACCGTTCTCTTCCGTCTCCCTCCTTTAGCTCACAAAAGCTACTTTCTGGTTGGAAGGGTCTGGCATTAGTGAGCATGCATTGGCCCAGCATAGACATGGACATGACTCCAGGCACATGCACAGAGCACTCTCGGACGTGGGATCAAGGATACGCGCAACCGGACCAAAGCCTGCGCACTAATGCATGACCAGGGCAACCAGGAAGTAGCTGTGGGAGGCATTTGCGAGGAAAATAAGGGGGACAGAGGACAGGGGGAAGCGGTGGGCATAAGGACTGCTTCATACATATGCCTGCTCCCCCCTTTTTTACAATATGTTTGAGCTCTGGTATCCTTTAACCTCCCTGGTGTTATAATTATTTCCAGATTTAGGGTCTAAAAGCTGTAGAATTTTTTCACAAGCTTCTAGACTCAAAAAACAAGAAAAAAAAAACCATACCACTGAGAGATCTGCAGCAGCTCCTGCATATAACTCACTCAGGCATGCGATTACCGCTCTGAGCTGTGGATTTCGGTCCTGAGCCTGACTCGGGATTATTGCTAAGGTGGATAAATGGAAGCTGAAGTTAGAGGAATATGAAAGCTGCTATCTTCATTCTCTTATAAACAATGCCAGTTGCCTGACTCCTGTGCTGATTCTCTGGCACACAATGAGCGTGCAGATCAGATGCTTTGACTCTTATCTGTCTCCTCTGTCTGATTGCTTGTTCCAGGTGTGTGACAAAAACAACAAAAGCCTGAGGCTGGTTTCACACTGTAAATCAAATTCAGCTGTGGTGCGGTGTGTCGTGCCCGCCACACAGCACGAAACAGGCCTTAAGGGAACACCGCTTTAGTACACAGTGTTCCCTGTCTTGTCACTCACCAGCAGGAAGTGACGCGTCACTTCCTGCTTCGGGTATGTGAAAGTGTATTGTAAAGATACACTTCTGCGCATGTGCGCCGTCGCAATGCCGTTGTTTTTAAAAAACCTGCATCTCCATAGAGTAACATGATTTGCAAGCCACCACAGATCATCGCAGGTCGCTGCGGGTCCCGCACGGTAATGTAGTTCTGTGGTAGCGTTAGATTTGGCGCAGCGTACCGCAACATGGGAAGTATGAATTTCCCCATAGGGTTACATTAAGCTGCAGTAGCCGTGCGTCAATTTGACGCACCTGTGCCAGTGTGAAAGGGCCCTCAAGCTCAACATGACAGCCAGGAAACTGACATAGTTTATAAGGGAATGACTATGGCAGCCACCGTATGCCTTTCACTTCAGGTTCCCTTTAACCACTTGAGGACCCACCCTTTACCCCCCCTTAAGGACCAGCGCTGTTATTTGTGATCTGTGCTGGGTGGGCTCTACAGCTCCCAGCACAGATCAGGGTGCATCCAGAGCGATCAGATCGCCCCCCTTTTTTCCCCACTATGGGGATGATGTGCTGGGGGGGTCTGATCGCTCCTGCCTGCCGGTGTTGCGGGGGGGGCACCTCAAAGCCCCCCTCCGCGGCGAAATCCCCCCCCCTCCCTCTCCTACCTGGCCCCCCTGGTGTTCCGGGCTGCACAGGACGCTATCCGTCCTGTGCAGCCAGTGACAGGACGTCCCCTGTCACATGGCGGCGATCCCCGGCCGCTGATTGGCCGGGGATCGCCGATCTGCCTTACGGCGCTGCTGCGCAGCAGCGCCATACAATGTAAACAAAGCGGATTATTTCCGCTTGTGTTTACATTTAGCCTGCGAGCCGCCATCGGCGGCCCGCAGGCTATTCACGGAGCCCCCCGCCGTGAATTGACAGGAAGCAGCCGCTCGCGCGAGCGGCTGCTTCCTGATTAATCAGCCTGCAGCTGGCGACGCAATACTGCGTCGCTGGTCCTGCAGCTGCCACTTTGCCGACGCGCGGTATGAGTGCGCGGTCGGCAAGTGGTTAAGGGAAGTTTTTTATTCTAGAGAAACCAGTTAATTAACCGGAGCAAGCACATCTGACAGCATTACGGTACGGGAACTGGCCGGGACTGAGTTAGTGCGGAGAATCCAAAAGAACGCCGTCGCACGGACAAGCGAGACTCGCTAAGGGGGCGGACGTTCACCCTAAAGATACCGAGACACGCTTGTTACAAGCCCTGGGCTGTGTTAGTGTAATGCCGGGCATACACGGCACGTTTTATGCGCCGGATCGAGCCAGCGGCTCGATGCCGGCGCATCCTCGCTCGTCCGCACGTGCGAGCGGATCAATTGCCGCTCGTACCCGCAGGAGCTGCTAATTAGCCGCTCGTTTCTGCCCATTTTTCTCCCTGCCGGTATCGAGAGCACTATCGATCCGGCGGGGTATCGGACAGGTTGGGTCTTATCAATCGAGCCTGATGGCTCGATTGATACGCCTACCTCCTGTCCGTGTATGCCCAGCATAACTTTAATCGCAGGCAGAGGCTTATATGTTAAATGCATACTGTGCCATGCAGTGGCGTAGCTATGGAGCTTTGGGCCCAGATGCAAGTTTTACATTGGGGGCCCCCAAGCATTCTATTCATAACATTTGATACGGCGCACCAAAACCTGCCAAGGACAATCACAGTGTCAAAGGTACAAGAAGTGGATAGGAAACAGTTTGTTAATGATTACTACTATTCGAAGCATCTATGGAAATAATTATTACTAGCACAGGACCAATAAAGAGCTAATACTGTGGTTGAGGGAGGGGCCCTCTGACCCAAGGGCCCCAATACGGTCGCTACCTCTGCACCCCCTATTGCTACGCCACTAGTGCCATGATGTTTTTATAGTCTTATACTTTCTGGATGGAATAAAACGTTATTATGAAAAGCTGGCCGCCGTGCCTGTTTGATGAGAAGAGTGTGTGATCAAATGCGCATACCCTACCAATTCTCTGTGGGGGAGAGGATCTGGTGAGCAGTTTTATTGCACAGACGGGGGAGTGTGGTCATGCACTGGTCACCAAGTGTGGTTGTTCACAGCACAGGGGGACACTTTGGAAGCTCTGAATAATCTAGTATAACGCTATGTGGAGTTGCATCTTGTTATAGGTTGCATAGATTGGAGAGTTCAGCAGAAAAACTTTGACTTTACAGTTAATTAACCTGTCTGAAATAAATCCTCACAAACATTAGAAAAACATACAAATTCCATTCAGGTAGTGTCCTGATCGAAATATGAACTCTTGCAAGACAAGCGTACAAGCTGGATTGTTATTTTTTATTATCAAATCACTATTAACTTTTTATGCCTACTGTAGGCAAAACTCATAGACATCATAGTTTAGTGGAGATTTCCTGCATTCGCACTTCCAGATACAGGAAGGTTTTTTTTTTGTTTTTTTAAAAATAAAAACGAGTTTATCTGCTCTTAACTGATAACAGCAAACACAGCTTCACTAGACGGCTCTGCACTGTACACATCGCCCTGGAAATCACCCGCGCCACATCTCTCGTGACACTTTACTGCTTTACAAGGAAACTAAAAACTGTGGTATTTCTTAGATTCTGACAACGGTATGGACACTTCACAAGTGCTCAATCAACAGGAAAACCTGACAGTGTATAATGTCATGTGCATATGGGAATTCACAGCTGCCAGTTATGATGACTCACACAAAGCGAAACTGTACTCTGAAACATGAAATATCGGGATACAGCAGAGAATCCACTTGTTACTTGCCTGATCAGCACTGCATCCTTAGCGCTGTCAGATACTACAGATACTATTACCGTAACCACGGAGCAGCGCGGGTGGTGCATTAGGATGCGCCCACATCCGTGACTGCTGCAGATTTAGGTAAGATACTTTTAATCATGCATCAGATTATAAATTGGATCCTATTTGTCCACATTCCTGGTGTCTCCTTCCGTAACAACACACCCCCCGTTACTATGTCACTCCACTGCTGGATTATCATTTTCCACATATCACATCCCCCAGTGGTGTCACCCCACTGGATTATCACCTCTCACATACCACCTCCCCCCAGTGGTGTCACTCCACTGGATTATCACCTCTAACATACCACATCCCCCAGTGGTGTCACCTACTATGTGACTCCACTGGATTATCACCTCTCACATACCACATCCCCCAGTGGTGTCACCCCACTGGATTATCACCTCTCACATACCACATCCCCCCAGTGGTGTCACCCCACTGGATTATCACCTCTCACATACCACATCCCCCCAGTGGTGTCGCCCCACTGGATTATCACCTCTCACATACCACATCCCCCCAGTGGTGTCACCCCACTGGATTATCACCTCTAACATACCACATCCCCCCAATGGTGTCAGCCCACTGGATTATCACCTTTCACATCCCCCAGTGGTGTCACCCCACTGGATTATCACCTCTAACATACCACATCCCCCCAGTGGTGTCACCCCACTGGATTATCACCTCCCACATCCCCCCAGTGGTGTCACCCCACTGGATTATCACCTCTCACATACCACATCCCCCCAGTGGTGTCACCCCACTGGATTATCACCTCTAACATACCACATCCCCCCAGTGGTGTCAGACCACTGGATTATCACCTCCCACATCCCCCCAGTGGTGTCACCCCACTGGATTATCACCTCTAACATACCACATCCCCCCAGTGGTGTCACCTACTATGTGACCCCACTGGATTATCACCTCTCACATACCACATCCCCCAGTGGTGTCACCCCCACTGGATTATCACCTCCCACATCCCCCAGTGGTGTCACCCCACTGGATTATCACCTCCCACATCCCCCAGTGGTGTCACCCCACTGGATTATCACCTCTAACATACCACATCCCCCCAGTGGTGTCACCCCACTGGATTATCACCTCTCACATACCACATCCCCCCAGTGGTGTCACCCCACTGGATTATCACCTCTCACATACCACATCCCCCAGTGGTGTCACCCCACTGGATTATCACCTCTAACATACCACATCCCCCCAGTGGTGTCACCCCAGATTATAAATTGGATCCTATTTGTCCACATTCCTGGTGTCTCCTTCCGCACAACACACCCCCCGTTACTATGTCACTCCACTGCTGGATTATCATTTTCCACATATCACATCCCCCAGTGGTGTCACCCCACTGGATTATCACCTCTCACATACCACCTCCCCCCAGTGGTGTCACTCCACTGGATTATCACCTCTAACATACCACATCCCCCAGTGGTGTCACCTACTATGTGACTCCACTGGATTATCACCTCTCACATACCACATCCCCCAGTGGTGTCACCCCACTGGATTATCACCTCTCACATACCACATCCCCCCAGTGGTGTCGCCCCACTGGATTATCACCTCTCACATACCACATCCCCCCAGTGGTGTCACCCCACTGGATTATCACCTCTAACATACCACATCCCCCCAATGGTGTCAGCCCACTGGATTATCACCTTTCACATCCCCCAGTGGTGTCACCCCACTGGATTATCACCTCTAACATACCACATCCCCCCAGTGGTGTCACCCCACTGGATTATCACCTCCCACATCCCCCCAGTGGTGTCACCCCACTGGATTATCACCTCTCACATACCACATCCCCCCAGTGGTGTCACCCCACTGGATTATCACCTCTAACATACCACATCCCCCCAGTGGTGTCAGACCACTGGATTATCACCTCCCACATCCCCCCAGTGGTGTCACCCCACTGGATTATCACCTCTAACATACCACATCCCCCCAGTGGTGTCACCTACTATGTGACCCCACTGGATTATCACCTCTCACATACCACATCCCCCAGTGGTGTCACCCCCACTGGATTATCACCTCCCACATCCCCCAGTGGTGTCACCCCACTGGATTATCACCTCCCACATCCCCCAGTGGTGTCACCCCACTGGATTATCACCTCCCACATCCCCCCAGTGGTGTCACCCCACTGGATTATCACCTCTCACATACCACATCCCCCCAGTGGTGTCACCCCACTGGATTATCACCTCTAACATACCACATCCCCCCAGTGGTGTCACCCCACTGGAATATCACCTCCCACATCCCCCAGTGGTGTCACCCCACTGGATTATCACCTCCCACATCCCCCAGTGGTGTCACCCCACTGGATTATCACCTCTAACATACCACATCCCCCCAGTGGTGTCACCCCACTGGATTATCACCTCTCACATACCACATCCCCCCAGTGGTGTCACCCCACTGGATTATCACCTCTCACATACCACATCCCCCAGTGGTGTCACCCCACTGGATTATCACCTCTAACATACCACATCCCCCCAGTGGTGTCACCCCACTGGATTATCACCTCCCACATCCCCCAGTGGTGTCACCCCACTGGATTATCACCTCCCACATCCCCCAGTGGTGTCACCCCACTGGATTATCACCTCTCACATACCACATCCCCCCAGTGGTGTCACCACACTGGATTATCACCTCCCACATACCACCTCCCCCCAGTGGTGTCCCCCGACTGGATTATCACCTCTAACATACCACATTCCCCAGTGGTGTCACCCCACTGGATTATCACCTCTCACATACCACATCCCCCCAGTGGTGTCACCACACTGGAATATCACCTCCCACATCCCCCCAGTGGTGTCACCACACTGAATTATCACCTCCCACATACCATCTCCCCCCAGTGTTGTCCCCCGACTGGATTATCACCTCTAACATACCACATCCCCCAGTGGTGTCACCTACTATGTCACCCCACTGGATTATCACCTCTCACATTCCCCCAGTGGTGTCACCCCACTGGATTATCACCTCCCACATCCCCCCAGTGGTGTCACCCCACTGGATTATCACCTCTCACATACCACATCCCCCCAGGTGGTGTCACCCCACTGGATTATCACCTCTAACATACCACATCCCCCCAGTGGTGTCACCCCACTGGATTATCACCTCCCACATCCCCCAGTGGTGTCACCCCACTGGATTATCACCTCCCACATCCCCAGTGGTGTCACCCCACTGGATTATCACCTCTAACATACCACATCCCCCCAGTGGTGTCACCCCACTGGATTATCACCTCCCACATCCCCCAGTGGTGTCACCCCACTGGATTATCACCTCCCACGTCCCCCAGTGGTGTCACCCCACTGGATTATCACCTCCCACATACCACCTCCCCCCAGTGGTGTCCCCCGACTGGATTATCACCTCTAACATACCACATCCCCCCAGTGGTGTCACCCCACTGGATTATCACCTCTCACATACCACATCCCCCCAGTGGTGTCACCACACTGGAATATCACCTCCCACATACCACATCCCCCCAGTGGTGTCACCACACTGGATTATCACCTCCCACATACCACCTCCCCCCAGTGGTGTCCCCCGACTGGATTATCACCTCTAACATACCACATCCCCCAGTGGTGTCACCTACTATGTCACCCCACTGGATTATCACCTCTCACATCCCCCCAGTGGTGTCACCCCACTGGATTATCACCTCCCACATCCCCCAGTGGTGTCACCCCACTGGATTATCACCTCCCACATCCCCAAGTGGTGTCACCCGACTGGATTATCACCTCTAACATACCACATCCCCCAGTGGTGTCACCTACTATGTCACCCCACTGGATTATCACCTCCCAAATCCCCCAGTGGTGTCACCCCACTGGATTATCACCTCCCACATACCACATCCCCCAGTGGTGTCACCCGACTGGATTATCACCTCTCACATGCCACATCCCCCAAGTGGTGTTACTTACTATGTCACCCCACTGGATTATCACCCCTCACATGCCACATCCCTGCAGTGATGTCACCTACATTGCCCCCCCCCCCCCACTGGATTATCACCTCTCACATACCACATCCCCCAGCGGTGTCACCTACTATGTCACCCCACTGGATTATCACCTCCCACATATCACATCCCCCCAGTGGTGTCACCTACTATGTCACCCCACTGAATGATCACCTCCCCAATTACCACTTCCTTTCCCATTGATCACTCCATCTGATCCATTACGACTATCATTCTTACCTACAAACACATGTACCACATTCACCATTTTCCCTACCTATTCACTCACTCTTCAATTATATCGTGCAACTTTCTCCACTTACCCAATTTTTTAATCAAATGGATATAACAACCACAATGGATCATCCTTATAACCCAACACAACCCAAACTGTGTCTGTACAACACTTCATACCTTAACCACTTGAGGACCGGCATCTGAACCCCCCTTAAAGACCAGAGCAGTTTGAACATTTTATAGGTTCCCAGTTTAGATAGCCAGGCATCGGCATCCCTGGTATAGATAGCTAGGCATGGGTGTCCCCAGTATAGATAGGTGTCCCCAGTATAGGCAGTGGGCATTACTCACATTCCCAGCTCCAGTGATGAGCAGCTCTCCCCGCCATTCAACCTCGCACTGCCGATAAGTTCTGGGTCCCGGCTTGATGACGTCATCAAGCTAGGACTCGACACTAGAGGCAGTGCGAGGCTGGATGCCAGGCAGAGCGGAGGGGAATCGCCAATCGCCAGTGGAACCAGGGCCGGATTTGTACTTTCCAGTGCCCTAGGCCTGCTGTCTCCAAGCGCCCCCCTCCCCTCCCCCCCCCCAAAAAAAAATATATCTTGTCCATCACTCTGACTAGCGATCATTGGTTTGAATAGGCTCATTTCAGTTGTGCTGCTCTGCCCCCCATTCAACAAATAATTCCTGTAATTTGCGCTCCAGTCCGAATGTGCACAGCGGCCGGTAGTGTTCTGGGCATGCATACTTGAGAAATGATGCTGATGTATGACCGGTACTTGTCAAGAATGCGTAACACTTTACCGGCCATGGGCAGGAGCGAGAAATTCCAGGGAGCCAGAGCATGTGTTGCTTCTTTGTCTTCTGTGCGACTGGCTGCAGTCAGAGCCACATACAGGTGACAGGGAGCGCGAGTGGCCAGAGCATGCGCTGCTTCTTTGTCCTCTGTGCAACTGGCTGCAGTCAGAGCCACAGACAGGTGACAGGGAGCGCGAGGGGCCAGAGCATGCGCTGCTTCTTTGTCCTCTGTGAGACTGGCTGCAGTCAGAGCCACAAACAGGTGGCAGGGAGCGCGAGTGGCCAGAGCATGTGCTGCTTCTTTATCCTCTGTGCGACTGGCTGCAGTCAGAGCCACAGACAGGTGACAGGGAGCGCGAGTGGCCAGAGCATGTGCTGCTTCTTTGTCCTCTGTAAGACTGGCTGCAGTCAGAGCCACAAACAGGTGGCAGGGCAGTGCAATGGAGAGAAGCCCATCCAAAACAGAGAACAAGTAAGTAGCAAACATCCTGTCAGGACCCACTTTGGATGTTCTGTTGTAATTAGAGTGGGCCTGAACTCAGAACTTCCTCTCTGCTCTAAAAGATATGCAACAACATAACATTTAAATAAAAACATTTCTTTGTTACAGCTGATACAAATCCTGCAATAAATCTGCAGTGTGTCTACTTCCTGCTTTTATGGAAGCAGACATATTTTTAACATCCTGTGCTTTCAAATGAGCTTAGATGTTGTGGCAGTCAGGTGACACTCACAGTGTAGAGATGAAATTACAACTTGTGACACAGAGGAGGGGGAATAAGACAGGCTCTCGAAATACATACAAGGTACAGTTCTCTGTTTTCCTTCTGTCCTGTGCAAGAGTTCAGCTTTAAAGCATCTGAATGACATTTATTTATATTTGCTGAAAAATCTATGCATCTCTTTTGAATGCTGAATGTACATATGGTGGTGTGCTCTAACATATTGACAGTATACGGGGAACAAAGTCTGAAGAAGGCTTATTAGCAGAAAGATGACTCTTTTTCTTTTAAGCCAATAAATGGTATTACCCTGATTCAAAACTCTCTGCTTTCTCTGATGGCTAAGAAGGTACAATGCTTTACTGTTACAGGAAAGTAGAAGAATACCAAACCATACACACTAACATAAAGGTAGTAACAGTTCAGGTGCAGTGCTGCTCGGATACCCCTTTTCAAAATCCGGATTGAATTCGGATCCGGATACTCAGATATCTGATCCGAATCGGATATCCGAGTTTGAAATTTTGGAACCCGAATCGGATATCCGAACCCAGTATCCCAGATATCCGCCCAGATTCGGATATCTGGGTAGAAAGTGGGTTTTAAATTGCCTTTAAAGTGTTTTTTAGGGTAAATGAGGCATGTAGCATCATGTTTTTTTAATGATGTGGGGACTTTAAATCCCCCCTCAAAAAAAAAAATTCTCTCTCTCAGATGGGAAATCCGAGTTTGCTTGAATAGTGCTATTCAGATTTTAAAAAATATCCGAATTGCTATTCAAAGTTCGGATAGTGGAAAAAGTTCGGATTATCTGGGTAGTTCGGATACCCGAATATTGGATGAGCACCACTGCTCAGGTGTCCTTTAAAATGACAGTTTAGCAATGAAAGGGAAGAAAACAGCATTTTTATTATTGCAGGTCTCATAGATGGTAGGAGCTGGAAGACAGAAAATGAGTCAGGAAAGAGTTAACTAAGGAAGAAGAGACCACTGCTAGCTAAGAAAAACAGTCATAAATTAGGTGATACATTAATTAACAACTGCTGGGGTCAGTGTCAAAGTTGTAAAAGAAACTAGCAGAGCTCAGTGATGTTTGTGAATGCCTGCATTAAAACTCAGCGGAACTTAGTTCTATCTGCTTTGTAATGTAAATCCCTTTTATTTCTCACATCCACTTGTATGTCCATCATCAGAAGAATGATTGTTATAACACATCAAGAAGTGAGAGAGAGAGAAGCAGGGTTTGGGGAACTCTGGAATTCAGCTATTAGTGCAGAGCAGGGGGCTGGCTGGCTGCGCTGCGGGACCAGAAGAGATGATTTACTTTGACATATGACCTCTTCTCTCTCCAAGTCATGCCGTCCTTCTTATCTTATCTAATTTTATCGCCCTAGGCCGTGGCCTTTCTGGCCTTTCCAGAAATCCGGCCCTGAGTGGAACGCCAAGAGAGGTGAGTCCTGGTCCTTTTCCTTCCTTCTGTCTCGCCATGGCTCCTGATCAGTGAGGGGAGATGTCAACTGTCACATGACAGCTAAATCTCATCTTGGGTGAGTGCGTTTGCATCGGGAGCGGCAGGACTTCAAGGACGTTACAGTTACATCCTGTCACCAGCAGGCAGCCACACAGACAAAGTAACCGAAACGTCCTTGGTACCAAAGGGGTTGATATACAAATTTAACTAAACACCAGCGTTTTTTAGTTCAATATCTACTAATACTCTTTTTTTTTATCAGAATAACTTCATTGGTGTATGAATTTTTATTATATAGATTTTTAATTCCTCAGGTTGATCTTTTATTTGTATTTATTTGTATTTTTTGGTCTGTTGTATCAAATGTGAATTAGGATCCAATAGAACTCATATGGATCATATATTGCCCCACAGTGAGTATAATTATCGACTATGGACTAACATGGCGGCTTCTATGATTGAATATAATTGTTGTGTATATACCGGGGTTCTTCAGAAAAGCTATGTGTTCTTTTTATGTGACATAATTTTTATTATCAGTATTTGTTATTATCAGTATATTAATGTTATATTATGGAGGGTATAAGCACAATGTTACCTAAGTCTTGTTTTAGTGGGCTCTTAGAACATATTTTTATCTGTTTCTGTCATAGGCACTTTGTTATTGACCTGAGGAAGCGGGCCAGTTCCCTGTGAAACACGTTGAATTTTTTTGTGCATCATTAAATTATTTTGATCCATATGGTTTGTTCATTGATGGAGGTAAGATCATATTACTTCTATACTCTATGGTTAAAAGTTTGTTATAGTCTGGGTGCCTCCTACAAGTTTCTCTTAGCTATGATCAGCACTGTGCTTCTGGTTATGCCTCCACTTACTGGTTTGCAGAAGATCATGATGTTGTGCATAGGGGTAAAATAGAACAGTTTCTGTTTACTTTTCACAAAGGCTGCTAATCTGAAATGGAAACTGACATTCTCTATTCTTTTAATCATCTAAGTCTGTTACTGGGAAGTCACAGGGAAGTAAGCTGTTAACAGCAAAACAGTGGCGTAGCAATAGGGGTTGCAGAGGTTGCAACCGTGCCGGGGCTCCTAGCCCAGAGCTCCGCCCCGCCTTCAGTCTTCAGTCTGTTAGATGGCGAAACCGCCGTCTTTACATATAGTACAGTGCTGCGATCAGCAGCAGCGCTGTACTGAGGACTGCCGTGCGACACGGCTGTCCCTCTGGGGGACAAGACAGCGATCGGCTCTCATAGGCAGAAGCTTATGACAGCCGATTGCCGTGATTGGCCGGCTGCGGGGAGGGAGGGAGGGAGGGGGGAAAAATAATGAAAAAAAACCTGTATTTTTTATTAAAAAATAAAGAACAATAATATTTGTTAAAAAAAAATAAACACAAGGGGGGATGATTAGACCCTACCGACAGAGAGCTCTGTTGGTGGGGGGCAAAGGGGGGGGAATCACTTGTGTGCTGTGTTGTGTGGCCCTGCAGCTTGGCCTCAAAGCTGCAGTGGCCATTTCAGCAAAAAAAGGCCTGGTCTTTAGGGGGTTTTAACACTGCAGTCCTCAAGAGGTTAATGTGGGAACTTGATACACACGTTGCAGACCCAGATTTACCACCACACAGGAGCCTGTAGGCACAGATGTCTTGGCACCCCAGACTTAGCCCTCCATGAACCTACAAACTCCTGCCGAACCGCACCACAAGTGTGCTGGCTGTCACTTCTCCCTTACTTCCCTTGCCTGTCATAGGTAGCTAGTGTATTAGGTAGTCAGGAGTACCTTCAATATTAAGTAGCTAGTGGTGCAAGTGCAACCGACAAAGCGAGATCTCATCAGTGTAATGCCAAGAGCTGGGTGAGTAACCTATCATATACGCTCTGCTTGGGGCTCTGCACGGGGAGGTAGGCACTAGGGGAGGGATTGAGCCGCCTTTCCATTATCAGGCACCTGAAGGCACGTGCCTACAGTGCTTTATGATAAATCTGGCCCTGACACAATGGGCACAAAGCTTTTTCACCTGTTTCCCTCTGTTTTCACCATATCTTGGTTACTTTTTTAAGCTCTCAAAGAGCAAAAATATAATATAATTAAGGTAAGAAAGGTAATATTATATAAGTAATAATATATAAGAAATTCCCCTTTTTATCTCTTTCTTGCTCTCAGAACCCATTTTCTGCTAGGAAAGTGTTTTATAGTTAGAATTTCTTATCAGTGAGAGCCACACTGTAGTCACTTCCTGTCTGAGTCAGGACTGAGTCAGCCACTTACATACCTGATTTTTAACTCTTTCAGGCAGAGAAAGAAAAAAAGGAACATAGCATAGTTATTTGTGTGCTAGGCACTGTACATGCACATGTCTATCTCACATATCAGCCATACTATGCCAGGGAAAAAAACACATATATAAGTAGATAAATGCTTGATCTACTTACATAACACATGTATTATACTGTTAACGTTTTGATTTCAGTGAATGTTATATAGTCAATGACGAGAATTCTGTTCCTGGTGGGGGCCATGTCTTTTGCCCACAGTTAAGGCTAACTCGTGATGTCATTTCTGCCCTTTACATTTTTTCTTGTCTCCTCCAATCGCTGAGTCGCCTCAGCCTTGCTTGTAAACACAAGTGAGTAGGGGATTAGGTTTCAGATAAGCAGCTGGCAGGGAAAAAAAGGGAAGAGGAGGAATAGATCATAGATAAAAAGAACCCCCAGCATGCAATTCTTTGGCACGACTACTAAAGGGCCAGTGCTTCTTAAGTATGTGATAACTCCAAATCATAACAGCAGAAAAAGTTTTGAAAGGTTTTGAGTGCAGGCTTAGCATCTTTATCACTTAATACACTCAGACCAGTTGCTGTTGAAATTTGATTTTTATGGTGACGATACCGCTTTAAGGAAAAAGGCAAATCACCACACAGTCCTTCAATGGGTGATCCACCACACCCTAATGACACTTGTTTCTTGTGAAAAGGACTAAAAAAAGATTGGTAACACAGTCTTGCAGTACAAAAATCTGACAACTTTATTGACACAAATCTAAAAAAGACAAAAATCTTATTATCCGTGAAAAATTATCTCCATGAACTTCATTAAAAGACTTTATTGAGACAAATGCTGTAATCTGGCCAGTAATATTCAGCCAGATTACAGCATTTGTCTCATGACAGTCTTTTAATGAAGTTCATGGAGATCATTTTTCATGGATAATAAGATTTTTGTCTATTTTTTGGATTTGTGTCAATAAAGTTGTCAAGCTTTTGTACTGCAAGACTGCGTTACCAATCTTTTTTAGCCCTTTTTCATAAGAAACAGAAGATCTATTTGGCTGCAGCAGCGTGTGAATCACACCTGAAACAAGCATGCAGCTAATCTTGTTAGATCTGACAATAATGTCAGAAACACCTGATCTGCTGCATGCTTGTTCAGGGTCTATGGCTAAAAGTATTAGAGGCCGAGGATTAGCAGGACAGCCAGGCAACTGGTATTGTTTAAAAGGAAATAAATATGGCAGCC
This sequence comes from Hyperolius riggenbachi, assembly GCF_040937935.1. NCBI lineage: Eukaryota > Metazoa > Chordata > Amphibia > Anura > Hyperoliidae > Hyperolius > Hyperolius riggenbachi. The sequence goes on along the minus strand of NC_090647.1, from coordinate 353,434,240 downwards.
TCCACATACCTCTCGCTACAGTTGCCCTTTAACTGTCCCTCAGAGGGGCTCACAATCTAGTCCCTACCATAGTCATACGTCCATGTACATATCGTGTAGTGTATGTATCATAGTCTAGGGCCAATTTAGGGGGAAGCCAATTAACTTATCTGTATGTTTTTGGGATGTGGGAGGAAAACTAAGTGCCCAGCAGAAACCTATGCAGACATGGGGAGTATATACAAACTCCGTGCTGAAAGTGCCCTTACTAGGATTTAAACCAGGTACCCAGCACCGGAAGGCAAGAGCGCTATCCACCATGCCACCGCGCTGCCATGGAAATCAGTTATTTGCTCCACAAAGCTACTTTTCAGCACTTTGAACCTAAAAGTAAGCAAATGAGAGATATCAAACTTATTTTTAAAATATGTTCTTGCTTTTTGGTGCCTTAAAAAGGAGTTATTTGATAAGGAGTGAAAATATCTCCTGGTAGAACACTCAGGGTAGGAACACACTAGGCAGAATCGCATATGCGTTTTTCACTATGTGCTATGGAAAACGTAAATGCGATTCTGCCTAGTGTGTTCCTACCCTGAGGAAAGAAAATAATTGGATAGGAGCTAAAGTATTTTCTGCATATAGGCCAAACGCCTGTATGGAACTATACATGCATGGGCAGTTTAGCTATAGGATTGATCAGAGCAGTATCTGCAGCATACACAAAACCCTATACACGCTAAGCTCTATAAGTGATCACTCATAGCATTATCTGGCAATGTGATCTTGTATAGATCACATTCCTAGTTAATTGCTGATTGCACCTAAAGCTGTGGCTCAATGTGTATGGGTGATTAGCTATGCATATACAGGTCCTTCTCAAAAAATTAGCATATTGTGATAAAGTTCATTATTTTCTGTAATGTACTGATAAACATTAGACTTTCATATATTTTAGATTCATTACACACAACTGAAGTAGTTAAAGCCTTTTATTGATGATTTTGGAATACAGCTCATGAAAACCCCAAATTCCTATCTCAAAAATTAGCATATCATGAAATAGTTCTCTAAACAAGCTATTAACCTAATCATCTGAATCAACTAATTAACTCTAAACACCTGCAAAAGATTCCTGAGTCTTTTAAAAACTCCCAGCCTGGTTCATTACTCAAAACCGCAATCATGGGTAAGACTGCCAACCTTACTGCTGTCCAGAAGGCCATCATTGACACCCTCAAGCAAGAGGGTAAGACACAGAAAGAAATTTCTGAACAAATAGGCTGTTCCCAGAGTGCTGTATCAAGGCACCTCAGTGGAAAGTCTGTGGGAAGGAAAAAGTGTGGCAAAAAACGCTGCACAACGAGAAGAGGTGACCGGACCCTGAGGAAGATTATGGAAAAGGACAGATTTCAGACCTTGGGGGACCTGCGCAAGCAGTGGACTGAGTCTGGAGTAGAAACATCCAGAGCCACCGTGTACAGGTGTGTGCAGGAAATGGGCTACAGGTGCCGCATTCCCCAGATCAAGCCACTTTTGAACCAGAAACAGCGGCAGAAGCGCCTGACCTGGGCTACAGAGAAGCAGCACTGGACTGTTGCTTAGTGGTCCAAAGTACTTTTTTCGGATGAAAGCAACTTTTGCATGTCATTCGGAAATCAAGGTGCCAGAGTCTGGAGGAAGACTGGGGAGAGGGAAATGCCAAAATGCCTGAAGTCCAGTGTCAAGTACCCACAGTCAGTGATGGTCTGGGGTGCCATGTCAGCTGCTCGTGTTGGTCCACTGTGTTTTATCAAGGGCAGGGTCAATGCAGCTAGCTATCAGGAGATTTTGGAGCACTTCATGCTTCCATCTGCTGAAAAGCTTTATGGAGATGAAGATTTCATTTTTCAGCACGACCTGGCACCTGCTCACAGTTCCAAAACCACTGGTAAATGGTTTACTGACCATGGTATTACTGTGGTCAATTGGCCTGCCAACTCTCCTGACCTGAACCCCATAGAGAATCTGTGGGATATTGTGAAGCGAAAGTTGAGAGACGCAAGACCCAACACTCTGGATGAGCTTAAGGCCGCTATCGAAGCATCCTGGGCCTCCATAACACCTGAGCAGTGCCACAGGCTGATTGCCTCCATGCCACGCCGCATTGAAGCAGTCATTTCTGCAAAAGGATTCCCAAACAAGTATTGAGTGCATAACTGAACATACAGTGGCTTGCAAAAGTATTCGGCCCCCTTGAAGTTTTCCACATTTTGTCACATTACTGCCACAAACACGAATCAATTTTATTGGAATTCCACGTGAAAGACCAATACAAAGTGGTGTACACGTGAGAAGTGGAATGAAAATCATACATTATTCCAGACATTTTTTACAAATCAATAACTGCAAAGTGGGGTGTGCGTAATTATTCAGCCCCCCGAGTCAATACTTTGTAGAACCACCTTTTGCTGCAATTACAGCTGCCAGTATTTTAGGGTATGTCTCTACCAACTTTGCACATCTAGAGACTGAAATCCTTGCCGATTCTTCTTTGCAAAACAGCTCCAGCTCAGTCAGATTAGATGGGCAGCGTTTGTGAACAGCAGTTTTCAGATCTTGCCACAGATTCTCGATTGGATTTAGATCTGGACTTTGACTGGGCCATTCTAACACATGGATATGCTTTGTTTTAAACCATTCCATTGTTGCCTTGGCTTTATGTTCAGGGTCGTTGTCCTGCTGGAAGGTGAACCTCCGCCCCAGTCTCAAGTCTTTTGCAAACTCCAAGAGGTTTTCTTCCAAGATTGCCCTGTATTTGGCTCCATCCATCTTCCTATCAACTTTGACCAGCTTCCCTGTCCCTGCTGAAGAGAAGCAATCCCAGAGCATGCTGCCACCACCATATTTGACATTCGGGATGGTGTGTTCTGAGTGATGTGCAGTGTTAGTTTTCTGACACACATAGCGTTTTGCATTTTGGCCAAAAAGTTCCATTTTGGTCTCATTCGACCAGAGCACCTTCTTCCACATGTTTGCTGTGTCCCCCACATGGCTTGTGGCAAACTGCAAACGGGACTTCTTTTGCTTTTCTGTTAACAATGGCTTTCTTCTTGTCACTGATCCATAAGAGCCAACTTTGTGCAGTGCACGACTAATAGTTGTCCTATGGACAGATTCCCCCACCTGAGCTGTAGATCTCTGCAGCTCGTAGAGAGTCACCATGGGCCTCTTGACTGCATTTCTGATTAGCGCTCTCCTTGTTCGGCCTGTGAGTTTAGGTAGATGGCCTTGTCTTGGTAGGTTTACAGTTGTGCCATACTCCTTCAATTTCTGAATTATCACTTGAACAGTGCTCCGTGGGATGTTCAAGGCTTTGGAAATCTTTTTGTAGCCTTTACATTTTTCAATAACTTTATCCCTGACCTGTCTGGTGTGTTCTTTGGACTTCATGGTGTTGTTGCTCCCAAGATTCTCTTAGACAACATCTGAGGCCATCACAGAGCAGCTGTATTTGTACTGACATTAGATTACACACAGGTGCACTCTGTTTAGTCATTAGCACTCATCAGGCAATGTCTATGGGCAACTGACTGCACTCAGACCAAAGGGAGCTGAATTATTACGCACACCCCACTTTGCAGTTATTGATTTGTAAAAAATGTTTGGAATCATGAATGACTTTTGTTCCACTTCTCACGTGTACACCACTTTGTATTGGTCTTTCACGTGAAATTCTAATAAAATTGATTCATGTTTGTGGCAGTAATATGACAAAATGTGGAAAACTTCAAGGGGGCCGAATACTTTTGCAAGCCACTGTAATTATTTGAAGGTTGACTTTTTTTGTTTTAAAAACACTATTCTTTTATTGGTCGGATGAAATATGCTAATTTTTTGAGATAGGAAATTTGGGTTTTCATGAGCTGTATGCCAAAATCATCAATATTAAAACAATAAAAGGCTTGAACTACTTCAGTTGTGTGTAATGAATCTAAAATTTATGAAAGTCTAATGTTTATCAGTACATTACAGAAAATAATGAACTTTATCACAATATGCTAATTTTTTGAGAATGACCTGTATATGTGATAGCTGTGTGATTTTGCCTTTTCAATTAAGTATTTGTTAAGCATCTTTGTACTTTTGCTATGGGTAATCTTCAATATTTGCCTTATTTAGGAGATAGATCTCTTCTGGAAACATGAACTGCAAAATGTGGCTGTTCCTTATTTTTTCTTTCTTAATTGAAACAGATATATTTGAAAACATCCATTTATCATATAGATACTTTCAATTTAATAGTATGTGCTGAATGTTGCAAGAAGCTGTTAAATTTCATGGTCAAACAATGAAAGTGTCTTATCACTGTCCTTTCACATTACACAGAATCTTCACACTGAACTTGCAAAATATATGGTGCATGATCCAGTTCACCTGACTTGACACAGAAGTGCACGAGATAGATTTACTATCTGTCAGCACTTTGTGCCACAAAGCTCTAGTTCTGCCTTTGCTTTTACGTATTGTGATAGTAAATTTGCATTAATTAGCAATGTACAAGGTTTTGTACACTACACCTCTGTATTTATTGTAGTAAGTATACTGAAAGTACCCGTTTAGTTTCCCTGTGGCCTCTCTGAGGCTAGATTCCCACTTGAGCCAGACTAACGAACAGCGAGCACTAGGGGCTCTTTCACACTGCATGCGCTTCAATCCGATTTTCAAAGCGCATGCGGGTTGCTGGTGAAAAGGGCACCGTGATACATAGTAATCACTGTGCTCTGTAGAGAGCAATCCAATCCAATTTTAACCTAATCACAAACGCAGTGCCTGATGCAAACGTAGTGCTATGCGGTTTGCAATGCGATATCCTATTTGAAAAAAAGGTCCACGGCTTTTTTTTCCTCTTTACGCCGGGCAATACAATTGCGTATGCAGATCACAACCGAAAATCATGCCGAAACTTGCACACGGCACGAACTAAAAATCACAGCCAAAAATTTTTTGGTTTGGAATAAATCTCGGGCAAAGCTTAAATACACATTGTTGCTAAATCCTAAGAATATGGGTGGACTTGCTCTGGCTTCTTACAAGAATTATTATATTGTTGGCCAAATTTATCAACTATCATACTGGTTTGTAACTGGAAGTTACTGCAACTCTGAAACTTGTGGCTGTCAGGCGGAAAGTAAGTCTGACTTTTTTTGCTTTGAACATCTTAAAGAAGTCCACAAGTTCACACCAACATCAAAACACGATTATTCAACAGGCCATTACAGTGTGGAAATGACAATCTGATTTTTTCGGGTTGAAAGATTACGAGTACTACATGCATTTGTAGCAGTACAAAGGCGGTAGCGGTAGGGGGTTTCCGTTGCATTCATAGTTTGGGATTATCGCACTTGATCAACCATATCGGTCCGAGACATTCAACCAATTTCCACCCAAAATCAGTCAAATCTTTGATTGGGCATGCTTGTAGCGGCACAGATTTTCATCCGATTTGATAATAATTATTGAAACTGTTGGTGGATCGGGCCTTCAGGTTGAGAGATGTATGGCCACTTTAATTCCCTAAGGCTCATCCCCCCCCACACACACACACACACATTTATGTCCTACCCTTCACCCCAATCTCTACTAATCCCTCAAAAATGCCCCTCTTCCATTAATTATACCCCCCTCCTTCTTTACCAGACCACCATCTCCCTCAGTCATGCAACAGATCTTTACCAACCTCCCTCCTGGCACCATGATCAAGCACAACCCCCTTCCCCCAACATCCATGCCTTGCTTACCTGCTTTTTATTGGTGGTCAGCATCACTGTCTACCCACTTCACTATAGTATGACACACTATAGGCCGCATGCATTCTCAGTATTGACAGGTGGAGAAGCCAATATGATTCGATCATAGTAAAAGAATCTGTCGGTAAAAATCGGTGCATGTATGGCCAGCTTTAGATTAGGACATTAAGACACGGCAAGCCAGCACTAGGGGGAGGGGGGGAACAAAGGTGAATGAGGTAGAGAGACTGAGAATAGCCTGAGATGGAGGAGAGAGCTTATCTGTATCACAGCCACATCACACAGTGGCCACTTGCTTGTAATATGACTCCTGTCCCTGCCAATCTCTCACAAAAGTTTCAAGCAGCCCTTCTGGAGTCTAGGGACCGTCTGCAAGCAGCCCTTCTGGAGTCTAGGGACTGTCGAAAACTTTTCAACCTAGACAATACCATATGTAGCTTTGCACATGCAGTCATTTTAACAGTGGTGAGAGACCAGATAGATTTTTTTTTGCAATGGACCCTGAAGGCAAGCCTCTGCTCTGCATCATGCTGTGTATATTTGCCAGCTTGCCCATCCTCTAATTGCTCTGTTTTGGGCATTTATTTCCCTCAGCCAGCATTGTGTTTCACATTCCCTTACACAAAAACATGAATGCACCCGGCACTGTACCAGTCCTAAATCATTAAATGAGAGGCAACCTGGGGGAAAATCTCCCCCCTGGCCAGTCCTCCCCTGCTTCTTCCTGTCCTCCAAGACTTTGAAGAACTCTGGTGATATCGCCATCGTTGATCTCACCTAAGAAGTTACAGCGCCACTCGGGAGGTGAGTGAGAGCAGGGGCTGCTGCAGGCATTCTGGTGGCATGATTGTTTTTCTGATTTTAGGGTCTAAAATGTTTTAAAAGGCCCTAAGATCCCAAAATAATCATACTGCCAGGGGGGTTAAAGAGAACCCAAGGCAGTTCCATGGAGGGCAGATGGGACACGGAGCCATGTTCTCTGCCTCATGACATGCCTCTGCGTCCCCAAACCACCGCTCTCTGACCCCCCCCCCCACCCCCCACCGCCACGGCATGGCCCCGCGAGATTAGCAACAAGATTTGTCACTATCTTGGAGGTAAACATAGGGGAAAGGATTCACGCTGTGAATGAGAGACAGTCTTTCATTCCAGCATCGTGATCCAGAGGTCACGAAAGTGAAAGTGGGCCAGTGTGGCCCACAGGAACGACGGGGAGCAGTGGTTTTTGCAGCTACGTAATCTGCTCAGTCCCCCGGGTCAGGTAGCCTACATTTTTTATTTTATTTTTGAGCCCACCTCGGGCTCTCTTTAAGCTCTTCAACATATGCATCCCTCCAAGGCTGAATGGACCAGTCTAATTCAAGCTATTGACAAAGAAGACTGGGATGCGGCATTACAAATGGCCAAACACTCATCACCTAACCTGCGTGAATGTCTCAGGCCTCGTTCACATCTAAAATTGTAAATCGCAAACGCAAGCATTTTGCGATTTTGTGCGGCAGTTTTTTTCCCCTCTCGGCACTCTACTGCGTGCTGCATTTTTGGTAAAAGCGCTTTTCTAAGCACTTTTCCAGAGCGGTTTTGTCATTCACTCCCAGGCGCAAGTCAGGAAGTGAACTCTTTGACCCGGAAAAGAATAAATACAATGTATTTATTCTTAACGTAAATGCAATCACTGCACAAAGCGATTTTGTGAGCGTTTGCGTTTTTCCTATACCTTCCATTGAGGCAAAATCGCCCCAAAAATGATACAGGCACTGGTTTGCTGAACGCACAGCACACGAACTGCACTGATATGAACCTTTTCACAGAGAATCATAGCACAAACGCCCCCCAATGTGAATGAGCCCTCACACAGATATATATCCACCAGACGTACTTGGTGCCTGCTACTGCTAGACTACATAAAATGAATGGAGAGGTTCCCAGTTCTTGCCCCAAATGCCAATCTGTAGCACCATCATTTTGCCATCTAATAATAGGAGAGCCCTCCGGTGGCTGAGTACTGGGAGCAAGTGATTGCCTTTTTGCATGATAAAATGAATTGTCCATTGTTCGGCATCTTTTGAGAGGAAAGTATACGTGGAAACACTAAGAAGTGTATGTCAGAAACAATATTCACTGTCAGTCAGGAAATTGCTTTGCAATGGCTTACCCCTACCTGTCCCAAGGATTGATGCGGCCATCTCATATAAAAACGTATATTTACCCATAGAAGCATCCTGCCAAAATTCCCTGCAGTATGGGATAAATGGCGAGATAGATAACTCCCTAACTCATGGGTGTGAATTCAAGTGGTTTTACCATGTGCTGCTTGCCTGCTTCTAGCCTTCAAGGTAATTGTTAAGAATGTATAAGTACAGTGTTATGTGACTTATGCTGGTGCTGCTGCTGCCTACTTGATGTTATCCTAGTAACCATCAATGTTGTGGTCTTCTATCCATCAAGACTTCATGTCTCTTTGCTTGACCAAACGTTATTTTGACTTCTTGGACTTGAAGGCCTCATTCACATTGTTAACTCAGAATGCCCGTGAGATCGGAATGCAATGCACACGATCTCACAGCAATCAGCGCCGCTGTGCGCTAAGCTGCTGATCCCATTCACTTCGACTTATCACCTAAATTAATTTTACCTCCTTTTATTGCCACTCAGGCCCGGTGCACACCAAAACCCGCTAGCAGATCCGCAAAATGCTAGCAGATTTTTAAACGCTTTTTTTATTTTTATGAGGCGTTTTGCTAGCTTTTTGCGGATTGCAGTGTAGCATATTTCATGTATTGTTACAGTAAAGCTGTTACTGAACAGCTTCTGTAACAAAACCGCCTGGCAAACCGCTCTGATCTGCCGTTTTTCAGAGCGGTTTGCGGTTTTCCTATACTTAACATTGAGGCAGAAACGCCTCCGCAATCCAAAAAATGCCTCACCCCGGGAGTATGTGTTTCTGCAAAACGCCTCCCGCTCTGGTGTGACCCACCCCATTGAAATACATTACCCTAGCGTATCCAAAAAACGCCTGAAAACCTGCTCGGTGTGCCCCAGCCCTATTAGAGTTTTCTTTTGGTGGTCTCTGATTGCAGCTGCGATCATTAGGCTTTTTTTTATTAATAAAAAATGATTGTTTTTTTTGTTTTGTTTTTTAAATAAACCTATTTCTCTCATTTCTGCCTCCCCCCCCCCCTTAATTAGCCTTGGGGCTCGTTCACACTGCAGGTGTTTTCTCAATTTTTCTCCCGCGTGCGCTTATTAAAGAGTGGATTAAAAAAACTGCTCAGGAAAAACGATTCGAAAACCGCTTAACACAAAAACGAATCACCCACCCAAGCGCTGGGGATTGGAAAAAAAAAATGCCTCAAAAACCATCCAATGCTAATGGCCACGAGAACGGAACGCAATGTGAACAAGGCCTTAGACTGCTATACACACACTACAGAATCAGAATCATTTTATTTCGCCAAGCATGACTGGGTCATGCCCGGAATTGAGTTTGGCACAATACAGGGCGGTACATAAACAGAAAAGCAGGAAAGAAAAAGCAACATAATACAGAGCAACAGAATACAAAGAACATGACAGTGATCCATCATTCTCAAATAGATATATATTCAGCATCAATAAATATACATATTTCAGAGACTCCGCCAGAGTGTACCAAAAGTGTGGGAAAAAGTCTGATCAGTGAGTGAAAAGAATAACTAATTTTTCCAGTCCGCTACTATGCCGGTGGTAGGGCGCTGATAGAGGGTGGGAGAATGTTAAGGGGGTTCAGGAGGCTAACAGCCATAGGGAAGAAAGAGTTCCTGTGTCTGGTGGTCTTGGTGGGGAGGGCCCGAAGTCTCCGGCCCAATGGAAGTGGGGTGAAGAAACAGTGGCCAGGGTGTGAGGGGTCACTTGCGATCTTCAGTGCCCTGGCATGCATTCTTGCGTTATACAGGAGGTCAAGTGAGGGGAGAGGTCTCCCAATGATCCTCTCCGCCGACCTGATGACCCTCTGTAATTTGTGCTGGTCACTGGCGGTGGCTCCCACATACCAGACCAAGATGCCGGAGCAGAGGATCGATTCAATGGTGGCAGAGTAGAAACTTGTTAGAATCTCCTGTGCCATGCCGAACTTCTGCAGTTGGTGGAGGAAGAAGAGTCTCTGCTGGGCTTTCCGCTGGGTTGAAGTGATGTTGACCCTCCAACTGAGATCCCTGGAGATGGTGGTACCCAGAAGGCACCATCTCAGTGCCATCGATGTAGATGGGGGGCGAAGTGGGAGCAGACTTCCGAAAGTCAATTATTAGCTCAACGGTTTTGGCCGTGTTTAGCACCAGACTGTTCTTCTTGCACCAGTCTCTCCACCTGCTGCTGGTAGTCCTGGATGTTGTCCTAGGTGACGAGGCCGACAATGGTGGTGTAATTGGCAAATTTTATGACCTTCACAGAGTCTACCGTGGATCTACAGTTATTTGTGTAGAGCGAGAACAGCAGCGGGGACAGGACACAGCCCTGGGGTACCCCTGTGTTGGTTATCATTTCTTGCATAGGCATAGGCAGCAGCCTATGTATGGGATTAGATTGTGAGCCACTCCAGGGGACAGTTAAGTGACAGGGTTTTCCTCTGTACAGCACTGCGATTGACCGCAGCGCTGTACACATGTTAATTGCTTTTTTTTCTTTATTTCAGCCTGCCAGCTCCGATCGCAGCTGCCGGCTGGCAGGCTGATGTCGGATCCTTCGCTGTGTTTACTAGCAGGGAATGCGCAAGCAAGTGCGCATTCCCTGCTAATCCCGCCCTCCGCACTTTGACGCCACTCGGCGTTAGGCGGTCCCCAGGCAGCCACTCTCCCACCACCCAACGGTGTGAGGCGGTTGGGATGTGGTTTACAGGCTGTTTCCCATTCTCTTCTTGCACCTCTGACACTGTGGTTGTCCTTTGCAGGTTTTGGTGCGTCGTATCAATCATTACATATAGAGTGTTTGGGGGGGCCCAATGTAAAACTTCCATTGGGGCCCACAGCTCCTTAGCTACGCCACTGGTTACACCGGATGATGGGGGTTATCCTAAAACATGTTGTGTGACTGCTGAGGTTTGATAAACGTAAGTTTATTGACCCACCTTAGGAGTACATATTATGACGGTGCCACTCAGTTTAGCGCGGGGAGAGCCGAATGACGGCTTTTCCCGCCGCTGCTAAACTCCGAGGCGGCGTTAAATACTATTCCCCCTCCGAGTTGTTGCAACTCGGAGGGAGCTGTAATTTGGGGTCTGGCAGCTGCCAGAGCCCCGAATTACCGCTACGTGGGGCGCGCATCATAGCATTGCTGCTATGACGGCGCCCAGCTCTCAGAGCCGAGCGCCGAGATTAACTGATCCGTCGCCTTAGTATTTAGGTGTTATGTCTATACATATATTTGAAAAGCATATTTGAAAAGCATACAGTGGCATATTTTCAGGGGTACAGGCATGGCTAGTGTCTTCAGGGGTACAGGCATGGCTAGTGTCTTCAGGGGTGCAGGCATGGCTAGTGTCTTCAGGGGTACAGGCATGGCTAGGATGTCACTTATGCCGCCGCCGCCCGACCACCACTGCTATCTCGCATCTACACTGCCTTCTGTCAGACCTCCGATCAGCGGCATGAGGAAAGGACACATGGTACGTGGGCATGGCACTTACTGCACTGCATGTGAAGCACAGCCGCGGGCATGCTTACCATGCGCCCAGTGCATAGGAATAGGGATAGCAGGCATAGCAGTTGCTATG